>NC_138027.1:40620543-41041327 GCF_964106645.2 Podarcis pityusensis
AGGAACCTTCTGTTGGAGCCAACACTGTTGCAAAAGAAAGCCAATTTCAGTTGCCAGAATAGAGATGCTGTTAGTATGAGTTCAGAAAATAGCAGATTGCTTGAAAATAGGGAGGAGGTGTTAGGGGAAATACAAATGGAGATTCAGTCAATCAATGCTACCACTGTTGGCTTTCAAAAAGGAATGCAGTTTTGCGCTTTTTCTAACACAGAAACAAAAGAGACAATGCAAGAGGAGTTTTTTTCGCACCCCAAAGTAGACTTAGGTGATAATGAGCAACAGTTGCTAGAAAACAAAGGTCCCTGCAATAGTTGGACTGAGGATCAATTCAAACTAAAAGCAGAGAACCAAACATTGCATTTGAATAGTATTATAGGTAGGGGACAGGCAGTTAGCAGGGTAGAAAGTGAAACTGAAGAATCACACCAAAAAGTGACAGAGCAGAACGAGAAAAAAATGCAGATCATTTCACCAGATGGACACTTACCTCTCCATGAACAAAAGGTTGGAGAAGAATTGGAGTTGGTGTTGCAGGATACAAATTGCAAAAAAGGTGATATATCAGCAGGAGTCGGTATGCTTGCTTCAGTCCAATCCAAAGAAATGGTTCAAAATGTAGATATATTTGGCAAAAGCGATCTAAAGTGTGAAGAGGCCACTGAGTCCATGGTACTTACAGATGTACAAAACAATCATAACTTCCCCATGATGTCTGAGAATGGAACTAATAATTTTACCATTGATAATTTGTATGTGCCTGTGACACAATTTGACCATGTTAGAATGACAGGTGCTTCTCCTAATGCAACTGAGGTAAACCATGCCAACACATCTTTGTTAGCTGCTGAATATGAAAATGTGGTGTCTCGAGTGGCATCAGCTGCCTTAGAAACAGGTGATTCCAGCACTGAGGAGGCTGTGGGCACTATGGATGGTGCCCCTCTTATCCTTGAGGCTAAAGATGACAACTGCCATATTTCTGAGAGAGTTGAAGATGAAACTCTGATCGAAACATTGACCGGTTTAGATAGTCCTCTTCCTCTCGCTGAAGACAAAACCAAGCCCATCAAATTAGAGAACTCAGAACTTAAAAGCAACACAGGCACTACTACAGTGGCCAAACCTATTCCATCACTTCTTAAAACTGCAGAAGTTGTGATATCTGCACAAAAAAATGATCCATTAGTTGATGAAATAAAAAATCAAACTGAAGCAAAAATGGCTTATGAAACTAAAGAGGACATCACAATAGTTCTACCTCCTGCCTCTTCTTCTAAAGAGACATGCTTCCCCGAGATCTCTCCTCCTGTTGTCAAATCAGAAGAAAACAGTTATTTATCATTTCCTTCTTCTCCGTTAAGCATCTTGGTCGGTAACTCTTTCATTTCTGGAGATAGCAAAATCGTTTTGGACGCTGTGTCTAAACCTGTCCTTAATTCTGAAGATCACAGTTTGTTGGGGGCTTCTTTGGCTGATAAACAGGATTGCACTAACCAGTCTCTAAGTGATTCTGCTGGGACTATCAATGTTAAAATATGTTGTTCTGCCTCTACATGTGAAAATAACCAAGTTATCTCAAAGTCAGAGGACTGTGGACCTGGGAGCCTTCTTATTGCTGCTGAATCTGGGTGTGCAGGTCAAGATCCTGGTACTTTTTTGGAATCTGAAAGCATTCCTGAAACTAAGCTTACCTTTGACACTGCTGAAATTGCTGATAGTAGAAGTGAGATTTTACTGCGCTCTGAAGAAATGAAGGATATGTCTGCCTCTTGCTTGGTAGACTCTAGATCTAACCTGGCAAAAGAGGATCTTCCTGTTTCTGCATTTGAAAATTTATATACTTTCAAGCCTGTGTCACCCATTACTTGCTTTAAAGATAGCTCAAAGCTTAGTTCTCCTGCCTGTGAAACATCAGATTTTGTTTTAGACAAGAATCATTCTCTTCCTATTGATTCTGAAGAAAAGAAGGGCAAGGTTTCACCTAAATATAAACCAAATAGTCTACACTCTAAATCAGTGTCAGAAGCAGAGTACCCAGTCCCATTCTTGTCCCCAGTTGCCTGTGATGTGGAAGCTACAGAACCTGTAAAGATTGTACTAGGAATGTCTTTCACTACACAGCAGAGAAAAGAGGAGCAAAGAACTTCAGGCCAGCTAAATCTTCACTACCTTGCTGCTGCTGCTGCTGCTGCTGCTGCTGCTAATTCTAATTCGAACACCTTTGAAATGGGTGATCAAGCAATTACAACTTTGTTTACAGAATCAAGCAGTCAGTTTTCCGAGGAAGCACTGAATGATGTTGAAACAGGAAGGCAAGTACAAATTAAATCCCAAGACTTAACTGTTTTGCTCAAAAAGGCTGATGAAATAGTTGATGCAGTTCTGCGTTTAGCCATAGAAGAAATAAGATCAAAGCAAGCAGCTGGCGTCTGCCAGACTAATGACATTAAGGACAATTTATTAGGGCTCAGCCTTCAAAAAGATCAGAAAAATAGAAAAATGCTGTCAGAATCAAAAGAAATGCAGTCAAGGAATTCATCATTAAAGCATTTTAATGAGGGTTGTATCAGAAAGCTTTCTGAAGTTAAAGCAAAAGACACACTTGGCACAAATATTAAAGATGAAAAAATACCATTTGACATTACAGATAAAATTGACCTACATAGTTCAATAGCACTAAAAGCAAAAGAAATAATTGATGATGTTATTAATGCAGCCATACGAAAAGTGACATATAATCAGCATGAGGACCATCTGAGCAATGGCATTCTTCAAAATTCAGCCCTTAAGTCCAACATTGAAGCATCAAAGAAGCTTACTACTGATACTGAATTAACAGCTAAACTTCCCAAAATAACTGAAGAACCTTTAAATTTAAGTCCAATATATGGAACTTCAGTATGCAATATAATCAATGAAGGTAAAGTAGCAAACTCCTCAGCATCTTTGTATATTTATATTAAAGACGACCACAAAGAAATAACAGGTGGAGAACAGAAAAATGAAAATGACTGGTCTGATCCCACAGCTACACTAGAATGCAGCCCTCCTACAGTCAATGGCAAAAACAGTAAACATGTCAATTGTACTATGGGCATGACAGATGCCAGTGAGGAAACAAAGTGGACAATTGATGATGAATCTGAATATTCCTCATATTCAATAAATGAAGAAACTGTAATGGATAAAGTGCATTTGCCACCATTTGGCCCTTTAGATTCACTTGGAAATAATCTAGGGAAGAATCTGCCTGAATATGTTTTTAAAGAGGGTGACTCTGCAGAAGTTGTAAGAGAGGAACCAAGTGAAAAATATTATGAAATAGAAAGTGAAAAGGTCTGTGGTAAAATGACGAAAGCTTACCCAGTGCCACAGAATGCTTATAAATTTGGCACCCAGTTCAATATGTCTGAACGATCTGTAATGAACAGCTCAGCAAAGATGGGCTTGAACTCAGATTTTTTCTTTAAGGAAGAAGCAGTCGTTGAGACAGGTTTAACAGCGCTCAAGGAATATTATCTGGATGTTGATGATGATTGTGGAAATGGAGAGAAATCCCCCAAGTTATTTGCTGCTTCTCCACCAGAAGAGCTGGACAGCAGTTCTTTCACCATATTGTATGAAGGTGCTCTTCAAGATGAAAGCTATTTCTTTTCAACAGAAGAACCAGATCATCCCTTATCATCCCCTCCTGACCATTCCCTGGATAATAATCAACATTATCTTATGTGTGAAACTGTAAAAGGCAAACTTGAGTCTGTCCACCCTTGTGAACAGAGCAACCAATTAAACAATCTTTCTTCAGAAGCATTTGTGACAGTGGAAGCAAAGCGATTCAGTGTTTACCCTTTCTCTTTGTCTCCTATATATGAAGATGACAGTTCTCAAGAGGACTTGCTGTCCGCTGATGTCTCACCAGAAGGTAATCCCATTGAAAGAGCCAACCAATCCTTGTCAGTCTTATCACTTCTTCAGTCAGTGTCTGAACGGTTAAGATCTAGCAGCCAGTGTAATGAAGAAGAGGAAGAGAATATTTGTGAAGAAAACAAACTAGAGGATGAAAAAGAAGCCTATCTTTCCAGTCAGGGGCCAAACAGCTTGTGCACAGCAGTCCCAGAAAACAGTCATGAGAGGAGATACTCACGTTTTCTTTCTAAGGAGGCACTTAATGCAGAAGAGACCTTATCTTTAAGCTCAATGCCTTCAGCTCAGCTTTTACAAAAATCTGATCGTGACATAAGTTCTTCTTCAAAGAGTATATACTATGAAAGTCTGCAGAGTTCAAGAACTTATTCTAGCAAGAAGGGAACTCGATTTAGGAGTGTTTTGGTGCCAAAGGACCAGCAGCCTGAAAGAAGTGGCTTGCAAAAACCAGCAGCTTTTCAAGTGGTAAGGTGCTTTTCATTAATTTTATATGTGTAAGGAAACTATTAAAGGAGCATAGTGGGGTGGGGTTGTAGGTGTACATACACACATACATTTACATGTATTTGTATGAGCGTGTTCATGTTTTAATTGTGCCAGATATTTCAGTTTTGGTTTTGTTACTAACACAGTTATTGTTGAGGTTATGTTCACGTAATAATTAAGCCGAGGCAATAGGCATAAACACCAATCTTTGGGATAAACACATTGTGGAGAGAGAGGATTTCTTATATTCATGGGCTGTTGTCTGGGGGCAGTTTACAGACATAGTGTGGAAAATTACATTCTTTCAGTTCACCCAGTGTAGAGGGGAATCACAGTACACTAGCCAGGTGAAAAGAAAGATGATGAATTTCACTTAGCAGAAATGCGAAGTAGAACACTCATCTCTTTCTTGCCTGTTCTTCCCCAGCAAGGTGAGGTAGGGTGAGGGAAGGAAACTTCATGCATGAATCTTAAAATAAGGGTAAGAATATATTGGCACATATGTTTATGTTTCCATGTGTGCTGCACCAAAGACTATAAGGTCCCCTCATCTTCTATTGAATAATATGAGGAAAGTGTTTTGTATTAACATAAAGAGCCACACAGGTCAGGAATCATAGACTTACTAATGTTTAATCAACATTAGCTCCAGACACCTTTATGACCATTTTTAATGATGTCTCAAAAGTTCATTCTTTCTTAGGGCATCACCCATGTTTGTGCTGAAAGCTTTACGATCAGGTTTTTATTTGATATACCAATCTTGTATTTTCAAACACTTGTAATAAGTTTCCACTCAAGCTTGTCAGTACTGATTTTCACCACTAATGAAAAATATTACTATTTAATTTAACAGAAAATGCACAGACAGTTGCTCCACATCCACCTACTGGATACTAGCAGTTGGACTTGATGACCCTTGTAACATATGGGTATCCAGTGCAGATGTTTTAGCAGAGTGTTCGCACGACATTGATTATTTGCCCTCTTCAGCAGTGTGTCTGCTGCATTGTGCAGTAGCTGTAGCATCTGGACCAGAGCGCATTGCAGTATCAAGGCTATCAGTGATTACAGTGGCTGGGCTATTCTGTATTCCAGATACAGGCATAGCTGGCATACCGTATAAACCTGGTAAAAGGCACTCTAATCTTCAGAGGACACTTTTGCCTCTAAGGACCAAGATGTACCCTAAGCTATGTACCTGCTCCTTCAGAGGGAGTGCAACCCCATATGGAACAGGCAGTTGGCGTATCTTACAAACACAGGAGCCACCTACCCCCAGAGGCTTTACCTTCCCAGGAGTCAAACTCATCCAGTCTAATCTTGCATTCTTCCGCTGGCTAGCACAGCCACACACCTGATTCAGATGCTGTGGAGAAATAGATCTGTGTGTCATCCATAGATGTAACCCCAGAGAGCAAGTCCAAGGGGGCCAAGGAACATGTTCTTAAATCTACTCTCTGGAGTCGATTGCACAGTTATGAATAGAACCAATGTAACATAGGGCCTCTGATACCTATCCAATGGTCAATACAGTGGTACCTCTGGTTACGAACTTAATTTGTTCCGGAGGTCTGTTCTTAAGCTGAAACCATTCTTATCCAGAGGTGTGCTTTTGCTAATGGCGCCTCCCGCTCACATCCTGGGGCAAAGTTCGCAACCAGGAGCAACTACTTCCAGGTTAGCGGAGCTCGTAACCCAAAGCTTGCATAACCAGAAGCGTTCATAACCAGAGGTACCACTGTAGTATCAAAAGCCACTGAGAGTAAGAGCAACAGGGTCACACTCCCCCTGACCCTCTCTCAATAAACCTAATCCTTGAGTCAGCCAAGGGCAATTAACTTCTAAAACCAGGCCTGAGCCCAATTGACGTGGATCCAGATAATCTGTGTCATCTAGGACCACTTGCAGTTGCTCTGCCACTGTCCTCTGCACTACCTAACCCTGAAAAAGGGGTATTTGTAACTGGTCAGTAGTTATTACACACCATTCAAGTCCCACAGCATTTGGAAGCCATGAGGATAGCTATCCCTACCTTAAAGTCATACTGCTTAAAAATATCTATTGTTGGTTCATTATAGCACTTAAATAATTATTTCCTCGTTTCACTTTCAGTGTCTTGTTGGCAGGGAAGGACTCAAATGCAATCAAAGACCAGGGAAAGTGAGTATGACCTTTTCACCGTATAAGCAAGTATGAGATATTGACTGTTTTGCCATGTACATTTGAGTGAAGCAATGGAAAGTAGATAGATAGATTAGGTAGGTAGGTAGGTAGGTAGAAAGATTCTGCATTTTCCTTGGATGTAATTAAGATGATTGGCTGCTAGATTCTACTTTTTCCTTGAATGTAGTTGTTGGCTAGAGCAAACAACTAATAAAAACTTTGATTAGTTAATTTAATATGAAAAGTATAATCCAACTTTCACTGATTTTGCTCCATTTAAACCAGTGATAATATACTAATGTAAATGATTTGTGGATGACCCGTTTGATTTTTTAATTGGGTGTAGACTGCAGTCCTGTATACTTTGAAGCAAGTCCCATGAAGTAAACATGACAAAGACCTTAAAGCCTTTATAAAACTAAACACAACAAGCAGAATATTTGTTATATATGGGAAACTGAATTTGCTAGTGTTTCCTTAACACCATGGCATGTCATTTCAGATGGTTATTTGTGATGTTCACGGCAACACAATTGAAATTTACCATGATGTGGTAGATGCTACAGCCTGGGTGTTTTCAAAAGAAGCACTGATCAGAGTTGTCAGAGGATGGTAAGGAACATGCACTTTATGGGTGAAGTGGCTGTTATTTATGTACCTGATTTTAGTGAAGATAAATAAGGTTCCTGAAGTGTGCAAAAGTTAACTATATTGTAGTTAATTGTCATCCTATAATGAAATTAATATTTTAATGAACACTTGCTGCTTTTCCATTGTTTGAATAAGTACAGTTTTGTGGATTCGATAGAGAAATAAATAAAAATACAAATTTATCAGTTAAGGCGGGGATAGCCAACCTGTGGCCCTCCATATATTGTTGATTTCCAGCTCCCACACACCAGCCACATGCCCATAGCCAGGGATAATGGGAGTTACAGTCCAGCAATATTTGGAGGGCCGCAAGTTTCCCTAATTTAAGGGAATGTTCAGTTTTGAATGCTCAGTTTTTGAAAAATGTTAATCTGAAATTTAAAAATATGTCTTATCTGAACTGTATAAAATACTGTTGCATTTCTATTGCAAAGAAGATAAAGTAAACAAGTGTATGCTAATTTATAGAACATCATATTTGAGGCATGTGAATATATTTGGGAATTTTGAAAAAAAAATTGTAGTGGGTTCATGTGCAGGAAAATGGTTTAAGGTATGGTGGTCGCTCGGGTTGCGAACGTGATCTGTGTGGGAGGCACGTTCGCAACCCACAGCGCCGAGACTGCACATGCGCGGGTCGCAATTTGGTGCTCATGCACAAAGTGCGATTTAGTGCTTCTGCACATGTGCCAAAACCTGGAAGTAACCCGTTCCGGTACTTCCAGGTTCGGCGTGGTACGCAACCCAAAAACGCACAACCTGAAGCGTCTGTAACCCGAGGTATGACTGTATCCAGGTACACCTTTGAAACATAATAAAAGAAATAGTATACTGAATAACAAGTGGTGGAAGCGTCATAAAGAAATGTGTATTTATTTCCATTTTTGATGACTTTGTAAGTTTACTAAGCAATAGAAATGATTACTTGTAAGACACCCATATTGGTTCTTCTATTTTATTTTATTTTTACTTTTACTAAAAAATGTTTGTCTGGCTCCACCCACCGCAGGGATGTGGGCTCTGAAAGCTTTCCACTGAAGTAATGTGGCCCACAGTCTGAAAAAAGTTCCCAACCCATCTTACATGATTATAGCTACAAGACTATATCTTCCTAAGCTTTGGAAAACAGTATCTGTTCTTAATATTGCTGAATATGAAGCTGAATTGTATTGATACACATAATGATGAAATTAACCAAGTACATTAGACTAAAAAATCAACAACACAAACAACATTTTTATTGGCTTATGCCAAAGTAAGGCATATTTTCCAAAGTTATAAATCATATAAATATTCTTTAAAAGGTATAAACTATAAAAGAAGGGCCATAGCTCAGTGATAGAGTACATGCTTTGCATGCAAGAAGTTCCAGATTAAATCCTAGGAATACCCTGTCTGTAACCCTGGGTTGCTGCTGCCAATAAACAATACTCTGTGAATAATAATACTTAGTAAATAATATTGAATTAGAAAGACAAGTGGTCCAATTCAGTATTAGGCAACTTCCTGTGTTCTTTCCATTTGAAAAACTGAATTTGTGATACGGAATGTGTTATTTTATACTAACAATGAAATTGAAATTAAAAAGAAAGACATACTTGCATGATTCCTTTACATAGCATCATTGCATTGAGAGTTGTTAGTGGAGTTGTTAAAAAATGGAGCATTAAATGCTTCCCCAAATTATCACTTTGTTAAACAGTAGTTGTTTGGGGACTGGGGAGGATCCACATCTTCCCCTAAAGTAGTGTTTGTTTGGTAAAGAAAGCTCCTGGAAAAAATGTGACTTGGAGTGCTACATGAAACTCATGAGCATTATGGAAACATCTCGGATATTTCCTGTGGCATCAGTAGTGACAAGCAATCCCACTCCAGGGCCGTGCACCATTTGGAAACTTTTAATGTTGAATGTTTCCCCTGCATTTTATCAGACTTTGGAGACTGTGTCTATTTATAGATGTCCACTCCTCATGATGACAAGCACTTTGCTAATGTATATTACTTGCAAACCATGTTAGAAATAGTTTGTACCATCTCCAGAAGGATTTCTAATTGCACAAATTTCAGATGACAATTTATAAAGCTCAGTTTATAAAGTAGCCTCCGAGTCAGTAGTGGTTGGCAGGACTTTGCTCACCTACCTCCCCAACAGAGTGTTGCTGCTGGATCCTGAGAGGGGGAGAGGGGAGTCACAGGGATGCAATGCAAGGTTCCTGCCAGTGCATCTACACCGCACAGAGCTTCCCCTGTCTCACCCTTCCCCCTCTCAGGAACTGGCAGACACACTCAGCGTTGGGAAGGCTGGTGAGCCACCCTGCTCTGCCTGTGCCACCCTGCTGACCACTGTTGCTCTATGTGTGTATGTGTTTCAGCATACAGTCATACCTTGGTTTTTGAACAGCTTAGTTATTGAATGTTTTGGCTCCCGAACGCCACAAACCCAGAAATGACTGCTTGCGAACTATTTTTGGAAATCAAATGTCTGGCAGGGCTTCTGCGGCTTCTGATTGGATGCAGCCAACCAGAAGCCACGCTTTGGTTTCCAAACGTTTTGGAAGTCGAACGGACTTCCGGAACGGATTCTGTTCAACTTCCAAAATACAACTGTATATGGTAAAGAAATAATACAATTCGTAATAAAATTAACCATGCTTCTTACTAGTATTGGTGCTATGTTAGCTACCTCTTGGTAGCATGTTTACAGTGTTGTGCTTATTTTTTAATATAGCTGGATTATGTATGAGAAACCAGGATTCCTGGGTGAGAAATATGTTCTAGAAGAAGGAGAGGAGATGCTGCATGATCTATTGAATCCTCACAATGAGAAACATCAAAAGAACTTCAGAGTTGGTTCAATCAGACAAGTAGTGAAGGTGAGTACTCATTGTGAGAAACAGATTCTACTGGCAATGACAGTAGAGTCCATTTTACTCCTCTCTGCTCCCGTCCACCACCAACTGTTACCGTATTTTTCGCTCTATAGGACGCACTTTTCCCCCTCCAAAAATGAAGGGGAAATGTGTGTGCGTCCTATGGAGCGAATGCAGGCTCCTCGGCTTCGCGGCGAGGCGCCTGACCTGGAAGCCGGAGCAGGAACAGAAGGGACTCCTTTTGTTCCTTCTCCAGCTTCGCTGAAGGGCGCTTCACCTTCTCCCTCTCTGCGCGGCACCTCTCCTGTGAAGGAGAGGCGCTGCACAGAGAGGGAGAAGGCGCAGCGCCCCTTGAGCGGCGCGCCTGTCCAGCGAAGCCCGAGGAGGAACAGAAGGGTCTCCTTCTGTTCCTTCTTCAGCTTCGCTGAAGGCCGCTGCGCCTTCTCCCTCTCTGCACAGCACCTCTCCTGTGCGCAGAGAGGGAGAAGGCGCAGCGCCCCTTGAGCGGCGTGCCTGTCCAGCGAAGACGGAGGAAGAACAGAAGGGTCTCCTTCTGTTCCTTCTCCGGCTTCGCTGAAGGGGCGCTGTGCCTTCTCTCTCCCCGCGCAGCGCCTCTCCTTCACAGGAGAGGTGCTGCGCAGAGAGGGAGAAGGCGCAGCGCCCCTTGAGCGGCGCGCCTTTCCAGCAAAGCCGGAGGAGGAACAGAAGGGTCTCCTTCTGTTCCTTCTTCAGCTTCGCTGAAGGGCGCTGCGCCTTCTCCCTCTCTGCGCAGCACCTCTCCTGTGCGCAGAGAGGGAGAAGGCGCAGCGCCCCTTGAGCGGCGAGCCAGTCCAGCGAAGCCCGAGGAGGAACAGAAGGGTCTCCT
Organism: Podarcis pityusensis; assembly: GCF_964106645.2. NCBI lineage: Eukaryota > Metazoa > Chordata > Lepidosauria > Squamata > Lacertidae > Podarcis > Podarcis pityusensis. The sequence continues at coordinate 40,631,506 of NC_138027.1, forward strand.
GTTCCTTCTCCAGCTTCGCTGAAGGGCGCTGCGCCTTCTCCCTCTCTGCGCAGCGCCTCTCCTGTGCGCAGAGAGGGAGAAGGCGCAGCGCCCCTTGCGCGCCGCGCCTGTGCAGCGAAGCCGGAGGAGGAACAGAAGGGTCTCCTTCTGTTCCTTCTCCAGCTTCGCTGAAGGGCGCTACGCCTTCTCCCTCTCTGCGCCACGCCTCTCCTGTGAAGGAGAGGCGCTGCGCGGAGAGAGAGAAGGCACAGCGCCCCTTCAGCAACGCGCCTGTCATGCGAAGCCGGAGGAGGAGCAGAAGGGTCTCCTTCTGTTCCTTCTCCCGCTTCGCAGCGACGCGCCTTTCCAGCGAAGCCGGAGGAGGAACAGAAGGCTCTCCTTCTGTTCCTTCTCCGGCTTCGCTGAAGGGGCGCTGTGCCTTCTCTCTCTCCGCGCAGCGTCTCTCCTTCACAGGAGAGGTGCTGCGCAGAGAGGGAGAAGGCGCAGCGCCCCTTCAGCAACGCGCCTGTCATGCGAAGCCGGAGGAGGAGCAGAAGGGTTTCCTTCTGTTCCCTCTCCGGCTTCGCTGAAGGGCGCTGCGCCTTCTCCCTCTCTGCGCAGCGCCTCTCCTGTGAAGGAGAGGCGCTGCGCGGAGAGGGAGAAGGCGCAGCGCCCCTTGAGTGGCGCGCCTTTCCAGCGAAGCCGGAGGAGGAACAGAAGGGTCTCCTTCTGTTCCTTCTTCAGCTTTGCTGAAGGGCGCTGTGCCTTCTCCTTCTCTGCGCAGCACCTCTCCTGTGCGCAGAGAGGGAGAAGGCGCAGCGCCCCTTGAGCGGCGAGCCAGTCCAGCAAAGCCGGAGGAGGAACTGAAGGGTCTCCTTCTGTTCCTTCTCCAGCTTCGCTGAAGGGCGCTGCGCCTTCTCCCTCTCTGCGCAGTGCCTCTCCTGTGCGCAGAGAGGGAGAAGGCGCAGCGCCCCTTGCGCGGCGCGCCTGTGCAGCGAAGCCGGAGGAGGAACAGAAGGGTCTCCTTCTGTTCCTTCTCCAGCTTCGCTGAAGGGCGCTGCGCCTTCTCCCTCCCTGCGCGGCACCTCTCCTGTGAAGGAGAGGCGCTGCGCAGAGAGAGAGAAGGCGCAGCACCCCTTGAGCGGCGCGCCTGTCCAGCGAAGCCGGAGGAGGAACAGAAGGGTCCCCTTCTGTTCCTTCTCCAGCTTCACTGAAGGCCGCTGCGCCTTCTCCCTCTCTGCGCAGAGAAGGCGCAGCGCTCCTTCAGCGACGCGCCTGTCCTGGCTTCTGCTTTAGCCCTGCGCAGCCTCTTCGGGCAGGGGGAGCCTTCATCCCGCTGCCCTGAAGAGGCTTGGCACGGTTATCCCAGAAGCCAGAACAGCCACACGGTATCCCAGAAGCCAGATCCCTCTTGCTGTTCTGGCTTCTGGGGTTCAGAATAAGTTTTTCTTGTTTTCCGCCTCCCAAAACTAGATGCGCCCTATGGTCCGGTGCGCCCTATGGAGCGAAAAATACAGTAATTCCTTTATTTTGGTTTAGGTCACATCCACACCATGCGCTTAAAGTCATGTCTTTCCACCAAAGAATACTGGGGTTTGTTTTAAGGAGGGTGAGAGTTGTTAGGAGACTCCCCACAGAGCAACAGGTCCCATCACCCTTAACAAAAGTACAGTTCCCAGAATTCTTTGGGGGAAGCCATGACTGTTAACATGTTCTAAATGTATGGTGCAGATGGCATACCTTTTAGAGAAGATTCAGAACTTCAGATACCTTTCTCAATCTTTCTTAATGCTGCACCTCAGACTTCCCTTTCCATATTGCCCATGTTAGGCATCTGCAAATGCAGTCGCTTTTTTGAAAGTTGGTATTTTATAGTGTTTATTCTCATCACAGTCATATCCAACAGCTCTTTAAAAAATAACCTAGATATAGCTCAGGGCACTGAAGCAACAATGGTGCCCCACCATTGTCAGTACTCCTCTCTGCTGTGTACCATTCTTAACCTCCTGTTTGAAGCATGAAACATGGAACCATGTTTTATGGGATGTAAATAAATACAGTCAAGGAATGCACAGCTCATACAGTCATGTTTGTTTTTGTTATCTGATGTGTTCTGCAGGATTGCAGTGTTCCTGAGATTGAGCTTTACCCACAAGATAGCACAGATCATGTTCCTGTCTGCATCCAGAGTGCAGTTGCTAATTTAGAAGAACTGGAAGTCAAACCACATACTCTTTTTGTGAAAGCAGGAGTGTGAGTGCAGGTTCCATTATATATCCATCAGTTTGTGAACCTATAAAAACATGAAAAATGTCAGCAAGCAACAGTTGCTGGCTGTTTCTAAGGTGAAACGAAGAAACAAAAAAATGGGGTGTTTCAGAAAGCAGCAGTAATTTCCAATTTATAGCATAGATTATTATTTTGCTTATACTCTCTAGGGGAAAAAACCCTCATAAGTTTAGATTACATTTTAATTTAACAGGGGCTTGCAACCAAACAGGCATTGTCCTGTTTTTAAAATAACTGCTTTTCTAAAGACAATTTCTGTTGCCATCAGTGTAAAATAAACAGATTTGGCTAAAATTAATTCTGTTTGCTAAAATTTCCCTGTATTCAGTACAACTATGGCTGCACCAAATCTTCATATAGCATACAATGTGCCACAACAGTCAACTAAGCACTCTGAAATGTTCTTCCCATCATTTTTTTGCATTTGTTTTTTAAAACCTAGTCATTGCCCCTCTTGATAGCTGCTGCTGCATCATTTTTCATTTAAAATGAACATTTTCTGGCAAGGATCACTTTTCCAGCACATATCCAATTGGATATTATTTTACAAAGTCAGTTCAGAATGAAGGCAATGGATTTTGGGAAGGAGGAAGTGCTGCAGAAACGTTTGGTCCTGTTTGCGGCCTGCCTCCAAATCACTGAGAGAGGACATATTTGCAAGTCACCTCCACTTTCAGCTCAGCCTTAAATACAACTGTCATGTTGTCTAAAGCCATTGCTTTCATTATTATTTTTATTATGCTATTTTGTAAATGCTATTGCTTTATTATTGTTACCCTTAAAAGAAGAAGAAATAAAATCTGCCTTGGAATCTTTAGAAGGGGACAACTGGCCTTTGGATCCTGTCAAAATTCTCAGCTCTCTTTTTCAGCTATTTGAATTTCTGTGTTAGAACTTCAAGCCGTAAAGTAGCCTAACTATACACAGAATCATGGGTACCTCGGTTTTCGAACGTAATCTGTTCCGGAAGACCATTCGAGTTCTGAAATATTAGAAAACTGAAAACTCAAAACGGAAGCCTCAAAACAGAAATCTAAATACAGAAACCACATTTCCTGTTTGACTTCCAAGGCACATTCAAAAACTGAAGCATTTCTTACCAGGTTTTCGGCGTTCAAGTTCTGAAACGTTTGTCAATGGAGACGTTCGAAAACCGAGGTACCACTGTATATTTCTAAATGGTCAACTATTTACAGCAGTTATGCTGTTGAGTGGGTTCCGCATGGAGAGGAGACAATTAAAAGGCAATATGGTAGCCATCTTAAAATATATGAAGGGCTATCACATAAATGATGGAGGAGCTTTGTTTTCTGTTGCTGCAGAAGATCGGACCTGAAGCAATGGGTTCAACTAGTAAGAAAAATCATTCATACTAAGCAATTAGGATGGGAAATCCTGATGGTATGAGCAGTTTGACCATGGAACAGACTGTTCCAGGAAGAGGTTTTTAAGCAGAGGCTGGATGGGAACCTTTATGGGATTCTGTACTAGTGAGCTTCCTGCACTGAAAGGGAGTTAGACTGGATGGCATTTAGAGTCCCTTCCAGCTCTCTCATTATGTAATTATTTTCTGATGCTAGTAGTCAAAATAGGGCATTGGGCATTATCCAGTGTGTTCAGGGGCAATACACCTCCTGAATTAAGCAACAGGATGAGTGTTGTTTTCCTTCGTGCTTTTCTTATGGGCTTCCCAGAGGCATCTGACTAGCCATTGCTGGAGACAGAATGCTGGGCTAGATAATTCTGCTGGATCAGATGAAAGGTTCATTTTTATTAATTAAATTGCACATGAATCAGCACTGTTGATTACTTTAATTGGGTTAATCAGCCACTTTCTCCTCACTCTAATAGATGGCTTGCCTATTCAGACATTAATTACAAAGGAGAGGTGATGGTTTTGGAAGAAAACCACAGCCCATGTGAAATTTCAGCAGCTGATGTAAAATCTCTTCATCCGTTGAAAATGGTGAGGCAGTAGTAGTTTTTCAACCGATTATACACCAATCCATCCTCTTCTGCAACAATCGTGCATCTAAATCAGAATCTATTTTCATGTCTGAGCACCCACATTGACTGAGATCACCCAGGGCACAGATCTGATTCAGTACACCATCTTCTGAGTCTTGAAATAAGCAAAGAATTAGCCTTTTGGTTAATAATTTCTCTAGATTAGACTTGACATAAGGCATTCTGTTTGCCTGGTGCTCCTAAAATGATCAGAACTAGATTAGAATAGACTTATAAAGTATTTATTCAGATTAATCATTTTAAAAGAAAATAAGATTCTAGTACCTAGTAGTTACTGCAAAAATCTGCACTATAAAGGATCATAATAGCCTATGTTTGCCTTGATTGGATGTGATGATAGGTGGAGTGGGCTATAATCTGTTCTTAACATTACCACGAAGTTTCCAAAAATGAAATTGCTGTTGTATGAATGAAATTAGATACGTATAAAGTTGGTTTTGGATTCATAGAAATCTAACTCTTTATATGCCCTATGAACATTTTTGCCACTGTCAGCAGCCATCTCCCCTCAAAACCTGCCAAAGATAGGAGTCCCTTTTGGAGGAAGTAAAGATGTTCAGGCCATGTGAATACTGTCTTTCTTCATATCCGCATGTTGAAGAATTCCTAATTCTTCTGGAACAATCAAGCACTCATAAATGTGTTTCATATTCTGGAATCAATATTTAGTGCCCTTTTAAAAGGCATGTTGATGATATCAACAGTGAGAGGAATAAAAAAATGTTTTATCCACTCTGAGCATGGAGCTCTAATTAATATTTTTTTTTATTTGTTTGTTTATATAAAGGGATTATATACCATCCTTCAGCAAATTTTGAGGGCGGTTTGCAATAGCACTTATTCATATTTGCATAGAACTAATGGAACTGAAAAATGCATTTGGATTTTACATACCTGATTATTTTGTTTTACACTATAGGGTGGCCTGAAGGTTCAGATGCCTACGAACATTAAGGTAAGTATGGATTCTGGCAACAGTAAACTAATCTGTTTTTAAAGGCCTTCAAGATCATAGAATCCTAGAACTTAAGGGATGTCACTTATGCCTAACTTTGCTATTCCCTTCTTAAAACTATGGGATTGAATCTAAAGGTGCCCTCCCACAAATGGGAGAGCTTTTTCCATTCACAGATGTGACAGTGAGCTAGCGGAGGCTCCCAGTTGAGAGAGGTTCAGGGAGATGATTTTTGCCATTTTCTTCCTTTCCCTCTGCAGTTCCTGCACCATCTCCCACCCGATTCTAGAGGGGCCCAAAAGTTCATAAAGCACAGGAAGCAACCAAGGGAAGGGGGGAAATGGCAAAAAGGGTATTCCTCCAGTATGCACAAAATTCTGTTCTTGGGAACTCTGGATGAAAGCCATAGAGTTGGAACAGATCACTAATCATTCAGTTTGATCCCTGGCCCAGCTAGTCATACACAAGTTAAACTCAGATTAATTCATGCCGCTTCAGATCATTGTGTTCCATAACGGAACACATACAGAGCAGATGTACCACAATTAAGGTACCTGGGGTGAAAAAAGCATAAAATGATTGAAACTGGATAAGTAAGGATAATTTCATAGACTATACAGAACATAGACCTGGATATCAGAAATGTATTTTTAAAGGATCGACTATTTCACATTCTGCAGATGATAATATATGAGACCCCATACTTTGGAGGATGGCATAAAGAGCTTTCTGAAAATATTGATTGTTTTCCAAACCTTTTTGAAAATGCTGACGATTTCCAGGGAATTGGATCAATACGTGTAATTGGTGGAATGTAAGTACAATTTTGATCCTTTTTAAAATTTTCTTGCAAAGGTTCTCTGTGGCCTACCTGAGGCTCCAAAGTCCCTCATCTGATCTGTTATTCTGCGAGCATAGGAAATCCGAACTCACCTAATTAACCCTAATTTCCTGCTTGGCAGGGGGTTGGACTCGATGGCCCTTGTGGTCTCTTCCAACTCTATGATTCTATGATTCTAACCCTGTGCCCTGAAACTCATCACAGTAAACATTAACAAATTCACTTTCCATTGAAATTGATGTCACCACCCATTTCTATTTACTTTGTCATGTGTGTCATTTTATTTAGAACATTTGGTGAACTATCTTTTAAAAAATTACAATCCAGAGATGTTTACAGCCATGTTTACATTAAAACTGTTTAACTTTATAAATAAGAATATGATTAAAACAGTGGATAATAAACCATTTGGTACCTCAACATAACAAGAGAAAACGCCTGGGTAAATAAAAAATGTAGACAACCTCACTGGGGAGAGTGTTCCAGAGATGGATTACCACAGCCAAAAAAGCTCTTTCCACAATTATCATCTAACTCACTTCAGCTCAGAAACCAGGGGAACCTCAAGAAGCATCTCTGAGGGGATTTTAGTGGCAGGCCTTTAGGTCCTCAAGGACCAAGTAATATAGTGCTTTATAGGTAAGTACCAGCACTTTCAAATTGTGATTGGAAATGGATCAGTAGCCCCTGACCTGTCCACTGGCAAACATTGAATCCCACCCTGGGTATTAGAAGTACAACATATGCCATTCATGAATGAATGGGGACAATAAATCTGGCATGTGCTATTTATATACAAAGTAGTAAGTATGGAATGGTAAAGTAAATATGAAAAAAATGCATCGAAAGGTTGGTATAAATTAATTGAATATTAGAATGTAAAACTTAGTATAAAATATAAGGAAAGTTGTTTTAGAAGTAACATAAGCAGAAATTGATGGATGAAAACTGACATATTTCTTGTTATAATTATGATTTTCCTTTTCTTTTCACCTGGATACCCTCTGATATTCTTTAAACAGGAGCTTTTTGTTACATTATGCATTAATACATAGATCATTTTGCATACCAATGTTATTTCTCAGAATTTATTTATTTTTTAAGAAAAAGCTGAAGCCACTATATCTGTTAGAACATGGTATTTTGTATGTATGGATATCAAAGTTGAATACTTAATGACTGTTGATATATTTGTAGCTCATTTATAACTGCTATACCGGTTTTTTCCTTGTGTGTTTTGCAGATGGGTTGCCTATGAGAAGGAACGATATAAAGGCCGGCAATACTTGTTAGAGGAAGGAGAATTTGAAGACTGGAGATCCTGGGGTGGAGTGAGCAGTGTCTTGCTGTCTTTCAGATTTTTGCAAGCTGTAAGTACTTCTTCTGGTCCTCAAGACTATTTCCTTCTTCAACTCACCCCCACTCACTCCCTTTCATTGGCATTGTAGATGAAGGCATACAGATGAATACATACAAATACATTATTTTTATAATTGAATGGGCTTTTGTGCTTGGGAGGGTTGGTTGTAATAATTATAGTTATTTAAGTGATAATTATTTATTCTAGAGCAAATCTTCCACACCCCTTGTAGAAAATCTGTTTCCATTTAACAGTTCTGCAAGTATCTTAACTATAGATTTTTCTGAGACCCAACGGTCACTAAAATGATTTGGGGTGTAATTGTATTATTATATCTACTCCTCCAACATGAGAGAAAGCTCTGATGTAAGAGGGTTGTTTGTGTTCTACATAACTCTTTTGGAAACAGTTTGACATACCAATTATTCTTGCAAAGCATGAAAATAGACAAGTTCCTAGGCTGAACCTGACTCAGATGTTTGAGTTAAGCACCTGTGTGGCAGGGTTGTTGATAACAGTTCTTTTTCTGTAATGTTGAATGTGGCTGCAATCCCATCATCACTCATTTGGACCTAGATCCAGGTAAGTAGCTCTGGAATGGTGCCATAATTTTTCTTTTCTTTTCTAACCACAGTCTTGAAATTGTGACTGCTGAATTCAAGCAAAGGGAGAGGAGCCCCATGAATAATAAAGTTCATTGGTCTCTAGCAGGGGCAAAATTGTTGTAGATATTCAAACACTCATCTTTCACATACTGTATAACTGATTTCATTTAAGAACAAGGCAAACTTGCAATCGGCTGCAGAACTTTTACATAAAGACTGTGCCAAAGAATGTTAGCGATGTCAAAGAAAAACCAAACACACAAGTTGTATGTTAAGAAACAGCACTGTTAACATTTCATTGCTCAGGAACAATAATTGCATTTACTACTATTTACTCTGATTAGGGAAATACATGTTAGCTTTGGATAGGGCCATTGTGATGATGAACAGAAAGATATGGAGGTGGAACTTGTTCAAGGAAATTCCGCAGGTCAAGAGTTGTGTGGCAACTGTCCAGATAACCTGATGAAAGATTCTTCTTTCTTTCAAAACAAAGTCAGCTCTAAATGTATATGTAATATCTGAAGAATACTGCTGGTTCATTATTAAATAACAGCTTTATGTTGTTTAAAGAAGGGGGAAAGAGGATATTGTATCTAATGCTCCCTAATTTTCGGTTTGGAATTCCAGGACTTCATGGAGTCTGCAATAACGCTTTTTGAAACGGATGAGGAAAATGGCAAGTCGTTGGACATTGCCAATCAAGAAGTTCCTGATTTGGAAATGGCTGGATTTGGCTCACTCACAAGATCAGTTAATGTGAAGAGTGGAGCGTAAGTTCTGTTTCAAATCTTGGTGCAGTAAGAAATAATTACCGTATTTTTCGCTCTATAAGATGCATCCGACCATAAGATGCACCTAGTTTTAGAGGAGGTGAACAAGAAAAAAAATATTCTCTCCCTCTCTACATAGCGCCCCTTTGCGAAGCAGCAGGAGAAATGGATCCCCTTCTGTTTCTCCTCCCGCTTCGCTGAAGGGGCACTGCGCAGAGTGGGAAAGCTGCGCAGCGCCTCTCCAGTGAAGCGAAGCCAGGAGAGCAAGAGGGATTGGTGCGCACCGATCCCTCTTGCTCTCCTGGCTTCAGCGAAAGCAACGCGAAGCCTCTGGAGCGCTGCGTTGCTTTTGCTGAAGCCATGGAGCCTGCATTCGCTCCATAAGATGCACACACATTTCCCCTTACTTTTTAGGAGGGGAAAAGTACGTCTTATAAAGCGAAAAATACGGTAACTTGCTTGCATTCCAAATCTTTCTTTCTTTCTCTTTATTTAGTTATCATGCTCTGCTTAACCTATAAAGTTACCTATAAGTGATATCAATGGCTACTTGCCACAATGTCTATGTTTTGCCTCCACTGTATGCAAGTTACTGGGAGAATGTGGCTATGCTCAGGTCCTGCTTTCAGGCTTCCCTTATCTGACTGGCCACTGTGAAAACAGGATGCTGAACTACATGGGCTGCTGGCCTGATCCAACAGCCTCTTCTTCTTGTGATATATGACTGCAAATAGAAAGAACTTTTTGGCTTCACCCATAATTAAAATTGGCTAATAGAAATATGTCTTTTCCTTTGGCTTTATAGGCTAACTGGGAAAAGCTATCTAGTGTCAGATAACATTGAACCACAACACATAAATTTTAAATGTTTGCTTTAAATTCATATTTGATGAACAAATGAAGAACGGACAATTCTTTTACAGCAGTATATGAATTACTAGTATATCTGAGTAGCTATCTCGTGAATTTGAACCTCAGAAATTCTCGTTTGTCACATCTAGATGGGTTGCCTATCAGCAGAAGCACTTCTGTGGAGAACAATATATATTGGAGAAAGGAAAATATAAAAGTTTTTTTGACTGGGGAGGTTCTAGTGAAACTATTATGTCAATTCGTCCAATTAAGTTGGTGAGTTATCACATTTGGTGGGAAACGGTGTATCATTCGCTAAAAATACTTTATTGTAATAATCCATAAACCAATGAGACAAATATTTTAAAGCTCTCGTATAACAATGTAATAGTGAATTCCATCCACCACACACAGAACTCACACTTCCTGTGGTTTTGAAATTTATTTACAATTTTCCTATCATACTTTGATTTTTGTTGTAGTTGCAGGTCATTCTGAGGTGGAATCAAATTTAAGTAGTGTCAAGATGTGCTATCATGAGGATATTTTTAAGAGAAGAATAAATAGTTTGTTTGAGCCATAGGTCTTAATAAAATTTATGTTTCCTTCCCCCCAAAAGTGTGCAGTCAATCCATAAGTTGTGTTTTGGGGGGGGGGGATTCAGTGTGCATACTCTGCAGCAAGGGCATATAAAGCCAACCTTGTGGTAAAATCTTTTGCTACTAACTTATAGAAAATCCGTATTTTATTGGTCACACACACACACACACAGAGTTTGAATAAGAAGCTTTCCCAAGTACCTGCAGCTTATCTCCTTACAGAGGAGGAAATCAGAACAGAATATGCCATGTACATATTAAGCGTATCTATGAATCTCATTTCATTTTTGCTAAGTATGCAAGTAGAAAATGAAGTTGAGCCTCCATGATGAATCAACAGTTTCTCAATAATATACTCACATACTCAATGATATACTCATATTTCTATTTTATATATTTATGCTTTTTGTAGGAGCCACTAGGAAATCATGAACCCAAACACTGGGTAAGTTCTTGTGAAATCACAATTATTAGCACCATTAATTTTGTGGGATATTGGGGTTAGATCAAGATTTACCCTTTTGTGAATGGAATGCCCTCTGGGGGAAGCATGTGTGGCTTTGAAGCCCCCCAGCACCACCTCCTGTGTATTCTGGGATAGTTCCCCTCCCACTGAGAGCAGCTTTTCAGTAGTTAAGCTAAATAGACTGTTTCAAAGGACGGAAACTCATATTTAAATATTACACACACACACACACACACACACACATATTAGTGAGTTAAAACTAAACATGAATGGTAATTCCTAATATAAAACTAATCCTGGGTTTATTTTTGCAAGCAATTTCCTCTTTCTTCTTTTTACTGGAGAGAACTCAACTATTGTCCACTATTTTTTAAATCCCTGGGAAAGCACAACCAGCTGGTTGCTTTTCCAGTTTCTCTTGCTCTTTTGACCCTAAGGGTTGGTGCCAAGATTTTTTTATTATATTTTTTGCATCCTTACCAAGTTAAGCAAGTTACATGCTTACATCCAAAACTGCTGTGTTGTCTTGCTCTCTAGAAGAAGAGTTTGGATTTGATATCCCCCGCCTTTCACTCCCTTTAAGGAGTCTCAAAGCGGCTAACATTCTCCTTTCCCTTCCTCCCCCACAACAAACACTCTGTGAGGTGAGTGGGGCTGAGAGACTTCAGAGAAGTGTGACTGGCCCAAGGTCACCCAGCAGCTGCATGTGGAGGAGCGGAGACGCGAACCCGGTTCCCCAGATTAGGAGTCCACCACTCTCAACCACTACACCACACTGGCTCTCTGGCTCTAGCAAGCTTACATAATGTTTTTCAGTTGTACTAATGAGTCCATTCTCAGTTGACTAGCATTTCCTAGTCTACCCTACTGGAGCACATCCTGTGATGGAAGCCTACCACATTTTGTCAACTTCCAGGCCTAACTGGATGGTGTATACTTTTGCTGCCCATTAGGCAGTGTACTAGAAAACTTCACTTTCTACCAAAATCTTGATTTAGGCTGCTTAACCTTAATTGCATTTAATTGGGAAAAATTATATTGCATACTGCGCAGCTGTATTCCATAAATATGAACATTGCTAATAGTTTTCATACAGGCAACTGTTGTATCAACTACATATTTGTTATCAGCAATCTTAGCAGAAATATCAGATCAGTTACAAATCAGTCATAATGCTATAGGGAAAATAACATGTTTTAAGTACAACTTTTTCTTTTTAAAACTTCAGAATGATGAAACACTGCTTCTCTGTGACAACTACTTATTGTAATATATACATTTGTTTTCTAGTTTATGCATTTATGTGTTGAAAACAATTTTTTTTAATAGCTTAAAGCTTTCAGCAGCACACATTTCAAGGGATCGTGTATAGATGTTACAAGAGAAGTTGCTGGTTTTGCATCATTTACACCTTGTTCTTTTAAGGTTCTTCGGGGATGGTGAGTTGAGTTGATCTAGTCACAATTTTTAAAGCAGCTTGGAAAACAATTTCAATCTATTTTATTTACACCTTAGAAGTGAGAGAAATTTCAAGGCAGTTTACAAAAAAAATATGATGATAATGCTTTAATTATAGTATTTGTTTATAAGCAGTCTTGAAAATTATCTCTCTTTTAAGCTGTTAACTTTTCAGTAAGGGCATTATATAGTTGCTAAAGCCTACAGTCAGATTTGTGCCATGCTTAGAAATAGGCCCCTAATTTCATGACTGCTAGTATCAAACTTATGTTGTATGCATTTATTTTCTGTTTATATACCACCAAACTTTTGTGTTTAGTTGTAAGTCCCTAGAATGAAATCAGTGTGTGTTGAAAAAAATTGTCTTCTGTTGATATTTTATTTGGAGAAAAACATAATAACCTATTACGACAGCTGACCTTTTCTTGGATTTATCCTTCTAGTTGGTTACTGCATTACCAGGGGGAAACTGCTGAGGATCAGTGTGTGCTGGAAGAAGACCTCTACCCTGACCTTACTTCCTGTGGTTGTCCAGCAGCTGCAGTCAAGTCCCTTAAGCCTCTTGAATATGTAAGATCTGTATTTAAAAGGTCTGTTTTATAGCCAGCCATACTCCAGGGAAGCCTATTAAATTCCCTGTAATTCAAATTCAGGGAAAATAGCATCTTGCAGAGAAATTGAAGAGTTGGGCTGCATACGCGCACAGATATTAGAGAGAAAAAATTAACTTACTGAATAGTACTTTGTTTGGCGCGGTGGCAAGGGGATACTTTTTTAAGGGCAAAGTCTAGTGCACAGACAGGCATTGTTTGTGGTGAGTCCTACCAGGCCTCCTGCATTGTGCTGACAATGGTCCTGTCCCTGTTTCATGTCTTTGTCAGAAGAAAGTGGTAATATGGGTAATTGACAGAGGTTTCCCCTCTAATTTTATTTACATGCCAACTGCATGTTCAGGTGGCTCAGTTGTCCTGCGTTTGGAGCAGTAGCAGCAGTGCGGGCAGGAAGCAACCATCTAATGAAATATTTGTTTGGATTTAAACAAATGATCTCCAACCTATAATTTGTGTCAGTGTAATTTCTGTGGGTTAAACCACAGAGCCTAGGAGTTGCTGATCAGAAGGTCAGCAGTTCGAATCCCCGCGACAGGGTGAGCTCCTGTTGCTCGGTCCCTGCTCCTGCCAATCTAGCAGTTCGAAAGCACATCAAAGTGCAAGTAGATAAATAGGTACCGCTCCGGCAGGAAGGTAAACGGCGTTTCCGTGCGCTGCTCTGGTTCGCCAGAAGCGGCTTAGTCATGCTGGCCACGTGACCTGGAAGCTGTACGCCGGCTGCCTCAGCCAATAAAGCGAGATGAGCGCCGCAACCCCAGAGTCGGCCACAACTGGACCTAATCGTCAGAGGTCCCTTTACCTTTTTAATTTGTTGAAAGGTTGCCAGGTCCGCCCCCCCCCCCCTTCGATTTCTGACAGAAAAGAAGTTCTGCAGCTTACCAAGCAATCCGTAATAGCAAGAACAGGATTAGCATATGATACAGCAATAGCTACACTGGTGTGGTGCTGCAAGATTCTTGTGACTGACACCATAATCCTAATTTATGTCTAATCAGTCAATCCTGCTGAATTCAGTGGGGCTTACTCTTCGGTCATTGGGGTTAGGAGTGCAGCCTTGTTTAATGGGAAAAGGATGTGTTAATTGGTGACAAATGCAAAGTGGGTAGCAGCAAATATATACCAGGTTTATTATTTCCCTGCCATAATCACAGGCAATGATATATGTTACCTGACTCAAGCAGTTTCTAAACCTTCAGGTTAGGGTATAACTGAAGTTTTTACAGGTTAAATTGCCCATAGTATGTCTTAATTGCCTCAAGTAGACTAACTTTAGTACCATGTGTATTGCTAATCTTAATAGCTCTTTGTTGCACTAAGAACAAACTGGGAAACTGGTCCCCTTTGTGTTCAGCCTTGTACTAGATTAGTTTTACTGTCCCTGAGTGTTTAAAAAAATGTTTTGAAATAGCTTTATAGCTTTCACCAATGAATAGGCTAATTCTTCTCATCTTATCGCCTGCCTATTCATGATTGTCCCTTCTCTGAGAGAGAGAGAGAGAGAGAGAGAGAGGAGGAGGAGGAGGAGGAGGAGGAGGGGGGGGAGAATGATAACATTTAAAGAATCAGTCTCTCATTTGGTCCATTCCTTCTATGCTTCTGGTGTGCAACTATATTGTCTTTTGGCTGTTTTGCAATGTCATTTGGCCCTTATTAAATTCATACTGTTAGAATCCAGCTAATTTGAAATTCGTTGAAATTTGTTAAAATTTTAAGAGAGACTAGTATTGTTAAACCATTGTGTTGTGTCCTCAAGAGGCTCTGTGGCAAGAAATTATGACCTCTGTACAAGGAGGAACTTCCCCTGGTTTCATTTACAAACAACATGCAGTTTAGCAGTATCATGCACTTGCTGTTCTAGAAAGCTGCTTTTAGTAACAATGTTAGATGTTGATCTGAACACTCAAGAATGCAGTAATGGGCAGACATTATTTACTTCTGTGCGCAATTGTTTTGAGCCTGTATTTTATACATTGCTTATTTTTGTGTTGTGCTTGTTTTTAATTGCCGAAATGGCTTCTTATGCACGTGTCTACTGGAAAAGTACTTCATTTTGGCTGAAGTATTTTAGGCAGTTAGGTATCATCAGATGTAACTGGAATGTAGTTTACATTTTTATGGCATTGCTGACTTAGAAGACATTTTAAAAGTACAGTGAGTGGTACCTTGGAAGTTGAACAGAATCCATTCCAGAAGTCCGTTCAACTTCCAAAATGTTCAGAAACCAAGACATGGCTTCCGATTGGCTGCAGGAAGCTCCTGCAGCCAATCGGAAGCCGTGTCGGATGTTCAGGTTCCAAAGAACATTCTAAAACTGGAAGAATCACTTCCGGTTTTCGATTGTTCGAGAGCCAGAACGTTTGACTCCCAAGGCATTTGAAAACCAAGGTACGACTGTAATGTTGCTCATCCCATATGAAGAGTCCAGTTGGATCAGTCCAAAGGCTTCTCTAGTACAGCATCCTATTCCCACAGTGGCCAAGAGAAGCCCATAACCAGGACATAAGTCCAATAGCCCTCTCCCTTTCATGAGCCTAGCAACTAGTATTCAGAAGTATACTTAGTCCATCCCTGATGGCTGTTTGTTTATTTTATGAAGTGCTGATTAATTGATTATGCTTATCAGTACAACCAGCTTTTATTTGGTTTGTGTTGCCAACAGAATCTAAGGTCACTTTTTTAAGTTGTTTTAGTTGGATTTTTATTTTATTTTAAATCTGGCTAGAATTGAAAGTAAACACAAAATGATATAACAAAAGATATGTGATATTAAGCTTACATATTCATAATTACTAGAAGCTGCCACATTAACAATTGTTGATATAGCTTTGACAATTTCTCAGTCCTTAATATAGTTGCACTAGGAAAAAATAAAAGGATAGTTTTGAGGAAGACTGTGTGGTCCAACTCCAATTCTTTGATTCTATGAAAGTCTGTCATGTAGGTCAGAGTTAAATAGAATGTTATCTGTGGAACTTTGTCACCTGAGCAGAAAATAATGGCCAGAGCTGCTGTTGTGCCTTTGGCAGAAGTGTAATGAGCAGGGATTAGCAGGAGAAGCTTTTCATGGGATAGCAATGATTGTTGTTGTTGTTTAGTCGTTTAGTCGTGTCCGACTCTTTGTGACCCCATGGACCAGAGCACGCCAGGCACTCCTATCTTCCACTGCCTTCCGCAGTTTGGTCAAACTCATGTTGGTAGCTTCGAGAACACTGTCCAACCATCTCGTCCTCTGTCGTCCCCTTCTCCTTGTGCCCTCCATCTTTCCCAACATCACAGTCTTTTCCAGGGAGTCTTCTCTTCTCATGAGGCGGCCAAAGTATTGGAGCCTCAGCTTCAGAATCTGTCCTTCGAGTGAGCACTCAGGGCTGGTACCTCCTAATGAGTGCTAATCAATTAGGAGTTGAAAGTGCAGAAACAATGGCCAGTTTAAAAATTGCCAACCCTAATTGTTTGACAATTCCACTCATGATGTTCATTGGGGCTTACTCCTAGGTAGGTGTGCCTAGGACTGTTCCACAATCTCTGTTGTTGCTGACAATGTTGTTGTTGTTCATCCAAGTTTACCAACAATTTTGAAAACTGTTCTGATCCTCTAGGCCAGGCTTCCTCAACCTCAGCCCTTCAGATGTTTTTGGCCTACAACTCCCATGATCCCTAGCTAGCAGGACCAGTGGTCAGGAATGATGGGAATTCTAGTCTCAAAACATCTGGAGGGCCAAAGTTGAGGAGGCCTTCTCTAGGCTGTGCCATTGTTTGGCTATCTTCTACTTTCAGATTTTTCAAATCCTTTTTCTCTGCTAGCCTTAAAATGATCCAGCAATCATGGACACAGTTTGAATAAGTTGAAGATGTTCATGTTTTGAGCTCTAGTGGGGGTTCAGGGCTCTGCCACTATGGAATTCCTGACTATGTTCATGTAAACCATGGGGCGGGTGGAAGCTACCACTGGCAGTAGACAGCATATTCACCCCCCCCCAAAAAAACACACACAAGTGTTTCAGAGGCCAGGGAAGAGATAGAACTGGACCAACCAAGGGTGTGCTGTGTCCTAAGCTTGTCCAGCTTCTGGCAGGAAGCCAAATCTGGGCTTCTCTGCTGTAGTAGTCTGGACCTGGCATAGCAGAAAGGTGGTTTCCCCACCTGCCCCCCTCCCCCACCTTAAGCCCTGGCCATCATGAGTTGTGGGGCCCCAAATGCAGTTGTTCTGCCACTCTATTAAGCCTCGCTGCTGGCTTCTAACAGTTTGCAATGTTCCTTAACTTGATTTGTTCAGAAGCTAAATGTGCAGTGATACCTGTCCCTGGAGGGAGTTGTCACCTTGCAAGTAGAGACACTAGCGAAATGGGGAACTACCTTCACAGCGACATTTGCTGTGCAGATGTTACCAGCTTTTCTCTTTTCTGTAGGTTTTTGCCGAGCCTTTGATCAGCCTTTTCGCTTTGGAGAATTGCGAAGGCAGAGAGCTGCACTTGCAAGAAGCAGTCGGTTCAATTCTGAATAAGGATCTTCATTTTCTTACCCAGTCTGTGTGGGTGAAAAGTGGACTGTAAGTATCACTTTATTCTACAGAGTAGAAGTCCTAACATTGCACAAGCAGGATGACACTGTTGAGTGTCATCTAGTATTTCCATAAGAAGTAACTGCATGGAATACTGTATTAATCCAAGTGCTTTTTGGGGATACACACACAAGTAGTGAAATGTTTAGTCTTGCAGCACTTTATTTTGTAATGGCAGAAGTGAAGATCAGAGGAACTATTTGCTAACATGTTTCAAGCAGGACAGAACAAGCAAAAAATGCAAGAATAAATGGCTGCCTTAGATAAAAGCATTTAACTTGCAAAACAGGAATCACACAGCCAGCCTTGTTTTAGAATAGGTAGAGGAGGAGAAAAATGAAAACCTGCTATATAATAAATTTCAGGTTTCCAACAACTATGATGCAATGTCTGTTGTAAAATAAACGTCGCTCTTTAAACAACATAAGGCAATATTCTGCCTTGAAAATACCCTTAGAAGTTACAAGTATAGGCTACAATGCCATATTACTCATCCAAGGTATTTTTAAATGATGGAAAGGGGGAGTGCTCCATGAAGAAGAAAGCAAAAGTCTGCTAGGCTGCAACAACTAAGAGAGATTATCACTGGGGGAATATTCTGGGGGAATATTTTTTTAGGATTGAATTAGAACTGAAATTAAAGTTGATTTGAATTTCTTCTGCCCATTCCCTTTTCCTTCCCCTATGATAGGGAGACATGTTAGAAAGATCTCTGGAGAAATGCCAACTTCCTGCCCAGAGCTGTTAAAATAACCAGAATCCTATCTGAATGGGAGGGTGATACTCCTTTGTGAACATCTGATGTGGTAGTTTGGTCTCTGTTTCATTATAGTCAAAGTTGGCAAAGGCTGTTTGCTGTCTTTCCTCACATAGGCTAATCAGATGTTTGGGTCCAATCTTGTACATGTCTATTTGGAAGTAGGTTTCGCTAAGATATGCATAGAATTGAAGCCTTAATGGCTTACAACTCAACATCTAGTATAATGTGATCATGCGAAGCATGAGTATATTTTCAGTTAAAAACACTTTACTGCATATTTTTGTCTAGTTGAAATTTTACCGCATTAACATAGTTAATTCACATTCTGTTTTGAACTAGATGGATAGCATATGAAGGATGCAGTTTCTTAGGGAAGCAACTTCTCCTTGAACCCAGCAAGATTTCGAACTGGACTCAGTTTAGTGGCTGGAAAGTAATTGGCTCCCTTCGTCCTGTAAAGCAGGTACCAGTTACAAAATCTGTTTCTTCTCACAGAATACATGCATCTTTTTAAAATGTTGATCCTACATTCGGCAAAGGTAGGGAGTTCTTTTCTGCTGAATGGAACCTAAACCATGTCCAATTCTAGTATTCATTTAGTTGTGGAAGTACATTACCATTTTTATGCATGCGGTATGCAAATAGAGGTTGTATGTTTACATCAGAAGGAAAAATGTATTTGTGCAGATTTATAACAGAGATACATACCTGTCCCTGAAGTGTGTGGTAATTATTCTTTTCTGTTTCAGCCAGCAGCGTACTTCAGAATAAAGAACCAATCCCTAGACAAATACCTGACAGTTGCTGGGAATCTAATGGATGCAAGAGCTGCATCATTATGTCTTTCCCCATTAAATGGCAAGACTACTCAGATCTGGCGCTACTGTTCTGGACTTCTCAAGTCCAAGGTACTTTGCTAGCAGCTGAAACGGCAATGTCATCATCCTCAATTTTGTCTGTTTATAAAGCCCGGCCATTTCTTCTTCTGTGCAAGTAGGGACCAGGGTAATGCAATGGGCAGTGGAAACACTTTAGGTGCTTAGGAAAGCTAGCTAACCCTTCCTGCCTTTTCCCTCTCACAAGTCCATAGCTTGCTTCTTCAACAGCCCAGGTTCCAAATTCAAGTTTCCATTGCATCCACAAATTAATGTTTCTAATTCATATGAATAAGGCTTTGAAACTGCAAACTTTTCAGGGTGAAATGAGGTAATGTATTTTAAAAGCAAACAGCACACTGTGTCAGAAAAATAAGGGTTTTGTTTTTTTTAATAGCAGCCTTCATGGGAGAACAATTATTTTGACTCCTGTATCATTTTCAAGTTCAAATGCATTAGCTCTGCATGTGATACATTTCCTTGCATGAATGTCTCCCTGGGAGAAGAACCTCTCTAAAAGGTTACTTTAGTGTGTGTTTTATCATTGGAGTGTGCTAATTTGTACCAGACTTCTCAGACCACCTTTATCATGCATCTGTAAAAAAACTGAGTAAGGAAAACCATGCCTTCTAGCAAGCACACTACTAAAGATGCAATTGCTACATTTTGCTTTATGGTTAGGCCAAACCTGCCGTAATCCCCTCCTTTTTTAAAAGTTTCCTTCTTGGCAATTGTCCTCAGTTATGTATGTTGAATTTGATAGCACTGAGATCACTGTCTCCGTTTGTTCAACGCTTAGAATCTACTCCAGGTCCTGGGCACCATTTCGTTCCAATTGCCTTAATACAACTAGTCACAGATAGACCTGTGTCTGTAGAACAGGGATGGGGAACCAGATGATTTCCAGATGTTGCTGGAGACCCATGTTCCTCTGCCCCAGTCAACATGATGGGCGTTAGGAGTCCAGCAACATCTGGAGGACCACAGGTTCCCAACCCCTGCTATCGAGCATACGCATGCCTAACAATGAACTTTGGCCTGTTGCACCAGTCCTTTTTTTACTCTTCATACCGTGCTTTAAACTGTCTACTAAAAACAGTGATACCCTGTACTCGGTGAATCAGTTGTTTATTTTGGTGGTATGATGGATCCAGCCTTCTTGTTGCTGGAGACTATATTCCTGCTATTGTACTTTTCTGTAGGGCATATATCCGTTAGAAATATGTAAATATTAGAGCCCACCAAGGCAATGAACAAATTCTTTCCCCCAATTTATCTAGGTTAATGATGCTTGCCTTGATGTCATTGGAGGCAGAGATGTTCCTGGAGCTAAAGTCGCATTGTGGGTAGAGCATGGGAAGGCAAGACAGAAGTGGCTGCTCAACAGAGATGGGACCATCAGCTCATACCTCAGTGACCAACTGGTTCTCGATATCAAAGGTAGACTTTAGCTATTGTTTTATATGCCCCTTTAATTTGGTACAAAAATACAAGTCTTCACACAATTGTCTCCTCACTCCCCTTTTAAGGCTCTTAAACTAGATTTAGGTCATGTCAAGCTTACCTGGAATAACTTAGAAAGTGGACATAGTGAGCTCTTCTGCACACTGAGGTCACAAATGCATTTAGTCCATCTAAATAGCAATATCCTTAGATCTTTTCGCAACTGAAGTCAAAAGGCTTCATCGTCAAAACCACATTGGATACTCAAATCATGAAAATCATGCCTCCTAGGAAGTATTTCACCAGAAGTAATTGCTTCATTTAGCTTTAAGCTTAGTAATGCTCGAAGTTCCTTGGTCCGCTTTCTGAATAGGCTGGCCCTTGTCAGTATCAGACTTGATTGTCCAAATAATGTTTATAATTGTCCAACTTAAGAGCAGGGTAGAACTACGCAATGAATGTTATTTGTAGGGGATCATGACAAAAATCCAAAGAGGTGAAAGCACTTCAAGTTAAAGGGTATGTGCCAGAGATAGTGACACCATGTATAGGTGTTTATCCACTGATGCTAGAAGCCTATAAGCCAGAACAAGCAAGCTGTAGTGCTTGGTTTTAAAGGAAAGCATAGTGGAATGGAGAGAACCAGTGGCACACTATCTCTGGGTACAAACGCTGTAGGAAAGCCAGGGGAGGGTTAACTGGAGGTGGTGACACTGCGAAAATAAGATGCTGCGCTAGATTAGATGAGCCTTTGGTCTGATCCAGCAGGACTCTTTGTTTTTTGTCTTGCCAATAACAATGGAATCTAAAAGAATATTACTTTGCTATGCTAGCAGCAGCAGCTGCAGTTTCCATAAGCATGCAGTGAAACCAAATCAAAGATTCATGTGTTTATAAACAATGATAAAACACACATTGAATTTGGATAATCCATTTAGCTACAATGATCATATTTTGCTTAGCTTTTGGGGGGGCGGGGGGAATACTCTGCAGTGCTGCCTTATAGAGCCAAACTTGGCCCTCCAGCTGTTTTGGGACTACAACTCCCATCATCCCTAGCTAACAGGACCAGGGGTCAGGGATGATGGGAATTGTACTCCCAAAACAGCAGGAGGCGAAGTTTGGCCATCCCTGTTATAAAGTATGCCATTTCTGCCTGACTTTGAGGTCAAATTTTTCATGTCTGTCAGTATTTGCGTTCCAAACTGCCATGCATACATTAGGATCTCTGCTTAAGAATACAATTACCGGCTCTTAATAACAGGGCCAGGGCATCAACAGAGTCTGGACAGACCCAGGCGTCACTGCAGCTTTAATACAACCACTTGTTCGCAGAATCATAAAGAAAACCTTTATAGATAGCAGCTCTTTGCACACTGGAAAGTTATCCTACATAAGCTAGAAAAACAGAAAAAATATAAGGCCAAAAAAAATTAAATTGCCTGAAATATACTGTGCAGGACTAAGTAATTCTGGATCACGTGTATATATTGTCACCATCTTGCTTCCAGTTTAGTTTGAAACAGGATTTTCTAATGAAAAGAATTTTTAAAACAGTTTTTAGGTGTTAACATTTTACAAGTACAGTGGTACCTCAGGTTACATATGCTTCAGGTTACAGACTCCGCTAACCCAGAAATAGTGCTTCAGGTTAAGAACAGTTTCAGGTTAAGTACGGACCTCCGGAACGAATTAAGTACTTAACCCGAGGTACCACTGTACTGCACATTTAGTGCAATGGAAAAAAATAGGCTTATAAATAATCAATAATGAATTGACCTAAACTATTGACCTTCTCAAATGTCTCTTATTTTAGGAGGATATTATTATGACAGGAGCCACATTGTTGTAAACCAGCTCGACACCAGCAAATGCACACAGATATGGGACTTCGAAATATTGTGAGTGTGTCTCACTCCACTATAAAGGCATTTTAAACTCTGAACAAATGTGGGATGAAAACACTGTTGAACAAACTACTGAAGTCACACAGCACTGGAGCGTGCCTGACTCTGCTAGCCAGGGAATCCAAAACTGTCACATGTTTTAAGTGGCAATGGAATGCTGAATCTTATATTGTCTTCTTTACCCTTGTGAACAGATATACAACATAAGAGCAATGGCATATTCAGCAGAGTCCTATTAAGCAATAATGCTACAGTGGTGATTATGCAAACATTCTCTACTTGCTAATTATATGTTTTTTACCCCCTTTTCCTTATCATGTGAGAGCTAAAAAACAACAAAACTTTGAGCTGAAATGCATCTCCTACAGTTTTAAGCTACAAGTAGAAGCTTTTTGATTATTGCACTGTTTCCTCATATCTAGATATATCTCACTTTTGAAAAATTGAGTGTTTTGCCTCAGGTAAGTTTCATCATTGTAACTCAAAATGGCGATAAAACAAATGCTTTGAGAACTGTATATGAAAAGACAGTTTATTTAATGTTAAGCTTAGTGCTAATTCTCCATTCTCAGTAGTATTTTATTGTAGAGGAGAATTTATGTAAGAGATCTAGTGACTAGTTTAGACTATTCACTAGCAGCTTGGTAATGCACAGAGCATTGTCACAGAGAAATATTGGCAATGATTCAGATTTTGTATAGAAAACTTTCTGCTGTTGTTCCAGTCTACCCACTGTAGCCACAATTCCAGCCAGTTAAAAATCAATGGGATTTAAAAGTGTTTAACTAGGGAGATTAAAGTATATGATTGGTTTTTGCAGTGATTAACTTTGGCTGGATTGTGCCCTGGTTTTTTTCCCCTTCCACTTATGAGTTATTAAAATCAGAACGCCAAAAGCGTTTGATAAACTTAACATAGCTCTAAGCCTTAGCGTAGTTCATCCACTAGAGAACAAGTCAACACCACACATTCAGCTGTTTTCTGGAAAGTTGCACCAGCACTATTTGTACCACTTTACATATGCAAATTGTTGTGTGTTTTTTTTTAAAAAAAACCCTTTCCAAAAATACGGAAAACCTAAGTGTAAAAGGATATGAAAATTCCAGTTGAAGATAAATTCAGACTTGGGGCTCTGCTTCTGCCTATCCTGCAAGAACCTTTCCACTTTCATCTTTGCTCTTAGTTTTAAACTCAAACTTAAATTGGAATTGTGCAAAACAATGTCTGAGTTTAAAACTAAATTTGCAGTCTAATACAGTTGTTCACTCCAGTGTATCTGGAGCCCCTAGTAATTAAAATCCTTCTGACTGGCTGCTTTGGCAGGAAATGAGGAGCCACAGGGACTGAATTTAGCAGAATTTTAACCACTTTTAAAGGGCTTGAGGTATGCAACCTCTTATGTTAATAAATGAAAATGGTGGCCACATGTTCAGGGCCTGTTTGCACATGTAGCTTTCCATGCAACTGTGTTATGCACCTGGAAGCTGGATCAGTTCGTTATTTCTTTGTACCTTAATGTATTTTTTGGAAACAATTGAACATCAAGCTTGAATAGCTAAAACCAAACAGTGTAAGACTAGATTTCTCATATTT
This sequence comes from Podarcis pityusensis, assembly GCF_964106645.2. NCBI lineage: Eukaryota > Metazoa > Chordata > Lepidosauria > Squamata > Lacertidae > Podarcis > Podarcis pityusensis. Next base: position 40,655,458 of record NC_138027.1, read on the forward strand.
GCTATAGCTGCACAGTTAAGGAAAAAGTAAAAACTTTGGGGGGAAACCTCTATTTTTATAATGAAGATATGGCATTCTTAATATATTAACATCTACCTAAGGGCTTGAGCCACAACTCTGCTGCATTGTGCCATCAACCACATGCATTCTGGAGACACAACTGACCTTGCCACATCTCCTGTCACTGGTTGCAGAAGCAGCAGAGGCACCCTGGGCCGCAAACTGTTGCAGTAGCTCACACCAGTAACAGCAGCCTTGATTGGCTCTTGCACAACCTCTACCAGCAGTTCAGTCTTCGTATCCTAAAAAAACCTAGTTTTTCTAGAACCAAGGGAGCTATGCAAGGTGAAATGCTGCATATGTGTGTGTGCACTGCATCCTAATAAGCACTTTAGATTGTAAAATAAATAATACACCTACTTTTTCATTTTTTACGTCACTAGGATCTTTAAATATATTTTCATCTGAAGCACTTATTTAATAGATGGAATTTGTGTATGCTAAAATCAAACAATTCTGAAACTACATTTAATACTTTTTTAAAAAAGTGCTCTCAAGACGATGTAAAATCCAGTCAACCTCAAATAAGATGCTCTCATTTGGTGTATCGGTGTTATGTAACTATGACTACAATAAAAAACCCACTTAGTGGGAGTAAGCCTGATTCAACAGGAATCTAAGTAAGCGTGAATGGAGTTGCACTCTTAAGCGCAGCAGACTTTTAGGATACAGTCGTATTTTGGAAGCCGAATGCCTTGCCAGTTGAACGTTTTGGCTCCTGAACGCCGCAAACCCAGAAGTGAGTGTTCCGGTTTGTGAACATGCTTTGGAAGCCGAATGTCTAACGTGGCTTACGATTGCATGCAGAAAGCTCCTGCAGCCAATCAGAAGCCGTGCCTTGGTTACCGAACGGATTCCGTTTGGCTTCTAAGGTACGTCTGTATTTGCTCTAGTCCCACCACAGGCACAGCTCCCAAAAGTGAAGGACTTACAGACTGGTGCTTTGAAAGACCAGTAACTTTATTAGACATGGTGGTACTGGGGACCAAATCAGCTCTATTGCACCTGTGGGACTATTTCTATCCACAAGGCTTGTACCCACAGAGACACAATACTTGAGCTGTAGAGTTTAGAGGGTCATTCTGACTGGAATGTACGTGTGTATATTTAATGTATATAAAGTGTTAAAGGATAGAAGGGGTGGATTGCCTTTATCCTGTTCATGGTATATTTATCGCAAACTGCAATAATATTTTTTTAATGATGCAAGGGAGAATTCCCCCCCCCCAAACCAGAATGCCAGTTATCACATTTTGTCCAAAAGTGACCTTATATATAGTGTATATAGTTGACATTTCTCTGTGCTATTGGATTAAAAATACTTCAAAATAGTATCAGCAGTTTTATTTTCGTTACACGAGATTTGTTTTCCAAATATCAATTCAAACCTTCATTATATAAAGGTAGCTTTAAGCTACCTTGTGGTGCCAAGCCATTACAAGGAAACTTGCATGATAAATACAAGATCACAGTATTTAAGAAAAAACACTGTCACCCTAAATTGTAAAGGACAGCAGCAGACAAAAACAATAGAAGAGACAATGCTTTGCATTTGGGGGTGAGGGGGGCAAGAATGTGGTAAAGGCCTCCTGGGTTTTGTTCACAACACCGGTACAGAATTGTAAGGATGAAGGAGCATTAAAAACATTTGCCCCACATACTGATCTATGGGAGGTGCTGCCCAGATGTTATTAATTGATCAATGAAGCAAACTGAACCATGTGGTAGTTTTCCATCCAGTTGTTTCCTGGCTAGAAAGGAAGGCAAATGATAAAGTGTGCGAGAACCACAATTGTTTCAGTCTCTCGCCTCCCATGGTGCAAGCTCACACAATAGGCAAATGCGAAAGACACAACCCACAGTGGATGCCTTAGCCTACCAAACAAGGAGGAAGCATCACAGTAAGTAACAACACATTTTTGTGTGTGTCTGGTTCTTCTCAATTTATACACCTTGAATAGTTACACCCAGGTAACTCTGTATCATTTGGCTTGGGCAGATAGTTATAAAGTGGCTTCTGCTCCTTTGTGCTTTTACTGTTGCTTTTTCATGCAACTAATTACATGATGCATCCTTTATGACAGTGTTTCCCAACATTGGGCCTTGAGCTGTTTTTGGACTACAACTCCCATCATCCCTAGCTAGCAAGACCAGTGGTCAGGGATGATGGGAACTGTAGTCTGAAAACAGCTGGAGACCCACGGTTGGGAAACACTGCTTTATGAGATGCAGTGCCGTAGGTTGGCTTTTTCTGTACAACAAAGCACACTTTCACCCCAAAAAAGGGCCGACGCTTTTATGTTTGCAGCCCATGGCGCTATCTACAATTTGGGGTGTCACTGGCTTTCGTATGGCAAGCCCAGGCCTCCTTACTTTAGATGTACAGTGGTACCTCGGTTTAAGAACAGCCCTGTTTACGAACGATTCGGTTTACAGTCTTAAGAACAGAAGCCGACCAGTGGGAGGCCTCGGTTTAAGATCAGACTTCTGGAATGGATTAAGTTTGTAAACCGAGGTACCACTGTACATATGTCACTGCTGAAACCAGGAAAAGCATGAACCATTCATTCCTACTTTGCACCAGGGATGCTGAACTTGCGGCTCCCCACATCTCCCATTGCCTTGGGAGTCCAACAACCCCTTGAGGGCCACAGCTTCCCCATTTACCCTCCTGTGTGTTATTTTTATGTTCAACAAACCTAGTAGTACCCTTACTCACTACGCATACAAAAACTATGTAAAAAGCCTTTGTATGCCTGAGGTAACGTTTTGCTGTTTCTGTGCAATGGCAGATTTAAGCACTTTTAACTTTGGCTGGCTGGTGCCTTGGGTCCCTTCTATTTTAATTTAAGGGCACACTTGATTCTCCCAGCAACATCAAAGAGACCTACGAATACTTAACTTTGACTGGATCATGCCTCTAGACTACTTCAATGAGCGATTCACTCCACAATGATACCACCAAGTTCTCTTTTTCTGCATCTGAAGTCAGATTCAGTTCTTTAACACGGACAGTGTTACCGCTCCAAATTTGCTTCAACGCATCCATATGCGAGAGCGGAAATCGTAACCCATGAGTCTAGAAAGAGAAAGAGTGTGTGTGTTATTAACGCCATATTGAACTAAACATTTGACACATTTCATGCTCACCAATATGAATAATATCCTGCGCCAGTAGTTACTGCTGTTATACAGATGAACAGAGTTATTATAAATCTATCAACACGTTTCTATATTACATTGACTAGGCTAGCTAAATGCAACCTCCTCCAGGCATTTATTACACAGGCAGTATATCCTGAATATCAGTTACCACCTTCATACCACACCTGTGGGTTTTTGGAGATCTGGCTGGTTACAATTGGGACAAAGTAATGGAGTAAATGGGTCCTTGGTCTGACCCAGCAGCGTTCTCATATTGCCAACAAAATGTACACAGCTTTTAAAACAGACAAACCCAAACAGCAGTCTGGCAAAAACTTAACGTACTGCTGACCAGCACCAGATGTGGAGGGGGCTAGAAGAGACAGATCTGAAAATAAGGAATTTCCACATGGACTTCATCAATAACTGACCTAACAAGCAGAATTAAAAACAAACCTCTGCTATTCCATCCTCATTCATATCCTCATCCCCCATCATATGGACTTCCCTCTTGTTCTTTAAAGAGTAATAGACAAAAACCATTTCTTTGCGAGACTCTTCCTAAAAAACAAGAGAAAAGCAGATAATACATTGTAATTTATCAATCAACATCAAAGCACTTGCAAAACTCCTCCATTTTACCATAACTTTAGAAGCCTCACCTTTCTTATTTTTTAGCAGTAGTAATTAGGAAATTCTTTAGCTAAGGCCAGCACCTGGTTATATTTCAAAGGCTGTCTTTGAAACTCCTACAAAACACTGTAACACTTTCTCTTTACAAAACAGAACTGAATTGCTATAATGTCAGAGCAAATCCCAGTCACATGCTGTGGGATTCAAGCAGCCTAAAAATAACATACACCCAATTCCTCACTGAAAAGCAAGTCTCTACAAGCACTTCCTCTGTACTCACCAAAAGGTCTGGTTCCACTGTAATTACTGTGTAGTCTTTAAACCGTAACCTGATTGTACTGTCTATTTTTGGTAGTGCTCCACCTAGACAAGGAAGAATAGCAATATTAGTTCAGCGAAAGGAGCAGCAAGCTAGCCTGTGCTGCTTACATCTCTCTTGTCTAAGGGCAGGTACAGAAGTTAGTGCAGTTGGCTAATTCTTGTAAATATCTCTTTAGTTCAGTCAGCTTGTATGTACAGTATAACAGCTGAAGCAGAGACTCATGGAAGATCACAGGCTATTTTCCTAATTAGAAAAAAATGCCATCTATCACTGACGTAGCTGCTGCAGTATAATCTAGGTCCCTCTTAAGATGCTAATTGAAATATCAAAAAAAGGAAAGAAGGGAAGGGAATCTTCAGAAATGTAACATCTGTACAGGCTCTCTGAACCAATCCACACATTAAACTAATCTATGGCCCGGTTCCATATGTAATATTTGTAAATAACTGGTTTACTGCTACATCTATGGAACAAACTGTCTTCCCAGTCCCCACACTTTACGAAAAGCACCCTCTGCAAACTTAAAATGTTACCTGGAGCCAGAGAGTCAAAGCTAGTCCCCAAGAAAGGAGGTAATCTGTTCATAATGAAGTCTTTTTTCATGTCGGATGACCTCAATTCTCTACCATTTTCCAGACGGTCTGCAAGGCATCTCAGGAAGCCACTTAATTGCTTGGATGAATCAGATAAATCCGCCTTCTAAAGAAAAAGACCAAAAAGAATTTATGCTAGTAGTTAGAAACATGATCCTAATTTACTTGAGAATGCAATCCAAAGATCTCTAGGCATTACAGATGTTGGCTCACAACCTTATTTTGGTCATTATAAGCTGTTTTAAACAGTTTTTAATATTGTGCAATATTGTGTTTTAATATTAATGTTGTGTTTTTATTGTTGCAAGCCAGCCTGGGACCTTAGGGTGAAGGGCAAGTAACAAATTGTAATCATCACTACCTACTGTGCTGGGACAGAATTGCAAAGGCAAGATTTTTGGAACAAGCAAGTGTTCATTTTAACTCTTCTTCCTGTAGCCAGTTATGGGAAGGCAGCAGTGGCTAAGTTACATAGATTCAAATGCCACATTATAAAATCATAAAATTTGGTATTAATTTGGACTTGGTGTTCTTCTTTGAAAGCTACTGGGTCAAGCTACAGATGGCATCTTGAAGGCTAGCAATTAGCGCTCTTTATTACAAGACCCATAACAAAACTCTGCAGTTTTGCCTACACTTGCTGGGACTATTATAGGTGCCAGGGAGCAGCTTGTGCACTGTTTGGTTTAAAAAGCTTTCTGGCTTAGTTTTGCAAACAAATGTGACCGCACAGTAAAGAAGATATGCTGCTAAGAAACAAGGCTGACCTCTTCCAACATTATGAAACTACTAGTGGAGATTATGGGAGTTACTCTGTGTTTAAAATGGTGGCTATGCACTTTTCCACTGACAGCAAGCACACACTGCTCTTCATTTTCTTTAGCTCTACATCTTTACCATCAGTAACTGCCTTGGAATGCTCTTCCGAAAGTCAACATCCTCTTTCGCCGTATCCAACACTAGTCCAGGAACCACGTCCAGCAAAAAATCTCTCCAAGAGCTGCCATACAAGGGGGAGGGGAGGGGAGGGAAACAAAGGCATTAAGACCAAGCCAGTTAATTCAGAGCAATGTTTCTTGCCGAGGATAAAGAGAAAGCAAAACTGGTTTTGAATGTCAAGGGCTCATCCAGCACATCCTGTTAACCCACATGGACTGAAACTGAGAAAGTTTAGCAAAAATACTATCGTGTGTACTCATATCCTAGGTGATCAGGAAATACAGTCTAATTCTTTCAGGGCATCCTAAGGAAGCATAGGTCATTGACAGGCTGCTAGCTACAAGCGCCTGAAAGATGCTCCACTCTTATTGCTTAGGATAGTGTATCACAGCCTCAGTGTGGTCTCCTGTACAGAAAAAGCAGGTAGGTGAGAAACAGCATGGAAAAGTCTAATGGATTAAATTGTCCACCTCAACAGAGGTAGGTAGGTAAATAAATAAATAAACCGTATTTTTCTGTCTATAAGGCGCCCCCATGTATAAGATGCCCCTATTTTGGGGGACTCCGATTTAAGAAAATAGGGGGAGATGGCCCCCATGTATAAGACATACCCAAATTTTGGACATTATATTTTAAGGGGGAAACCTAGTCTTATACACGAAAAAATATGGCATTTATTATCCCACCCCTTTTCCCCTGGTGGCACTCAAGATAAAAATAAGAACTGCTAAAAACATAGAAAAATAATCCCTAAAATACAGTTAAATATTGATAGAATTAAAACTATATAACATCTGTTTAAAACATACCAATAATTACAATAAAAATAGCATGGGACCAGCCCTTTCATTAAAAGCAGTCAATTCCCCAAAGCCCAAAGGAGGTATTCACTGGGGGAAGGACAGTCTAGCTTCTCTAGGGAGGGAGTTCCAGTCTGGAAGCAGCCACCGAGTCTGTGACAAGTGTGCCTGTGAGGGTGGCAGGATTGAGAGAAGGGCCTCCCCAGGAAGATTCATATGAGGGAATCTGATACTTCAGATAGCTTGAACCTAAGCCATATTGGGCTTTATAGGCGATAACAAGCACTTTGAATTGTGCGCTGAAACAGACCAGTAGCCTGTGGAGCTGTTGTAACAAGTAGCCTGCTCCCTATAACCAGTCCTGGTCAGCAATCTGGTTGTAGCTCTTTGAGCCAGTTGACGTTTCTGAGCACTTTTCAAAGGTGGCCCCCACATAATGTGTTAGAACATGATGTAACTAAGGCTGTGGCCAAATCAGACATCTTTTAAGAAACTGGTACAGCTGGTGCACCAGCTTTAACTGTGCAAATAAATACACTCCTGGCCACCACAGAGACCTGGGCATCCATATTCAGAGGTGAGTCCAGGAGAAAACCCTAACTGCAAACCTGTGTTTTGGGGGCAAATGTTACCCCATCCAGCACAAGCTGAATCTCTGTTCCCTGTTCTGCCTTCTGACTGACCAAGAGCACCTCTGTCTCCTCTGGATTAGGTTTCAATTTGTTCACCCTCATCCAGTCCATTAATGATGACATACACCAGTTCAGAACCTAGAGAGCTTCTTTGGATTTAGGTGGAAAGGAGAAGTGACAAACACCTTAATCCAGGGAATGTGATCTGATCAAGCCAGCATTATAGTTGGGCACTCCTCCCTGGGATGGGCCATTAATTATTATTATTAATTACCCACCCTTCACCCTAAGGTTCCAGGGCAGGTTACATCATCAAAACACAGAATAACTCAAGATTAAAAACAGTTTAAAACAAGAAACAACTACAGAAATAAGTAGGGCCTTAAAAATATACATCTCAAGTGTCAAAAGGCAGGGTAAAGAAGTGTGTCTTAAACATTTGCTGGAAGTTATATAATGAAGGTGACAGGCACACCTCTGTAGGGAAGGAGTTCCTCAACTTTGGGGCTGCCAGAGACTGCTCTCTCCTGTCCTCTGTCCTTCTGAAGGAGGAGGAACTAGCCAGAGGGCTGCCTAGGAGTCTGTATCTAGCTACAACGACCACAGAGTTGCAAATGCCACTGGCCTCCACAGAAGAAACAAAGAGTTTCGTGACAAGACCAATTAGCACTGTGGCTATTCTACATGACGTTCATGGTACCACAACATGGAAATCTCTTCCTGAAAATATTCAGTACAAAAATGTGCTTTGAAGTGAAGTACCATGGGCTTCAAAAACCAGCTGTTCTGTTGCTTCTGGTCCCAACTTAACTATAGTTCCATTTGATGCTGAATCAGTCTTTTTTTTTTTTTTAAATCACTTTGCTGCCTGAACACCTAACTCCAGCTATGTTTACTACATTAACACAAAACCCCAGCATGAAACTCAGGATCTGACTTCATTATTCCCCTACTTCTTCATTGCCTCCCATTCTTGTCTCTAAATCCCTGCTTAATGTAGCAGAGATTCTTGTTCCAATTAAGGATTTTGCCTATTGGAAAGACATGAGGGATGATGGGAGCTGTAGTTCTGTAACATCCGGAGGGCCAAAGGTTCGCCACCCCAGATCTTCTAAGCTAATACTATTTCCCTTAAGAACAAAACAATGAATGCAATGAATGTTTTATGTTGCTTTATGTCAGTGGTGTCCAAACTTTTTTCAAAGAGGGCCAGATTTGATGAAGTGAAGTGCTGTGAGGGCCAACCAAAACTGTTGAGCTTTTTTTTAGGATTTTACCCCAGGAATTAAACTGCCACAGGGGGACAGGATTAAACTAACTAGCGGGCCAGATTAGCCCCCCAAAACAGACTTTGGACATGCCTGCTTTATGTAAACTGGTTAGCTTGGGTTAATTAATCGGTATAGAATATAAATCTTCTACAGCTAAAACAAAATAAAAATAGCTTGCCAGATTCATTTAGTTTAAAGTCACTGACAAGAAAACTCATACTAGAAGAATAAGGCAGAGTGCTTACTTGTTCTGATAGGTGCTGATGGTCACATGAGTAGAATGCGATATCCCAGGAGGTGTGTCAGCTTGATGTATGGTCCCCCTTGGAAAATATAGCAGGTCTCCGGGCTGGAAGAAAATGTGGGCAGGACAGTTAAAAATAAATTATTTAGACAGTTTATTAAGGCTACACTGCTGTGCTTGCAAAATAAAGAAAAAATACTCTCTCAATAACAAAAACACAAACAGCTGAATAGACAATTCTGTCATGTTACAGAATTTTCCCCATTTTCATGTAGAGCTGTGCTGCAGACATCCAAAATCCTATAGCTAAGCTACAAGGACTGTTAGAAACCTACTTTTTTATAAAAAAAAGAAAAAAGGGAGGGAAAGTGAATAGTATTTAAATTGGCTTACAATGATCAATACTAAAAAGGCAGAGCAGCAGGTACTAGGCCAAAGCAGCAGATAAAACACACTGCGCAGCACTAAATAACAAATGCAGAAAGCTCCAGAAATGCAAAAAACAACAAAGTACAATTAATTCAGACTAAGCAATAAAACAATAAGAACTATAAGACAGCAGCAAAGCAAACTGAAACAAAGCAATTGTTTCATTGATAGGTACAGTGGTACCTCGGGTTAAGAACTTAATTCGTTCTGGAGGTCCATTCTTAACCTGAAACTGTTCTTAACGTGAGGTACCACTTTAGCTAATGGGGCCTCCCGCTGCTGCTGTGGCGCGATTTCTGTTCTCATCCTGAAGCAAAGTTCTTAATCCGGGGTTCAATTTCTGGGTTAGCAGAGTCTGTAACCTGAAGCGTCTGTAACCCAAGGTACCACTGTATTAATCCTGGAAGTGTGTAAATTAACACTATATTCACTGCAGTTTACTACAGATGCATGAAGCATTGCCAGCTGATAGAAGCTCACACTACTACCCAAATTTAAATCAACTTCCAAAATGGGACTGCTAAATAACAAGAACAACACCAGGACACATCTGTGCCCTCTCATTCTCCTAACAGTGGAAAGGCTTGTATGACGTGACGCTGGAAAATGTGACTGAAAGGAGAGGCATAGCGGAATAAGCCATGTCAAACAAGACAACCAATCTCTCTCTTTAAGACCTAGAGGGGACAGGCAACCTTATTCGCCAACAGCGAGCTAACTATGTCAAGGTCTTAGACATTTTCTTCATCTATAGCTCAGGCACTCAGGGGTGTTTCTGACACGAATACCTTTAATATGAAGTCGTGTGTTGGAGTCCCTATCTTCTCCTCGGGCTCCGTGTTGTATTCTTGAGCTAAATGTACAGTAGGCTTATAGAGTCGCCAGTGCTTCTTTCCTTCCAACTGTAGGATAAACACCTGCAAAGACCATAAGTCAGTAAGCATCAAAAAGCTTCACCGTTCCTCAGACTTTCAGCTAAGTTCACTATGGAATAAACATTTGTCGCAAGTGAGTTCTTTATTTAGAACACAATACTTGTAAATGTTAAAAGTAGTACTAGGTTTTATTTCAAACAGAATCCACATGTGATGTGCGCATGCATCATCCATGTAATATTGTGGACGCATGTAATGACTTCCACAAAATTAATCGCAAGACAGAGAAACCAGTAGGAGAACACTTCAGTCTCCCAGCACTTTCTATACAAGATCTCAAAGTAGCTGTCTTATTACAAAAGAATTTCAGAAATAGACTGGAAAGAGAAGTTGCTGAATTGCAACTTATTACCAAACTTAAAACCATGGAGAGACCTGGTTTGAATAGAGACATTGGATTCTTATCTCATTATACATGATAAAGCTATTTTTAGCCATCTCACCCCTTGCTTTTTCCTGTAAGACCAACTGCAGTTTTTAACAGTCGTCAACAGGTTTACCACACCTATCAGCCAATTACCCATTCCCACCACCCTTCTGAGTAATACCCCTCCCCACCCTCTCACTATATACAGTGGTACCTCAGGTTACATACGCTTCAGGTTACAGACTCTGCTAACCCAGAAATAGTGCTTCAAGTTAAGAACTTTGCTTCAGGATGAGAACAGAAATCGTGCTCCGGCGGTGCGGCGGCAGCGGGAGGCCCCATTAGCTAAAATGGTGCTTCAGGTTAAGAACGGACCTCCGGAACAAATTAAGTACTTAACCTGAGGTACCACTGTATAAGGGTCTGGTGACTTCTGTTTCAGTGTATCTGAAGAAGTGTGCATGCACACGAAAGCTCATACCAATAACTAACTTATTGGTCTCTAAGGTGCTGCTGGAAGGACTTTTTTATTTTATTTTTTATAATTTAATTTAATTTATTTTGTTTCGACTACGGCAGACCAACAGGGTTACCTACCTGTAACTTTATTTTACTATGCGAAACTCTTGCAAACAAGAAACATACTGGCCATTGTGGGCCCTCTTACCTCAACATCATCGTAGTGTGGTGGCAGGCCTTGGGACCCCGGTGGGGTAATGTAAACGTTAGATCCAACCAATGAGCCGAAGTAGCATTCCAGCTTCTCCTGGATTCTCCAGAGCTCATCCTAAAAAGAAAAAAGGGAAGAGACAGAGAAATGGTTAACAATGCCAAGGCAACCTCCATTATTCTCCTATCATATTTACCCATTATATTTGCAACCCAATTGTTCCAAAAACATGTATCACTCTAAACAAGATGTCTGCCTGACCTGCTTTATAAAAGGTCAGAAGAAGAGTGCAACTTTCCCACATTGAAAGTGTGCCTGTTGCACACACAGGCATTCATACAGCTGCTGCATTATCTGAAAACATGTCAGCAAGCTAGGTGAGAAGTAGGCAGAAAACAGAAGTTCCAACACATGCTAAATTCAGTCTCCTCCCTTAGATCCAGTGTAAGTGGTTTCAAGATGCCTGCCAATACAAACCTCAATGAAGCCACTTATACAGGTAACAATATACAACTAAATCCTGTTTTGCATAATGTTGCTGGGCCATTCCTTCCAGCCAACCAAATCACTGCTCCTTTTTGCTTTCCCTTCAAATCAAGTTATTTTTATTGAAATGAATCGAGTTGTGCAAGCCAAGGTCTGCTTACTCAATGAAGCTTTTCCAACCACAGACATCCCCTGACTCTCCACTCCAGGTAACTGTCAGGAAAGGCCTTGGATGTGTGGCATGGAAGACTATAGTGGGAGCAGTGAATCTGCAAAAATCAAGTAGAAGCAGCTTGCACAAGCTCAGGCACCAACGCATTAACTGCAGTGTTTCCTTATAAATCTATTTGTTTAGTAACTTCATTATACAGATTTTTTTAAAGGGCTCATTGCTTCATTTCAAAAAATAGGCTACTGGGGTATGAAACACTGAGTTTATAGAATATTCTCATGCACTGTCTTAATTCCATAATCCACAAATTGAATTTGAATAGCAAACAAAAAGTAATTGTTTGTACTGTATATGTATCTTGTTCCCGCTCATCATATGTTACACTTCTTTACCCAACAGCAATTATTATCATATAATTTACGTATCAGATAATCCAATGATGATATGAAACCAGTATTTCTAGTGTACAAATGAGAATGGTTCAGGGTGTCTTTTGAGTTAGCATCCTCAGGGGAATCCCTAAGTTTGCTGAAGCAAGAAGAGAGAGAAAATCCCTAGTGGTCTAATAAGCACAGACTAAAGGAGTGCCTGGCGTGCTCTGGTCCATGGGGTCACGAAGAGTCGGACACGACTAAACAACTAAACAACAACAACAACGCTCAGGAGCTACAAAATGCTGGACAGATGTGTGTGTGTCAGAAAACCTGGGGCAGAGGAGGGGACAGAAATGGCACAGAATGCCCTGAAAGACTAGGCTAGTTAGACCACACTGCAACATTTTAATTTATTTTTGGTCCCATCTGTTATACTTTAATCATGATTCTGTAAGGGAATTCTCCTGAAAATAATCTGTAGTTCGTACTCAAAAGGAATACTAATTTCTAACTGGCATTCACTCACCTCTTCCAAAGGTGACTTTTCCCTCCTAAAGACTCAAAAGGACATCCTGAATCATTCTTTCTTCTACACTAGAAATACTGGTTTTACATCATCATCGTAGTTCTTAAAGAGCCCATGTTTTCTGCAAGATTGGCACTCAGTGGTACCCCCTTTGAGTACAGAAAAATGAACCAAGTAAGTTTAAGCTTAAATTGTATCGTTTCCCCAATTTTCTAAAGTCAAGCCAATGTTAAAAGCAAACGTACCAGAGGATGTTTTAAGTAACAGAACTATCCAAAAGCAATATATTGTTATGCATTTGCTTGGGTATAGGCTGTTTACCAATTAGGACAGATATACAACAAACAATATAAAAACGGAGTAATTTATGGCTTCTCAGTCAGTTTAGCAGTGTCCCTGGACTCTTCAATCCAGGTTGGCAACAGCTGATTGTTAGAGAGGACAGGCTCATAGCAGCAGACTACTCCCTAAATTCCAGAATCCCAGATTAAAACTCCAAAAGCAACCAACAACAACAGACACCTGATAGATCATACCTTAAATCTCTGGGGCTGGTGGAATTGTATTGTAGCCTTTTTCTGGTCAAAGTCTTTCTTCAGCTGTTCATAGCTGACTTTGCCATCTTTGTTAAAAATCTTTTTTTTCCCATTCATACTTCTGCAGACATTAATGTCCCTTCCATAGTACAAGCCCTCTTTGACCATGTCTTTCAGGTCAGTTAAGTGAAAAAGAGATTGGTAGTACAATGCCACAGAAGGCTCCTCTCTCTGAAGAAGCAATGGCTTCTGCTCCCAATACTCTCTGAAAAATTCATCTTGTTTGACAGGAGAGATCAAACTTTCAAATACGCTCTCTGGATGGTCACATTTCATAAGCCAAGGGCAGGTTGCTTCCACTTTTGCTTGTTTACATGGCAAACATTGTTCCTTCTCTGTTGCAGCTCGTCTCCCTCCTTTCTTGGGCATGGTCCTGCATAAAGTAGCAAAAACATTAAGGGTGCCTCTAGAGCATCACTATTTTGCAGAAGAAATTCAACTTTAGCTTGATGCAATTAAAGTGGATTAAGGTACTCTGTTACCCTAGCGCAAGGTATCCACTTAAAAACAACAACAAAAAACAGACTTGTTGCAGTTAGGAAAGTGAGAGGAAAATGCACTGAAAAGTGTGGGGTGAATGCATGATTAACAGGAAGTGTAAACACCTTGGAAGTGAATCAGGATGAATGCATGTTGTACAACTGTCCCGTGAACAAATGCTCAAATAGACCAGCTATAATCTAACCTCCAAGTAAGCTTTGTGCAAGCAAATCAGGATAAATGATGAATAAGCGGGAGGAGGAGCCCTATGTCTGAGGTAAGACCAAGTTCAATCACACTCCTATGCGTACACAGAACTGCAGCCTGGGTAAACCTGCTGAGGATTGGACCATCAAAAGGGGTGGCCATGTTTGCACCTATTAAATTGCTCAAGGTCTTTAAAACAAAAAGATTGTGAAGAGTGCCAAAAGGACCTTTTCAATCTGAGAGCGGTAAAATGGCAAATACAATTCAATTCAAACAATGCATAGTGATACATGCAGGACAAAAAAAAAAAGTTAACTTCACATATATGTTCATTAGGTCTGAACTGATGATAGCTCAATGAATCTGACACCAAATATGTATATTTAAGGGCAAGTCAGTATCACCTTATTAAAATATGTCAAAATTATCTCATACTACATATATGAGAGTCAGCTAACTGGAAACTCTGTTCATTTCCAGAGGCAAATACAGATTGAGAAGACACTGGGTGATGTACATGTATGCATAGATTAGTCTTAACTGGTTTGCTTCTGCATGAGACATTCCCTTTAGCATTTTTTTCCTAACACAGCTCACAGCTCCTCTTCTAGGTTTTCAAAACACAGGCTTTCTGGAAAAACTTAATCACATCTCAGCAGGGTCACCTCAGCTCATCAACCCTCCATTATCAGATTGCATGCATGTTAGTTTTAAGATAAAGCTTTTAAAATTCTGCTCTGTTTTGAGTCCCAGAGATCCCATGACATTTTCTGTGACAATGGCAATTGCCTGATGTCCTCAATCCACCCTCCCATTCTCTCTGCTGGGTGAACACTGCCTGTTTGTTAGCAGCTGGTTTCAGCTAGGGAGTAGCGTTAACAATGCCACAGAAACACATCATGGAAAGCATGTTGAGATTTTGGAGCTCAAAGATATTATGCACACATCACCATTGCACCATTTAGCAACCTATGTGGTCCCCTGGGCAGGCAAGGTAATTCATTAAACATTAGTTCATTTTCCGTTCCACTACATCTTAAACTAAATATTTTAATGGGTACCACTTTATGTCCCCCTGCGTTTAAACCTACTTAAAAGCTGCAGGAAAATGGGGTTAACAGGAACAGACAGAAGCAAATGTAAGATAGGGAGGGAGAAAGGAGACAGCAATAATGTTTCCTTGCAAATCTTTGAGGAGGCCCAATCAAAACATTAACAAGCTAAGGATGCACATCACTGCTGTGCAGTATTTGGAAATGAGCTATTTCAGAATAAGCAACACTCAGCCCTTTCCAAAAACAGCAGCATGTAATTCTTACCAATTTATACAGCACTTTTCATGTTCAAAGAACTTTATTAGTATATTTATTTGCCACCCTTATTCCATCCAAGAATTCAGTCTGTTTAGTCGAGTCCAAGCACTGATCAAGCCCAGGTCTACTTAGCTCCAACGAAGAGTATGCATTTTGTGTACATCATTTCAGTAAACCTTGCAATTAAGATGTCTTGTTGCACCATATTGCAAATGGGTGAATGTACTTGCAGAAGACCACATAGCAGTCTCACTGCTGAGCTGACATTTGAACAGTGACACGGGATAGGTAACACATGTACCCCTATTTTCCACAGCATAGTCATAAATATCCAAGCAATGGTAGCTATCTCCACAGCGATTCAAATCAATTTGTTCATAACCAAGTAAGCAGAATAGTTTATTTAAGGGGAGTTGGGGAACTTACAGCACGCACCCCACGATTTTGTTGGGTGTGCATTTTCCATAATACTTGTCTACTGATGAGGCTGGCTGGAGCTGATGGGCATGAAGAAGGTAGGAACCTAGAGCATGCTGGTTCCAGCCAAAGCCCATGTACAGTAATCCACTACAGTGGTACCTCGGATTATAGACGCTTCAGGTTACATACTCCACTAACCCAGAAATAGTACATCGGGTTAAGAACTTTGCTTCATGATGAGAACAGAAATCGTGCAGCGGTGGCGCAGCAGCAGGAGGAGGCCCCATTAGCTAAAGTGGTGCTTCAGGTTAAGAGCAGTTTCAGGTTAAGTACGGACCTCCAGAACAAATTAAGCTCTTAACCCGAGGTACCACTGTAGAGTCATACCTCATGTTACATTTGCTTCAGGTTGCGCGTTTTCAGGTTGCGTCCCGTGGCGACCCGGAAGTACCGGAAAGGGTTATTTCCGGGTTTCACCGCTTGCTCGTGCGCAGACACACAAAATGACGTTACACACATGTGCAGAAGCGGCAAATCGCGACCTGTGCACGTGCAGATGTGGGTTGCGTTCTTTTCAGGTTGTGAATGGGCCTCCGGAATGGATCCCGTTCGCAACCAGAGGTACCACTGTATTCTGCTCTCTCAGTGACCGACCAGATGCAGAGTCCGAGGGCTAGAGCGCTCTCCTTGTATTAACTCCAGCAATATCTGGAGGGCCTCCGGTTCCCCATCCCCAAATAAGGAGGGAAAGCGACTGCTCTGTGGAGGAGGCCCACCTCCTTCCACACAGCAGACCCTCTTGTTCTCATGCCCCGCAGAAAACCTCCCTTCGCCTTAAAAAAACAAACCCAAAGGTTTTCCCAACTGCATCCTTTTCTCTTAGCGGCACAAGAGCAGCGGCAAATTGGCAGCGTATTCGAGCCCCTCGCGCCAATATCCACGTGCACCGGCAGTATTCCTAACTGGATCCCAGCAGAAAGTCCCGCCGGGCCCTCGCCCTCCAACGAAGGGGCGTGCATTTCAATCACCCTCTTTGGAATTCATGCAAAAGCTTAGGCTAGGCTTCCAAAACGGGAATTTTCAATGAAATGAAGCAGCGGCAGCTACCAAAGATAAGCAAAGAGCCGGCCGAGAATCACGCGGCTGCTCTTCTTAATGGTAGCTGGGGGGGGGGGTTGTTCTAGATTTGCAGCACGTCGGGATACGGCCATAAAGAGTACCCAGCGCTGACGGTGCATTAGCAGCGGCGACTAGGTGCGAGTTACCACGTTGCTGTGGGGTTAGGCTGCTGGATTGGGCGTCCTGCCCAGGAAGAGCATGGCCGGCCTCGCCTCACACTGCAATAGAAGACGGAGAAGAAGGGAGCGGAGCCATTTCTGTGCCGGAGGGTGGGGAGACCCGCAGCTGCTCTTCGGGCAGCCGCCCCTCGCTTTATACCGACCTGCTCGGGTGCGCGGAGAGTAACACGTGCGTTGCAGCGTGAGCAGAAGCTGCCCCTCCGCGCGCTTCCTGTGCGGGAGGAGGGAGAGTCGCCTTCCTTCCCTTCTCCTCCCTCCCACCCGCCTGCCTCTCTCCTATCGCGGGAGACTTGTTGCTTTTTGCCCGCCTCCCAAACAGCAAGGCGGGGCGGTCGCGGAAATAAGCGCTTTTTTGTGGCGGCGGCGGCGGCGTTAGGACTTGTTCCCTTGTGCCGGTTTAGCCGCCGTGTGGACGCGCAGGGAAAGCGCAGCTTTCTCGCTGCACCCCCTTCAGGCTCAGGGGTGTGAGCGCGCACGCGCTCTCTCTGCACCGGTTGTATTTCTGCCCCAAAGGAACGAGCTATGCGAAGGGGAGATGCTCGTAATGAGATTTTTTAAAGGCTGGGGGCGGGGTAGGAGAGAAGAGCGCCTTAGCTCCCTTTTGTTTTTTTCGTCCCTCACGCACGCCTACGTCTGTTGTACGCACCTGGGATAATACACTCTTATCACTGCGAAAAGGGCGTTGCAGGAGCATCAGGCAAAGGCTAAAACTGCACAGAAAGAAGCCACAGCAATTAAGTTGTGTAATGCGATGATAACTCTGTGCTGTTATTAAAAGTGTCCCTTTCGGCATAACAAGGAGACAGTTTTGAGTTTCGCAAAAGAAAGACGGAGGCGTAGCCAGGACTTTTGGGGGAAGCAGTGATTGGTCAGTAAAGTATTTCTATTGTTTTAATTGGCGCTGTGGGTTAAACCACAGAGCGTAGGACTTGCCGATCAGAAGGTTGGCGATTTGAATCCCCGCGACGGGGTGAGCTCCCATTGCTCGGTCCCTGCTCCTGCCAACCTAGCAGTTCGAAAGCACACCAGTGCAAGTAGATAAATAGATACCGCTCCAGCGGGAAGGTAAGCGGCGTTTCCGTGCGCTGCTCTAATTTCCCAGAAGCAGCTTAGTCATGCTGGCCACATGACCCGGAAGCCGGTTCCCTTGGCCAATAAAGTGAGATGAGCGCCACAACCCCAGAGTCGGTCATGACTGGACCTAAGGATTAGGGGTCCCTTTACCTTTACCTTACTTGATCTAGGGGAGCAGCTGCCCCCCCCCCCGCCTACGCCCATGGAAAGTAATCCTGCATGCCACCCCAGTTTCTGGGAATGAGGCACAGCTGAGACTGGTGTCTGATAAATGGTTAATGTTCTCACTATAAGGGTAGTTGCTGGAAGTGTAAAAAATAAATACACAACTTGTGAGATTCTAGGCAAGCACCCTTTTCTAAACAGGGAGAGCAGTTCCTCCTACCATCAGGAAAAATGCACACACCAGAGAATGCCTTCTTTTTTAAAACAAAATATTTATTATAAACCACTACTTGCATATATTTTTATATTTTTATTAACGGATATTTCCATACTGCACATTGAATTGCAAAATTATAAAACATTAATCAGAAGTGCAAAACTACAAACCATTTTCCCTAGAGTAGTTCCATTACAATGAATGGGAGTGCTCCTGTGGGTGTGATACAGTGATTGCAACAAAGCGTTCATCCACACTTCATTTTATTGTTAGCCTACAACATTATGCCATGTTTCTAGGCACAGCTCTCAACTTTCCAGGTCTGTGTTTGTGTGTGTATGGTGTGTTTCTTTTGCTTTACCCAGCAAGGCCTGCGTTTTACTGCTGAATCGGAGCAAATGTCAATTGGGTTTCCATGGAAAGCCTGGACCTGGACCTAGAAAGCACGGAGCAAAGGTATGGATGGATGAGCCCAAAGAATAGGAAAGTTGCAATTGATTTGGTTAAACTTAATAGCAGTTCTATTCTGATATATATTATATGATTAATACCTTATATGGGATCTTTGACTTGGCTCAGAAGCAAGAAAGAGAAGAATTTCCAGCATGGTTTTCAAAGAGATGTCAAGGAGATAAGAGGTTCACAAGAACTTAAATGTAAAAAACCACAGAATCTTCCACTTTACATCTGGGGTTCACGTTTTATAAAATTTCTCCCTACTTAGCGACAGGTGCTTGCAGCCTCCTTATGACCTTTTTAAGGGCCAGTATTTGTTCTTTGAGGAAATTGATCCAGTTTGTAACATAATAGGAGAGTTCCTCAGTTAACTAATCAAACACGACAGGACACATATTCATGTATAATTTCCTGGATGTGCCCCCACCCTTTGAAAAAAACACTTGGGATAATTGGAATGGAAAAATAATCAGAGGAAGAAGGGTTAAATAGCCCCTATATAACTATGCCTGCCATTTTTCACTTAAACTTGCAGTCTCCCTAGATTGCTTTGGTCCAGAAGATAATACATGCAATGTGTAGTTTTGAGTGCAGTCCTATGTATACCTATATGGAATAATGTCCCAATGAAAGAACTGGAGCTAATTTTTGAGTAAACATGCATTGGATTGGACTGTAAAGCTACTGCTGGCTGCCACCATATTTTTTACAGATATGGCAGTGACTGAAATTACTTGGCCTTAATTAAATTGAGCAGGATAGCATTTATACTAGTTACTATTTCAGAGATTTCTACCATAGTTTCCTGTTGTGAGCCTTCAATTAAAACTGATTATCTGTGGTTATTCCACAACGTGCACCTTCCAATGGCTGGATAGAATACCAGCTGCTATTATAACTCAGGCAGTCTATGGTTAGGTTCTCCAGCACCAGGTCTAATTTTGCTCCTAGTCAACTTCCTAAGTCAGCTCCTAGTCAGCTTCAATCAACCAAGAATGAAGGCTACAGAGCTTTATATTTTTTTTAAGTCAGCAAGAAGCAATGTGAAGAGTGAAATTATTCGGAGAAAGATCCTAGTGCTGAGTGTTTAACACTAGTCTGGATCACAGGTGGGAGTGGTGGGCAACGTTGGCAGAGGAGGGAAGATTTAGGTGTTGTATGGTGTAGGTCTAGCCACTCTTGGCAGCTTTAAAATAGTTCTGTAAGCTAGATGGCTGCGTTGTGGGAAGCTGCATAACTACCAATCCTGTGCATCACACAGCAGAAATAGGTATTTTACACTGCTGTCATACAAACTAGCTTAAAACCACCTATCATCATTTAGGAATAATAGCCCAGAATGCATAACAAACTCAGAGCCATTGGGACTTCCATTTTAGATAATAGATTTTGCAAGCAGGGAGAAAAACCTGTTATTTGGGTACCAGAATCTCTTGTTCAAACTCTAAAGCATCTCTGCTTACACAGATCATGGCATGTGTATTTTACTATGCATTTCTGGTGTGCTCATATGAAAAATATATCAGTTATAATCATTCATATATACAAACCCCAGTAAAAAAAGTTGAATACAATATATACAGTAGGAAATATAACCCTGGAGTATGTGTCAATGGCATGATTGTTCTGCAAAATAATCCTGCCCACATTCCCTTTCAAGGATCTCTTCCTCTTGATGCGAGCTGCATCGAGAGTGGGGGTGCTGGGTGCTTGCCCTCGTGTTGAACTTTCTTCAGAAGGGACTGAAAAGGTGGTCAGGTCAATGTCGGTGGTGTCTGTGTCGTGATAGCAGCCATCAAAGGCCATTGCTTGCACTGCATCAATATTATACAATCCAGCAGCCTAGGAAAAAAGGGACAATTACTGGTTAAATAAAATGACTGAAGAACAAGTGCTTCTTCTTTTTAATCCCGCTTACAGGAAATAGTTTTAACAGCAACAAGGATGTTTCCACAAGTGACACCAATGAGGGCTTTGTTGTCTAACAATATGAATGTTGTTCATGTAGGACAGAAAAGTGGAAGAGTATTTTTTTAAAATCAATTGACATTCTAACATTAAGTTTTGTATTAAAATTACAGATACAGGAACTATGTGTCTCTTATGACAACAAACTAGGATCCATAGTTACCTTTTTCAATAAACACTACAGAAGATTTGTGAAAACAAAAGTTATTTACCAGTGATATATATCACATTCATATTTGTTGTGAGGCGTGAAGGCCACTCCCCACAAGGCCCTTTCCACCTGGCCTAGGGGGCGAGGCCCACACTCACCAGCCCTACTGAAGAAGCTGGCCAGAGTGACATCGCCCGGCTGTGAGGCGTGAAGGCCACTCCCCACAAGGCCCTTTCCACCTGGCCTAGGGGGCGAGGCCCACACTCACCAGCCCTACTGAAGAAGCTGGCCAGAGTGACATCGCCCGGCTGTGAGGCGTGAAGGCCGCTCCCTGCAAGGCCCTTTCTACCTGGCCAGACTCACCAGCCCTACTGGAGGAGGCTTCTCATGAGGCCGGAGGAACATTGCCCGGCTAATGTTTTATTGATTTATTGATTTAATATGCTTTAAACCGCTTTGAGATTTTTATTAAAAATATAAAGTAGTATAGAAATTAATAAATAAATTAAATAAATAAACATGATCTATCTTGTCAGCCTAACTTGTAACAGTTAAAAAGAAAAGAACAGGGTGGTATTTAAATGTATTCAGAGTAGACTCCTTGAAATCAGTGAGTTAAACTCATTGAGTCTACTCCAAGTCTGACTTAACTGTATACAGTCCATGATATGTAGAAGTCTTCCCCCACCACAAAATAATCTCAGTTTTTCTTTTTGTCCACACAAATTAGTTGGTTCAGCTAGACTTATCTGCAGCTTTCATGTTGGACTGCTGTGATGGGACAGGATTCAGAGGCAGTTTTACAGTGGTTCAGTCCCTTCTTGGATGGGATGGGACTTGAGGCACAGTTTTTATGGTGATTCTGAATCTTCTTGGACTGACAGGTTCAGAAAGTGCTGTCGGAGATAGTTATGTGATCCCTTAGCTATTAGCCTTTGGTGTTGAAAGGCAGATTAGGAAACGGGGTTTCGTCTACCTTGGAGTGGGTTGCACTCCTCTTTGATACTTAGATTTGCAGTGTAAATCCTGGCTGTAGCCCTGAACTGGATGCCCTTATTTTTGCCACCAAGTGCACACATGGTAACAGATGCCTTAGTTACATCTTGTTTGGAATATTGTAACATGCTCTACATGCAGCTGCCTTTGAAGAGTGGAAACTTCATAGAATCATAGAATAGAATCATAGAATCATAGAGTTGGAAGAGACCACAAGGGCCATCGAGTCCAACCCCCTGCCAAGCAGGAAACACCATCAGAGCACTCCTGACATATGGTTGTCAAGCCTCTGCTTAAAGACCTCCAAAGAAGGAGACTCCACCACACTCCTTGGCAGCAAATTCCACTGTCGAACAGCTCTTACTGTCAGGAAGTTCTTCCTAATGTTTAGGTGGAATCTTCTTTCTTGTAGTTTGGATCCATTGCTCCGTGTCCGCTTCTCTGGAGCAGCAGAAAACAACCTTTCTCCCTCCTCTATGTGACATCCTTTTATATATTTGAACATGGCTATCATATCACCCCTTAACCTCCTCTTCTCCAGGCTAAACATGCCCAGCTCCCTTAGCCGTTCCTCATAAGGCATCGTTTCCAGGCCTTTGACCATTTTGGTTGCCCTCCTCTGGACACGTTCCACTTTGTCAGTGTCCTTCTTGAACTGTGGTGCCCAGAACTGGACACAGTTGAACTGTGAACTGCTTCAGAATGCTGCCACTGGACTTACAACAGTTTCACTGGCCCAGTCCTTTTTCAAGCGTAACTGAAAGTTCTAGCTATGATCTACACTGTCCAACACAACTTGAGACCAGATTACCTGAAAGACTCTATTCTCCAATACGAGGCTGTCAAGATTCTAAGTTTCTCGGGAGAGGCCCTTCTGTTTATCTGCTTACATCTGAGGGACATTTGGTGGGAAAGAGGTAGTCTTCTTGGTAACTGCTCTTAGCCTCTGGAATTCTTTGCGAAGGGAGACCTCTAATGATCTTCCGTCAGCGTCAATTACATTTTTATTTAAATAGGTCCAGAAGCTGTACTGATATTTTTAACTTGTGGTTTTTATTGACTGTAATGATGTTCTTCCTGCCTTGGTTTTATATATTTTTCTAAGTATTTTAATTTTATTTTATTTAGAAATATTTATACATTTATAAATATATTTATTATAATATTTTCTTTTACTTTTGTTGTTAGCCGACCTTAGCACCATCTGGCTGAAGGTTAGACTACAGAAGTTAACAAAGAAAAGAGTTTAACGGTAATACTGGAATTTGAGAAGCAGGCAATCCTTGGTTAAGGCTTGGTGAAATAATGGAGTTCTAGAACACAATGCAAGAACAGACACCATTTTAACAGGCTTCCCAAATGCCTAAGGACTGTGAAACACAAATCACAGCACAGACATCACAAACAATAGTGTTTTCTGTGACTAGAACACAAGCAAGTATATACCTTTCCTCTCTTTTTCAGCTGTTTTCTTTCTTCCACTGTTGTGAGATAATTTACAGCTGCATATTCAATGACAGACAGGAAGACAAAGAGAAAGCTGATCCATAAGTATACATCCACGGCTTTGATATAAGACACCTGAGGCATTGAGGCACTTACTCCTGTGATTATGGTTGACATTGTCAGCACAGTAGTTATACCTGCCAGGAGAGACAGAAAAGATGAAGGGACAGCATCAATAAGGTCTTGCATTTTGCAAAAATATGCACAGTAATAATGTGTGTACAAATGGTTGGTGCCCCCTAACTTCCTTCCTCTATCAGCACATGACATATATAAATATCACATGACAAATAATTGAATTGAGTCCCCAGGATTCGTGGTGGTGGTACCAGATTTCAACCCACGTACAAGGCTCAGTGGCAACACAAGGTTAGTGAGGACAATGTCTTTCCCCAGCCTTTAAGTGCTCTTTTACAGAAAACATTAGAGTTGCACCTATTCTTCTCCTTGAAAGATGTTTCCAAGCTCCATTTTTCTCAGAGGAACAACATGCAGAGTCAAGGAAGCCTCATATTTCCAGTGTCGAAGGGCCAGGTTTTCAGCCAAGCTGCAAATCCCAGGCAAATATGATGTCAAGACTATTCTGGCTTACATTTTCTTGTAAGTCTTCTTGTCACCTTTTAGAACAAAATATCCCTACTCTTTGAAGGAATCTTACTGCTACCTGATAAAACTCAACATGGATTTTCTTTACTATTTAATATACTATTTCTATACTATTTAATATAATTACTGTTAGTTTTCCACATTTATTCTTTCCTGTGTATCTCCTAACTATATTTGTTATGCTTTTGTTTTATAATAATAAAATATTAATTTTAAAGAAGTTATTTTTCTACTTTAAAAGCATAGTTCTTTAATGGATATTTTAACAAACTCTGTATGTTTGGGGTTTTTTTTAACCTATGGCCCTCAAGGGTATCCCTTAAGTAAGAAGCAAGACACCACAAATTCAGTGTCTTGGAATACTGTTCCGTTAGTTAGAATGAGTAATGAGAAATCAACCATTCCCTTTTAAATCTCTAGCAATTAAATATGGCCTGATTCTAGGTGAAGATATGGTGAAACAGTGGTTCTCATAACAGGGTATTAATACCCATTAAAGAACATGCTTTTCAACATTAGCCACATTGATCCTTGAAGGGGCGGCAGGGGAGAAAGGGGTTAAGTAGCATGGTTCCTATGCAGTGATGAATAATTTAAGTAGAAAACATATATTATTTGTTAGGTTCATAAAATGTATCCTTTCATATTATATTTTTCTTTTAAAAAATTAAAAGGACTGCTGAATTTCATATGTTCTAGGGAGATGTCCACCAAATGATGTACCTGTGGGGGTTAACCCTTCCCCTGCATCATTTTTCTCAATGACAATCCCTCTAAGCTTTTTGACCCACAAGGGAAGATGCTATATGAGCAACTTCCCTTCCAGGGCAGATGGTAGCTCCAGGGTGATTACTTTTGTGGAGGAATAGTACAGGAAGAGATGGTTAACCCCCCACTTCACAGTCTAGGTTCATGTCCCTCTCCCACCAGCTGCTTTTTAAAATAATTAATGATATGCAGATATGATCACACATTTAATGTAGTGACTAGTTTGCCTCATAACGTAAGGTTTTGTAAGCATCTGAAACCATGTTGCCCAGATGAATGAACTGACTCTCAGTTAACCACCCACAGTTTCAGATACAGTGGTACCTTGGGTTAAGAACTTAATTCGTTCTGGAGGTCCATTCTTAACCTGAAACTATTCTTAACCTGAGGTACCACTTTAGCTAATGGGGCCTCCCGCTGCCACTTCGCCGCCGCACGATTCCTGTTCTCATCCTGAAGCAAAGTTCTTAACCTGAGGTACTATTTCTGGGTTAGCGGAGTCTGTAACCTGAAGCATCTATAACCCGAGGTACCGCTGTAGTAGAAAGTTGTTCGCTTCCAGACATGTAGTCTTTACCGTACTTTTCCGTGTATTAGACAAGGGTTTTTTACTCCAAAATAGTGTTTAAAAACTGGGCTCATCTAATACAAAGGCAGTACATTAGGGGACCAAGTAATTGGTTGCAGCCGCGAGCTGCAGCTTGTAAGTGGCGTTTTGGTGTGTGATTTTTGGCTGCATCAAGGGCTGCCTTGGATTGGCTGCCGTTGCGGCAATTGGGTGTTCAGTTTCCGGCTTGTGTTTGCAAACAGGCAGACGCTTGTCAGATTCTGTGACGCGAGCAATTCTGAGCTCTTGTCTTTGGGGCTAGTTATTTTCTGCATTTCCCCCCCAAAAACTGCGCAATCCTTCCCAAAAGCAATCCCCCCAAAAAAGCTTAACAACTCTGGTAATATAGCCATCTCCCCCCATTTTCTTAAATTATAGTCCCCCAAAATAGGGGTCATCTTATACATGGGGGCATCTTATAGACGGAAAAG
The DNA here is from genome assembly GCF_964106645.2 of Podarcis pityusensis. Lineage (NCBI taxonomy): Eukaryota > Metazoa > Chordata > Lepidosauria > Squamata > Lacertidae > Podarcis > Podarcis pityusensis. The sequence goes on from NC_138027.1 coordinate 40,681,314, forward strand.
TACGGTATACCAGATTTGGCCAATTGAGAGGCTTTCTGTTTCGGCTGCCATCAGGGCTGATGCTGCACGTTGCTCTTCCCTTCTGCCACCAAGGCTTCAGATTTAGAGCTCACACAGACTCAGCTCACCACCGTGAGGTTCCTAGTTGCTGGCACTTGACAGTATGTACTGAGATGCATGTGAGCACAAACATCGGTACATTGTACCACCTCACATACATAGAAAATGCCTGCAACTTGTACGTAGTACAAAGTACATAGTAAAAAACATTTTCTACCACTCTGTCACGTATGACTAAGCTAGTAAGTCTGGGTTTATTGCCCAGGTCAGCCATTTCTTTCACGCAAAGCAAAAGTGAAATCTCCCTCCAGGACAGATGATTTCACAAGAAATGCTGAGTTGAGTTAATTAACTCTCCAGACAGTTCCCCGCCTACCTTTCCTCTCACACTGCTGCATCTCACAGCTCTTTCTGATTAATGAACAACTTTGGGTATAGCAAAACTAGGCAAAGCACACTTAAATTCCTTCTACCAGAAATGAAATAAGTGTTAGAGAATGTAGGAAGAATAAGATGATGATTATATACTTCTGTGAACTACCTATAAAGCCAACACAAGCCAATTGCTACAACGTGTTTTCCACCATACTCTAAATATATTCATATGAGAGCTTACCAAGTGATACCCTTGCAGGAACAGCTCTTCGGTCGATCCAAAATGAGACCCATGACAGCATCACCATCAGCATAGATGGGAAATAGGATTGTAGTACAAAAAAGAAAATATGTCTCCTCAGGGCAAAGTTTATGAAGAGTCTGTTGTACCAGCCTGTTGAAATATGTAAATATATTCCTTAACATCCACATTGTGTTCTCCCTCCACTGAACTGTGACTTATTAATATGCATACATTTACCACCTCCTTTACCTATTTAAATAGTGTTATAGGTGGGTCCTTTCGAAACCTGTGATCCTGTGTATGTGGGGTAGAATCTATAACCAGTTCCTTTGTTAAAGTAATGGCTTTGGAAGATCAAAAACACCACTAATTGATGGGAATTTAAAAAATGCTATACAAGTACAGGCTAACAACAGAATTGCAGTTAATCCACCAGGAATTTGATTAATCATGTCTTGCATGATTAGTACTACCATTATGAAAATGCTTCAGGGATATTTCATAATAATAAATTCTCAGGTTATATTTGTTCTTGTTTCTTCATTGGCTTCACTTTTTTGCTGTTAAACGAAGCATCCAACTACTGAATCAACAGCACCGCACAGGAGACAGTGCCATCTAGTGAATCATTGCATAATTCTGCAGGAACAGCACACATGCTGTTAAAGGAAGAAAAACATAGCTTCAAAAATAAAAGCCTGCTTTTATAATTAAAATCACATTGCATTATATTGTAGTAGAAATTCTACTCTAATAATCCTACTTGGCAGAGCAATCTGAATCTGTATCTGCAGCCCCACTGCTCATGCTAGCTGGGGTGGAAAGCAGAGGCAGGCAAAAGTTGGCTCCAGGTGCCACCAACCTGCAGCTGGCATAGCAATTATATCTGAATTAAGCTCTGTGCTGTCAAATGATTGCAGTGGAGCTGGCTCAGGATCCAACAGACCATAGGTTGGCTCAGTCCCTCCCTGTCCAACTTTCTATGGGCTACCAGCCACAGGAAGCCTGTTGCAGTATTTCCACTGACTGTGTTTTTGGTGAGTGGAACAGGGAGCTCCATGCCAGCAGAGTGATGCTTGATTCTGGACTGTTCTGGGCTGGGCAGAGAGAGCTCTCAAGTCCCAGCCAAACCTTCGCCCAGTAGATCGGGAGTTTGGATTGTGCTCTAAAGGTATAAGTCTCCCACATATTTCCAACTTGGAAAAGTTAAGTGAGATTTTAAAATATGCAATCATATTGGCTAACTTTAATGGCCAATATAGTGCAGTTCTGTACATGTCTGTTCAGAAGTATGCCTCTTGGAGTTCAGTGGGTCTGACTTCCAATAAGTACCGTAGGTATAGGATTGCAGCCTAAATCACTATCTTTTCTACTTTTAATCATTCAGATCACAAGCATTGTTACTTCTATTTTGAACTTTTCGAGGGGGGGGGGGGAGTTACACTATCAATATTAAGTCAAAGCTGTTCCTCTATTACTGCAGCCAATACAGCAAAAGTACTGTACAATTAAATTAGTTGTATCTAAAAGTTTGAGGAAATTGTTCTGTGTATAAAATATTTTATATTGATCAACCACAATTTACTGGCAGGTAGTCAAGGATTTTTAAACTAAGTAGAAGTTGGATCGTGGTTCTTCACTTTCTTAATCCCTATGAGTTAATTGGCTGTGTGAACAATGAGCTAGGGTATACACTGATCCTGAACTTGTGTAAAGCTTATAGACTACCAGGTTATAAAGCATGACATTCAGACAGGCTTGTGCTCTAGCATATCTTCATATAGAAATTTAACACTAAAAAGTGTATGTTTTAGAGTCAAGCCAGATGTGACACCATTCCTACAATAAGTAATTGCATGAATTCCTTTTAAAAAATAAATTGCAGGTGCAGGGAGTTGATCTGGATCACGAACCTGCTGTGAGGGGTAGAGAGCTTTAGCCCTCCACTCCCTTACTGAGGACCTGGTCTGAATAGGGCCCTCTACACAATGATATTTGCATTGAGAATAAAGCTCTAGCCTTGGCCCTTCTTCAACCCAATAGAAATGTTGTCTTTCTTCATCCTAAGTTTCGGAAAGTTGTTGCTTACAGAAGAGCGCATATGATGAACAGGAACATCCCACCCTCCCTGAATATAGGAAAGTAATATATCCAGAATAATATGTATATTATGATTACACCAGGTTAGCACGGGGAGAATTAAAAACCTACCTATTCACTGCAGCATAAAAACAAAATTAGAATGGCCTGGATACAAAGAAATATGCAATTGGTTCTGTATGCCCAAAAAAGATTTGGCCTACAATTTTACTCACAGGTCCCTGGGAGCAAGCTCCACTGAATATAGTGGGACTTCTTTTTAAGCAAACATGCATAGGATTGTTTTGTTAGACTTGTGTTTTTCAAACATAAGTGCCCTCTCTTCCAACTGCACTGCAAATCCCATTTGAAATGGGGTAATTCCACAATCAGTTTGCAATATGCAATGGGGTTCTGCTGTTCATTGACCTGAAGCATGAACATAATAACACTTTCAATTCTAGCCTTTGTATATAAAGTTCTAAAATTTGTGAGGCAATTAATTTCAGACTAACATACTTCTTAATGCTCCTTTCCCCTATGTAATTTATTGTGATACAGAGGCATTAAAATTTCAATTATTTTCAGTTCCTTTTAGTTCTCTTCTAATTTTCTATACAGACCATGCACAGTGGGGGTAGATGAAACAATCGAAATTCAGTATGAATCGTGAAATGGCTCTAGGTCTTTTAGATATACCAAAATAAATAAATAAATGCATGTGTCACATAGAAAAATTAATAGGAAAATCAAAATATAGATACATGCACTGTGGATGTGGAAAAGAATCTTTTGAACTGGTTTCCTTCGTAACAACCATTCCACTGACTGCTATTCCACTGACTATTCTTTGCTAAGATCAAAAGGAATTTAGATAGAACAAGAAAATCTATTACTGTCTGTCAGGCACTATACCTGTACTGCTGTAGAATGCTAGCCCACTAGAAGCACTGAATTCTTCAATGAAGAACTGGGAAAGGGAAATGTGCTCATCTGTGCTAAGAGATTCATTGCCGTGCTTCCAATACAGCATCAAATCTTCTTCATTGTAGGCATCTGTGGGAAAATAAATAAATAAACTTAACAGACTATCACTGGCCTGTGACTCTTTTTCCTCTTGATTTACACCTTAACTCGCATTATATTACCTAGATAGCATTTGAAAACACCAGACTCTGAACAGGAAGACAGCTTGGCTGCTTGATTCATTCCTTTCATATGAAGCCCATAACAGTGGGCAAGGTAAGCGAGGGGAGGGGATTATAACCAATTTGATTTTCAATGATCTACAGCATGGGGAGGCAAACAAAGGCCCGGGGGCCAGATCCAGCCCAATGTGTGCTTTTATTTAAAATGCATCTCTGGGTTATTTGTGGGGCCTGCCTCGTGTTTTTACATGAGTATAATGTGTGGTTATTTATGGGGCATAGGAATTCGTTCACCCCCCAAAAAAATATATAGTCCGGCCCCCCACAAGGTCTGATGGACAGTGGACCAGCCCCCTGCTGAAAAAGTTTGCTGACCCCTGGTCTACAGTAAGCCCACTGCATCCCAAGGCAATCTGTTTCACCACTGAACAGCTCTTACTATTAGGAAGTTTCCCCTAATGTTTACCTGAAATCTGCATCCCTGCAATTTCCACCCATTGGTTCTAGTTCCTCTCTCTGCAGCAACAGAGAACAAGTCTGCTCCATCTTCTGTATGGCAGATAAACTTGCCTGTTGCTATCAAACTCCTGTTAATCTTATCTTCTCCCAGCTATGCCTATTGAGCTCTTTCAACTGCTCCTCATAAGACATGGTTTCCTGACCCTTTACTATCCTTGTCACCCTCCCTTGAACCTGTCACTGTCACAGGATGGTTCTCTTTAACTTAAGAAACTTGGTCGGAGCTAAACAGTACAAATTGAGAGCATTTGCAGATGATTTAGTACTGACGTTACAGGAGCCAGAATCTAGTACTAAAAGGGTTTTAGAACTGATTCAAGAATTTGGTCAAGTTGCAGGATTTAAATTGAACAAGTTAAAAACTAAGGTTTTAGAGAAAAATCTAACACCAATGGAGAGAGAGAGGTTTCAGAATGTGACAGGTTTAACAGTGGTTAAGAAAGTTAAATACCTGGGGATTAACATGACAGCAAAAAATGGGAATTTATTTAAAGATAACTATGAAAAATGTTGGGCTGAAGTGAAAAAAGATTTAGAAATTTGGTCAAATTTGAGGCTTTCACTGCTGGGCCGTATTGCTGTGATAAAGATGAATGTATTGCCTAGAATGTTGTTTTTGTTTCAAACTTTGCAAATTGTGGACAAAATGGATTGTTTCAAGAGGTGGCAGAAAGATATTTCTAGATTTGTCTGGCAGGGCAAGAAGCCCAGAATAAAATTTAAAATACTAACGGATGCAAAGGAAAGAGGTGGATTTGCCCTGCCAGACCTCAAACTTTATTATGAATCAGCAGCTTTTTGCTGGTTGAAAGAATGGCTGCTTCTTGAAAACACTGACATTTTGGACCTAGAAGGTTTTAACAATGTATTTGGATGGCATGCATATCTGTGGTATGATAAGGTCAAAGCACATAAAGCATTTAAAAATCACATTGTCAGGAAAGCACTGTTTAATGTTTGGATAAGATACAAGGATTTACTGGAAAACAAAACTCCAAGGTGGCTGTCACCAATGGAAGCGAAAGCCTTGAAAAAGCTCAATATGGAGGTCAAATGGCCGAAATATTGGGAAATTTTGGAACAAGATGGAGATAGACTGAAATTGCAGAGTTTTGAAAAATTAAAAAACAAAGTGCGAGACTGGCTTCATTATTTTCAGATAATGGAGGCATTTAAATTGGACAAGAAAATTGGCTTCCAGGTGGAAAAATCAAAGTTAGAAACTGAACTGTTAGAACCCAAAACTAAGAACTTGTCAAGAATGTATAACTTGCTGCTGAAATGGAACACTCAGGATGAAACGGTGAAATCTGCTATGATTAAATGGGCACAAGACGTTGGACACAACATTATGTTCACTGACTGGGAACAGTTATGGACCACAGGTATGAAATTTACGGCATGTAATGCCCTAAGAGAGAATATTATGAAAATGATATACAGGTGGTACATAACCCCAGTCAAGCTTGCAAAAATTTACCATTTGCCTGATAATAAATGTTGGAAATGTAAGGAAATTGAAGGTACATTTTTTCACCTTTGGTGGACGTGCCCAAAGATTAAGGCTTTCTGGGAGATGATATATAATGAATTAAAAAAGGTATTCAAATATACCTTCTTGAAGAAACCAGAGGCCTTTCTCCTGGGCATAGTCGGCCAATCGGTGTTAAAAAAGGATAGAACTTTCTTTATGTATGCAACAACAGCAGCAAGAATACTCATTGCAAAGTATTGGAAGACACAAGAGCTACCCACACTGGAGGAATGGCAGATGAAACTGATGGACTATATGGAATTGGCGGAAATGACTGGCAGAATCCGTGACCAGGGAGAAGAGTCGGTGGAAGAAGATTGGAAGAAATTTAAAGATTACCTACAGAAACATTGCAAAATTAAAGAATGTTAGAGTGATGATGGATCGAAATTAAGTGGTTTCTAGCTGTACAGGCTTTAAAGTTATATACAGATCAAGATTAAGGATCAGGATTAAAAAGGTTAAAAGAATGGAAAATTGGCTATTAATAGATAAAAATTTAATGTTATATTATATTGAGATTAAGGATTGGGATTAAAAAGGAGGGAAAGGAATTGCTGGACAAACAAACTGAATTGGAATACAAAAGAGGGAGGTATGAGGAGGTCCAGAAAATAAGTAAATTCAAAAGTAGTGATGAAAAGATGGAATTGTTTTTAATTGTGGTTTTTTTTTTGTATTTTGTATTGTGTATTTTTCTTTTTACTTTTAAATTCTTTTTTTTTATTGATGTGTCTCTTTTTATCTGAAACTTTAATAAATATCTTTAAAAAAAAATTCTTAAGTTATTTTTTTTTTAAGATATTTCTTAACTTGGTGGAGTAATAGGGTAAGGCTTGCTCATGCTTTAACATGGCCTGGTGTGCCGCCTCTGATGATCAGGAAAAAGATGTCCTGGGAGAGAGGGATGCTATGGCATGACAGATTCTGACTTTGTCCTCTAGAAAGCTTTGTGTTTCATTAAAATCGCCATTCATCACCTTCCTCTTCTATGCTACCACAGTCCTCAGACAGACCACAGCCATTTACTACATAGCAAATAAGGTATACAAAATTATACCTAAGCGAAACCAAACATATGAAATGACAGAGGTTTCCAATATAGTTCCCTCTTTGCTTATGGAGGGGGAGTGTTCTGTCTCCTTTTATAAATATTCATTGCTTTTTACTAATCTAGTTCCCAAGAAGAATATTTGAAGACCACCCCCCAAGTCCTTGAGATGCCATATGCCTTTAAAATACAGTATAGGTAAGGTACTTCTAATAATTCCTATTTAAAAACACACACATGTAGAACATACAATACCATAGCTGAGCCAGACTTACAGCTTTCCAGTTCTAGAGAGCAGTTTTGAGTGTCAAGTGGGAACCTACTGAAGTCCATGAAGCACATGGCAGAAACTGTTATTCTGTCAGAAAAGCAATAAAGCAAAACAAAGGGATAGGCTTTACTGTTCATATCAACATTTTCATTATGTATGAGAGCCTTAAGGTCAATGAATGAGGGATTCCAGTTGGGGGTCTTATGTTTTTATTTTTGGCTCAATATTTTGGCCTAATCATTTTAGTATCTAGAGAAGTAATATATATCAAGTGAAAAATTATGAAAATTCATGGAGGAGCACAATTTCCCCAACTGTTGCAAGCCTTTTGGCACCAATGGCCGATTCCCCTTCAACAAAAGGAGCTGGTGGGGTGGATCTGGCTCTCAACAGTTTAAAAGGGGGGGAAACCATGGGGGAAATTATTATTTTTTAATTCCCTCCTGTTGAAATGACATCAAAGTGAGCACCAGGCAAGCTTTCCTGGTGAGGGTATTCCATAGACGGGGGGCGGGGGGGCGGGCGGGGCGACCACTAAAAAGGCTCTTCCTGATTGTCACCACTTTACCTCAGAGGGTAGAGGTAGCTGAAGAGCTCTGTGACTGGATGGACTAAAGTGGGAGAAGACAGGAATAGCAGAAATGGTGCAACAAAACCTGAGCCACCCAGGTTTCTGAACCTGTGGCCATGAAGCTGAAACTCAGCAGACAGCTGATGACCAAACTATGCCATGGGCTCTAAGTGCCATGTGAATAAACCTTCAATGCCTATAATTTCTGCAAGGATCACAATGAGCTACCACAGAGATAGTCAACCCCATGTGCTCCAGATGCTGCTGGACTGCAGCTCCCACCCGTCCCAGCCAGCATGGCAAATAGGGAAGATGGCAGTTATAGTCTAGCAACATCTGGGGGGCAACACACTGTCTATCCCTGAGCTAGTGATTCTTCTCACCTTTATGTTTGTTTCCTGCGACTGGAAGATAAGGAGAGCATTGTGCTTACCGTAAGCTAAAGAGCACATTTCCATCTGGGTAGACACGTAACATAACGTTCTCCATAGTTGTGTCATGGATGAAAGATCTTTTGGAGTGGACAAAAAATATATCAGGTACCCAGATCTTTTTTATTAGTCTTCCATCAAAAGTCATGCTTCTGTTTCTGGTACTAGGAAATGACAGCCTCTCATCTTTCCAGTAATGTCTGAGGTATAAAGTCATGGTGAAGTCCTTTATATAAAGAAAATAAAGAGGAATATATAAACAATAAACCACATTGTATGTAGTCTGCCATAACACTGCTTTCATGGGCTATTTCCCAAGATTCTAAAGGCAGGAACAGGGGAAGGAGGATGGGAAAGCAAGAAAAAGGAGGGGACTCATGTCTATAGTTAATGTAATGTGGGAGGAAGGTCTCTGTGTGTGGGACAGTTTTAGTTCTCTGATGGTGAGGGGGGTGGGAAGAGAAGGGAGGAATTGGGGCAGAGGCATGTGGAACTGAGTGGGAGGTAGCATTTGGAGGAATGATGGGGAATATGGGAGGTAGGGAGGAAGGTAGATGTGTATGCATTTGTGCAACAGTTTTAGGGCTCTGGTGACAGTGGGCAAGAAAACTTGAGAGAAGGAGAAGTAATTGGTAAGGGGATAGACTGTGTGCAAAGGAGGGTTGCACAAAAGAGGGGTTAAGGCAGAAAAGGGGGTGCAAAGTGGGGCTGCAGAACAGAAGAGAGAAAGAGCTTCAAAAATAAGGTTGGGAAGGTGAGGAGTTTTAGTAGTTGCATGGGATGGGAAGAGCAAACTCCAGTGGGGTATCGCTTGGGGCTGGATTGGCAAGCAAAGTGAGCAAGGGTACATCAATATTTGAAGAGCAGAGTTTGCTTTCTAAAATCTGTGTCTTTTGACATCTGATTTCTAGTCATTTTTGTCAAACTTCTGTAGAGAAATAATGAAAAGCTTACCATGTCAACTTCTGAAATGCTGTCAATACTCTCCACTTGCACATCAATGCCCACTGGTATTGGTGACCCTTGAACATAACAAAGAGAATAAATGTGATGATCAGAGAGTTTAACAGAACCTTCAAAAAGAAAGAAAAGAGAAGTACCAACCTTGAAATGGATGTATGTGAAAAAATTTTTATTAAAAAAACTGCTTTAAATAATTAAAAGTAAGTATGCACCTTGTAAAACCCTCTTACAGCAAGATTGTCATTAAAGACCAAACTAGAAGATATGTGAAACACATATATTTCTTTTGTTAACGAAAACCTGCTCAGAGAGTGGTGGTTCTAAAAGCCATTCAGAAAAGTTTAACCACTTAGTTTAATAAGGTTTTGGCATTGCTTCAGATTTCTCCATTGTTTCAGAGTACATATGGTCTTCTACAATTCACAAATCAAAACTGAATTTTCTCTCTCAAAACCTGAAAACAGGGGAGGGGGTCATAGATTTTTCTCCCGCAGGATCCAGAAAGAAGCACTTAAGAGTGTTGCTGGATCGGACCAAAGACCTGTCCAGTCCAGCCTTCTGTTCCCATTGTAGCAAACCAGATGTCTATGGGAAACCTCAAAGCAGAACATGAGTGCTATAGCCTGCTTCCACTTAGGCTCCCCAGCAATTGGTATTTAAAGTCATGAGGCTTCTGGTCCTGAAAATAGCATCTATGATGTCTAGCAGCCTTATTTGCCATAAATTTGTCCAGTCCTCTTTAACAGCCATTTAAGCTGGTGGCTATCACCATAACTCGTCGCTGTGAATTACAGAAGTTGTGCAATGAGCTGTGACTGTGAAGAAATAGCATCATTTCATGGGTCCATTCAGCTTCATTGCAGGACTCCAGATTCTAATGTTATTATGAGAGGTGAAAAACAAAACAAAAACCCTTCTCTTTCTTCACACCATACATAATTTTATAAATTTCTTCATTTCCCCTCTTACTTGCCTTCTTTTCCTGACTAAAAAGTCCAAATGTTGTTCTTTCCTTCTAGGGGAATTGCTACAACCCTCTGAGCATTTTGGTTGCATTTTTTAATGAAAACGCTAAACATAAAATTGTTTACTGCATCAGTTTCTGTCCTTGCAGGATATCTTTAAAAATCATCAAATGGCTGTGCGGGGTTCAGGATGCCACAATAGTTGTGCAAGTACACCATCATTTTGCTTCTGCAGCTACTGCCAGCTAATGGGATCAAGATACCATGTTCCCCATGTCAAATTTTAGAATGTAAACTCCTCAGGGCAGGAACCCGCCCTCTTGCACTCCAGAAAGTGCCATGTGTGCTGATGGCGCTCTATAAATAAACAGGCATTTCCTTGAACTTTGGCTTTTCATTTTTTAAAAATTCTAGGAAATCAAGCCTGAATAAATGTGGAAAGACCAGGAAAGCCTTGCAACAGTAATTCATGTGTTGGTTACTTCAAGACTAGATTACTGCAATGCACTCTATGTGGAGCTTCCCTCATGCTCGATCCAGAAGCTGCTGTTAGTACAAAATGCTGCAGCACGATTGCTGGCAGGAGTGAGGCCTTGTCAGCATATAACACCTGTGCTCAGAGATCTACGCTGGTTGCTGATTTGCTACTGGGCCAAGTTCAATCTAGTACTATTAGCGTATAAAGCCTGTAACAACTTGGAACCAGTTTACCTACAAGATCACTGTACCCCACATGTGTCCACTCAACTGCCTAGATCAGCAGAACTGGCACCACTACATGTACCACATAATACCCACTCCACATTTGTAAGGACTTGATTGTTTGGTGTGGGAGCACCTGCACTTTGAAACTCCCTGCCTATTGAGATTGAGGAGGCACCTTCACTGTATTCTTTTCAGCGCCTGCTAAAAACATTATTGTTTAGACATGTCTACCCAGATGCTTAGAAAGTTGAGGTAATTTTAATCTGTTTTAGTATTTTAACTATTGTCTGTTTTAAAGTATGTTTGTGAAGTTTCATTGATTTTATTGTTTTATCTTTTTGTAAACTGCATTGAGGTTTTGTGTATAAAGTTTTGCAGAAAATATATACAGAAAAAACACATTGGGGAGGAGAATTCAGCACAGTCTTACAATCAATCAATCAATCAATCAATCAAATCTATCTATCTATCTATCTATCATCTATCTATCTATCTTTGACTGACTGACTGACTGACTGACTGACTGATTGATTGATTGATTGATTGTATGTATATGCCATCCTTCATCCAAGGATCAGTGGACACAGATGCTGGATGTGGGGAATGAAATGTAATATACCCTGGATAAAGACTTGGCTGAACTGGCTAAAAGTTTGAACAGCAGCACTCTACCCTGCAACATGTTAACCGCATTGTTACAACAGCCCTGTAAAGTAGGCCTTATTATCAGTAAAATATCACAAAATAGTATGCAACCTTTTGAGTTCGCCAGAACTCTTCAATTCATGCTAGATGGTAAACCAGCAAATGGGGTGGGAGGAAATGGGGGCAGATGTTAGTTGAAGTCTTGGAGTAACACAGAACTGGAGAGGAGGTAGCAGACATTCAAATGTGGCCCTTTTGAGTGCTATGTAGGTATTAGCTTGCACCAACACCTGCAGAGAACAATAAAGGTAACAGTGGCTGAATTCCCCATGGCTGTTACCCAGGTCTATCTCCATCCTTAGGTAAAACACACAGGTTCCATGGTAGGTGTAAGACAGGAATCAAAAGAAACTAGGCAGTCCTTACTTTAGCAAAGTATTCTTTTGGAAGATTTGCTAGTGCTAGAAATTAAATACCAAGTAGTGTTTTATCCCAAGTTGTTTTCAATTTTTGAACCTTGGGGAAGAAGAAAAAGAGTTAAACATACCATTCTCTTTTTAAATGACCTCTTTGGTCCAGGCTCAAGCAGTTTGCTGCATGAGAAAAAAACAATTAACAAGTATGAAAAGGCAAATTTACTTACCTCCAAAGCCAGGTCTCATTGCAAAATCATGGTCCTCTATACGAAGAAGCTGCTCAGATTTCATGGGCCGCACTTTGGTGCTGTCAATTTTCCTCATCTTAATTTCTCGTTTGCTGCAATAACAATAGATAATTAAATGTATACCCCACTACATGTTGCCAGAGGTTTCTGAGGGTGATCTATATAGGAGTTGCTGTTTTAATCAACAGTTAAAACTGAGTATCACTAAAAGCAGAACAATTCAATCAGAGTGTACCATACTATAACCACAGAGCAATAGAATGATATAAACAGGTCAGTTTAAAATAACAATCTGCCTTGCCTTCCAAATGGCTGCTAGAACAATGAATTTCAAGAAGGTATGGGCAGAGCCAGTGAGGTGCTAATTTAGGGTTGTCATATCTTGAAGAGAAAAAAAGAGGACTGTGCTGCTGCCAGCCCGAGCCAGGAAAAGAGGTGTGTGAGGCTGCTGTCACTGCATCTTTTCCTTGGTTTGGGCTGGCAGTGGCCACGGCGTGCAGAGCAGCCCAAGCCACCTGAGCTCAAAACCCACCCACTCCAAACCTGGAATTTTCCTTTAAAATGTAAAAACCCACCCAGATGGGCATGTTGGCCCCCAAAAGGAGGATATAGCCAGGTTTCCCTAGGTGGGGAAAACCCATGTGATCCATCGCCCACATGCGGCTGTTGTTATTACAATGCTCAAATCTGAGGGGGGAAGGGCGGCAACCCTTATCTACTGATTTTAGAATACTGATAGGGCAAGATTTGGTTACAATTAGGGGGGGTGAAGCAACAGGTCTCTTAAGTTTTATTAATAACTTCACATATGCATACTTTTCTCAATAATTCACTGTCAAGTGTTTCAGATAGCAGGACAGGGAAGTGGCTCCTGTAGAAGTTGTGTGTGGGGGGGGGAGGGAGAGGGAGGAAGGTCGAACAGGCAAACTACAGTGTGGTTCTTCCTTCTATGATAAGACTGTACCGCGTTGAAGAGGGACTGATTTCAGTAATTCAACTCCCTGCACTGCCCCCCCAAACAAAAAATGTGGACCAAATTCCTATTCATTGGATGCAGTATTCATGAACTTCATCCACTTCAAGGGATCATTCTGAACATTACTTCAACAGCATGGGAGACAATCCAGGGCAGTGTGGCTACTTCATACACTACTCTGGTAATGCCAGAAGCTCCGGACCATATGGGACATGCCCACAAATTTGGCTGCTGCCAGTGCTGCCCCATCCTGCAGGTAACTCAGGCAAAGCTGCCTTGGGGAAAGTTGCATCTTCTCTGCTTGCACACAACCCAAGGTAGGAGGTTTTGAATGTGGTGTTATATTACAGCTGTATATACAGGTTGATTGTGCATTAGGTTTATTTATTTATCTATTATTCTCTGTTTGTTTGCCTTTAAGCATGACTGGCTATTATTGCCCTTCCTCTGGTTTCTTTATATAAGCTCCTTTCTGAAAGCACCTTTTGTCCATCAGGACCAGTATTATCTATTCTGTCGGTGGTTGCTCAAGGTCTCAGGTACATCAGAAGTACCGTACTCCTTTAATGGAATGCCAGAGCCAAGTCAGAGTTTCTTGCTGCCCTGGGCAAAATAAAATATACCCCCCTTGTTTCTTCCTGTATGCTAAGCAGTATAACGGCAGCACATTAAGGAAAGCAGCCTTGTTTTCTTACATTCATTTTTAACATCTGTGAATTCATCACCAATGGTGATCAGAAACCCCCTTAGTCAAACCCCATGGAATGCAGCCAATGTCATCTAGAGAATGGACAAAAAGTATTGGCAGTAGCTCTTTCCCCAGGACAAACAGCATTACTGAAACAGGCAGCCTGAAATGCTGGCACACAAGGCAGTTGCCTAGTTCACCTCTATGGTTGGGCCAATCATGGCAACGGACAGGTTTCATACAAAACAATATCAACGGGACATAAGCGTGTCTGGAAAAGCCCTTGGAAGAACCTCTAAATTACTACCTCCACTTTCCTGTCACTTGTGTATTTCCTAGCTTGTCCATATTTTCTGTTAATTTAACTGGAACTCAGTCACAGAGTCATCACTAGAGGATTGTGCCCTTAGTGCATATCAATTTGATCACTTGGATTCTATATCCCAAATCTCCAGTGCTAGCTATGTCACATGAGAGCCTTTTAGAGTCACATGCTCAACCCCCCCCCCCAAAAAAAAAGGTCATTCCTGGTCGCACGTAACTGAATGTTAATATAATGAGTACTTAGAAATTGATTTCTTTATTATGGCTCCAACTTACTCTGCAAATCCTGAGTTAAGCGGAGCATTTGGCTTACGTAATCAGGACTGCTGTGGCTCTTTCAGAGGAAAATTGTGAATGATCTCAGAGCTTGAGTTCACCACCGGAAGTTCAAGGAAATATTGAGTAACCCATATATACACACAGATGCGTCATAAGCAGCAGACAATGGGCTTCACGGATGCCACCATGTTGCCCTGCAGCCTTGCTTTGAATTAACATTTTGGTTTTAAACTCACAGCTGTGTCTGAAATGAATATGATGGGCAGAGCAATCCTATAGGGGCAAGGAGGTGGGGGGGGACTCCATGGTGAAGGAACTACCACTTCTTAATCCCTACCAAATTAAAGATAGGGGCACCTTCTAATCTATCCTTAGATATTAAAAAAACCCTCTCATTGGTCCCATTGGTTTCTAAGGCTACAGTTTCCCCCCCTTTTGATGCATGTGTCAAGAGAACAGGAGGGTGTTGGATCCTGCTGATCTAAGGCCTCCTATCCACCCCAACATGCTCTTTCTATTCTCATACCACAAATGAACACAGACAGTGAAAGAGAAATCTTGACTGTGCTTTCTGCTGCTGCACTAAGGAAACCTCCAGAAACAACAGACTTCATCCGTCTGTGACCTCCGTGAACCAAGAGGGAGGTCTGCAACATCCAGCAGCCCCTCAGTTGCTCACTCAGGGAAGTTAGGATTGCTCCCTAAATAGGATCATGGGAGAATGCTGACTTCACTTATAACTGTATGAGTTAGCAGGAACACAGGAAGATGTCTTGCATCAGAAGAGGCTACTTGTTGAGTTAGTCCAGTATTATATACTTGGACTGATAACAGCACTTAAGGGTCTCAGGAGGAGATTGCTCTTGTCTCTGGCTACCTAATAATTTTAACTGGGGGTGGAAGGGATTGAACTTTAGATCTTCTGCATGCAAAGCAGATATTCCTGTAACCCCTGAGTTACAGTCTTCCACACAAAGCACTATAGCTAGCACTCTTCAAAAGGATGCCCTTGTCTCCCCACCTAGATGCTTTCCCTCCATAAATATCAGATTATCACACCTGTTCTAGGGTGGTCAAAAATGTCAAAAAGTTTGCCTTATTTCAAAATATTCCAGCTCTATAAAATAAGCATTGCCAACTCCACAATAGTCCATTGAACAAACACTAACTCCACTGCATTTCCAGAGCTTCCCATGACTTTCATCTTGGCCAGTGGATAACTCTACTCCATAATGCATGCCTTTAGTTTGTTATTCGTAAAAGGTGTGGTGTCCCACATTATACCCTGTTTCAAGATGTTTTGTGCCAGATGTTTTCTGTATCTCATTTTAGATGACCAGGTATGCTGATGACAAAATGATGACAAAGGGTAGACACAGTTATAAGATCCTACACCAAATAATTAGGGTGGGAAATATATCCCTAAATAAGACTACATAGGGTTTGTCCAGCTGTGCACCCCCTCATCTGATGCTATTTGCATTTTGTTTAATGTACACATTAAATGCAAAGGTGCATTTGTCATCAGGTCTAGCTTGGTCCAAAGTTAAACCTGGCACTGGCCTGTAGTATCTTCTCCACTGGTAAAAAATCCAAGATAACAGATTCATTTCACAAAATACATTAAATAGCAGTAACCTTTGGGTCTAGAACTAAGCTCTTCACCTCAGGGATCATTACAAGCCCCTGAATTTTCATAAATACATCCATTATTATGTAATCTCTACTTGCATTCACTTAAAGGTTTTCTTCCATTTCAGACAAACTATACATGTCTAGTGCCACATGCATAAAGCCTCCCTCTGACTAACAAACAATGAGGTGATTGTCTCCTCCCTCATTTCCCTCTCCCCAGGTGATCGGTATTTATCTGTTCTCCCACCTGAAGCAGGCTTTGGAAGCGGATGCTTGAGGAAGAGAAAAGGAAGCAAGCTATATATAACAACCTACTTCTGAAAATTGTCGACTCTCCCTAGATTGTGGTTTATGAGCACAATCTGTTGGAAACATCATTAAAAAGCTCTATATTTTGTTCTTCCTGCACAAAGCACACAGCTCCCAACCTGAATTATATTTCTTGTGACTAGGATTTGCTCTCATTTTCCTGGATACTGTGTTCTAAAACTGCAATGTAGAGCTAAAGTCTAAGTTCAGGAATTCAACTAGAAACTGAATAAAATATATTAACTAGCTTAAAGGCTGGGATTTAGAGATGCTGTTAAAATAATTCCACGTATTATAACACGGTTAACTATATTCCAAATGAAAGGCTCCTGTAACATGATTAAAATCAGATTTGAGACTGATTTTAAAAAATCCTAATTATATACTTCCTTTGCTTTTAGAAACAAATAGCTACTACCACTGACATTTAGGGAAACAAATGTAATATAAAAATTATATATAACACTGGCTTAGAGCTAAATATGTCATACAGAAAAGAAATAAGCTTTTATAAACAATCACCTTAGCTTTTTAGCATTTTACATCTCTATTTTCCATTGCTGTATTTTTGCACCCAATAATTATTGTATAGTAAACATATAAATCACTATATGCTATATATAGGACCATGCACAATATACATATATGTAATGTAGAAAAGGAAATTTTACTAGCTTTGTTTATATGAATGCATTGTTCTGTTTCTGTTCCTCGATGGACACAAGAACAGTCCTTCCGATCAAACCAAGAGCAAGTCATCTTTGGGATGGCGGCAGACATACAGAGTGCACATAAACAGAACAGCAGCCATGATGCCCAGTGACCATTTTGCTCACCTGTTATGTCTTTTCATGAATGACCTTTGAGGATGGTGGTGGTGGTAATGATGATGATGATCACTGTGACTGATTAAAAGAGAAGTAGGCCATATACAGGTGAGGAGCAACAGTTTTATTGCAAGGATCATGTCTTCAAGTCACAGGAGTAAAACCGATTCAATCAGCCCACATTAGTAAGCTTTCATTCTCCAGTTATTAAGAAACAACATACGATGAAGAGGATGCAAATAATACGAGGCACTGCAATATAGGAGAGGCAAAAACATCCCAGTTTTCATTCTTCTTCGAAGTATCCACTTATTCTTGAAATTTTATAAATCCTTAAAATCCGCGTCATACCACATCTGATGGTATTGCTATCCAGATGCTGCCGTTTTCCCTTTAGGACTCTATTAAGCAAAACAATATATTTAACTTATTCCCATTTCCATCCATTCTTTCGTTGTCTCTGGGTGTGTTCTTAGTTCAGTGTTTTAACACCCACTCACTGTACTCTTCAGTGGAGCTCTTGCACAGACAAAAGAGTGATGTCAAACATTTAATCCCTTTAATCCCACACAGCACCACAAGGAAAAAAGAGCTTTCATTACCCTATGAAAATCTGTGATTAATGAGAAAAGATCAGAAAATTAAGCTTACTTACCGCATATGCAGAAAATCATTTTCAGCCCATCAACAAAAATGCTTAAATTGTGTAAGTAGCATAGATGGCAAAAATGATCTCTGGCTGCATTATAGGGTAACAAGCATTTGTCTCGACTGGGAAACTAGATGATGATGAAGTGTTTGGCAATTCATTGGAATCTTGGAGATATTAAGGTTTCTCCTTCTGAAAGTAAGTAAAGCAGAGCTGTTGGTTAGATCTAAGAATACACACATGTAAACACACACACTAGTGCAATGTGTGTGGAAATGGTAATTATAGTTCACATCTGAGGACAAATTACAGCTTTCCTGATTAAGTGGTAATAAATTTATGAGAGATTTTGAGGAGGAAGCTGCTGCTTTCAGTTATGATATACTTTAACCAAAGCATTTTTACAAGTTTTCATTTATTCAGTAAATCCCAACGTTTGCAGCGAGTCGCATCCTCTGACTCGTACAAATCAGAACTTAGAAGGAGCCAAAGCTCAGTTATAGAGAACACACTGAACGTACAAGGTCCTCAGTGCAGTACTTGCCATCTCCAGCATAGGCTGGTAGCAGGGCTGAGAAATACCCTCTTAATGAGATTTTGGAGGGACACTACAGGTCAGAAGAAACAGTACAGGGTCAGAAGGGCCAATGACCTGACTCGACAGTTTCATGTTTTCAGCTGCATCTGTTGATGCAGTTCAGCTGTACTACTTCCTTGTTCACCAAGAGTATTATTTGGTTTTGAATACAGAGCTTGAAATTTTATTTAAGAACCCTGCTGGATTAGACCAAAGGCATCTAGTCCAGCACCCTGTTGTAATGGAGTCTATGAGCCATGTGGTTAGATGTTACACTTCCTAAACAGAAATGACCATCAAAAGCTTATAGAACCTTCCAGTCTACAATACACTGTGCCTGTCTCAATTGCTTCGAGGTATCCAAATTGGTTTGCTTTCTTTAGTGCATCCAGTACTAGAATGTTAATGTATCCCTCAGCTAGGATGAACACATGTGCTCTGTTTGAAGGGCTATTTAAAGATATAGAACCATAAGAAGGAAAAGAAGGGACTTCGAAGTTGTCCATCAGCTGCTAGCACTTGGACAGGAGACTGAGCAGGCATACAGGTCATGCGATTACAGTCTTCCTCACTTTGGTGGCATGTATTATACTTCTACAGTGGTTAATTCTCAGTTTGGATCTATGCACAGAAATTAGCACATCCAACCCTCAGGCTGATTCTGTATAGTGTTCTCTTTATCTAATCTGGGGAGAAAATGGTACCAGAGCAGGACATAATATCAATATAAATCGCCATTAAGAAAGCAGGTTAATCTTTCTGCTGTAATAATTCCTAAGAGAAGGTTTTTTTGTGTTGACATATAAATGCAACTTAATGGACAATGATTATAACGAGTCAGCCATTGATCTTTCCCCCACTACCCAAATACAAAAAAAATATAAAAAAATGAACATCTGGCTTTGTGCTACCATTAAAATGTTTTCTTAACTTTATCCCTTCACTTTTACCCCATGCAAAGCTCATAATGCTTAGCTTTTAAGGATATAACATATTCTGTGGCAGTCCTACAAATGGAAATTATCAACCAAAACATCCGCACGCCTGCGTGGGTGTGGGGGCTGAAACAAAGAATGAAATTAATTCCACAAATGCTTAGATTAATTTGTTGTTTTCTCTATACCTAGGATGTGTGGCAGGTGAACAATTTAAAAGCAAACATATATGTAAATAACTATTCAAATGAGACAAATACTGAATTGTAGAGATGTGTTATAAGAACAATCTTAATGTCTTACTAGCTCAACTCCCGACAGCAAAAGCTGGTCCAGATAAAAACAGTTAGTGAGCATTGGATTCTGCTTTGAAAATTATTTGCAGGAACTAGATTTTTTGACCTGGATAGTCAGTTTGGCATTGAACATCTATAACTATTTCCCAAATCTGGTTGGAAGCAGGAATTTGTGTTCTGGATTCCATTTCACACAATATGAGGGTTCCCCAGAATCTCATGATAGATAACTGGAGAGTAATGGGCAGAATCCAATTTTCTTGGACTGGTGATAGGCCTGTGCTTGCACAGAAGCATCTAGAACAGAGCTTTCCAAACTGTGTGTCGCAACACGTTAGTGTGTCAGCTGCAGTGTGTAGGTGTGTCGTGCAAACGCTCCCCATGCTTCTCCCAGGGCTGGAAAGGGTTAGTAAAACTGAATTACTGTGTCACGAAATGGCGCATGTCTAAAAAGTGTGTTGCCAACATGAAAAGTTTGGAAAGCTCTACTCTAGAAACTAATGTGAACTAACTGTGATAGTGCAGGAGCTGAATCTTATGCCTACAAAGAATGCAAGTCAAGTATAGCTATACCTATAATTCAGGAATAGATCATCATACTCATATTCAACTAGCATTAGTTAGTTTATCTTAGACAAAGGCCAATAAGGAGAGAACATTGATAGATATGTATAAAATCATGCCTGGTGTGGACACACATGAGGTTTCTCTCCCTCTTTCTTGAAGATAATTGAATTAATCGTTCCAGCATTATCTAATGAAGCTGAATGGTAGAGGATTCAGAACAGACTTCTTCACACAATACATGGTTATCGAATTTACTACTACAATATGTGATGATGTCTATCTACCAGCCTTAGAAGAATATCTGACAAATTCATGGATGACTTTTAGTCATAATGGTTACATGCTACATCCAAGATCAAAGGCCTCTGAATATCAGTAGCTGGGAACAACAGCCCTTGTATGTTGTTTGTGGGCTTCTCAGAGCCATTGACCAATGGCTTCAAGTTATAAGAAAGGAGATTTCAACTAAACATCTGACAGTAAGAGCTGTTCAACAGTGGAACTGTCTCCCTTGGGACAGTGGAATGGTCTCCCTCCTTCCTTGGAGGTTTTTAAGCAGAGGTTGGACGGCCATCTGTCATGCATGCTTTAGCTGAGTTTCATGCGTTGCAGGGGGGTTGACTATATTTTTCTAGAAAGTTATGGGGCAAAATGTGTAGGTATTTTTTAAGTGATTTATGTAAAATGAAAGTGAGTGTGGTGTGGCTACCTTGCATATTTTTCCTGGTACTGAGGAACATGCTCTTTTGCTATTAGGCAGCAATAGCATCACAAATCTGCTTGTAAAATCTGGTGCTTCCAGAACTCTCTGAAATATGAAATGTGTGCACTTGTCCAAAAAGTTTTTGCAACCCCTGGTCTATAATACATAGCAGTCAGAAAATTTCATTTAATTGTTTATATAATGCCATTTATGTACACAGCATGTTGCAAATAACAGTTTGACAGGTCCCTACATACAAGCAGCATACAATTTTTTTGAAAGAAAGAAAGAAAGAAAGAAGACCACTGTTTGGACAGATACATGAATTTTGGTACTTTGGATATCCTACCAATAATTAATTCATTTCCCAAGTTTGAATCCTCATTTTAAAAACAGCTCCCTCCATGCACACAAAAATGAGTTATCAGCAGATTTGGAAAAAACCCCAAGTTGGCAGAAGTTAAAAAAAATCCTTACCAAAAAACCCCTCTTAATTTAGGGAGGGAGGACACCCCAAAACAGCCCAGTTAAAAATGAGCAAGCTTAGGGGTCAAGGGCAGGGAGTGGAGTTTCCTAGAAGAGGGTTTAGTCAGTTGGCTAGAACATTAACAGGAACACTCCCACTGCAACATTTGTTGAAAGCCTCACTAGCACCTTTGCAGTACAAAATTAATAAAGTCACAAGTTTTTGAAGATGAGCAGAGGCAATTTTAATTCAGTTGGTGATGTTTCTAAAACTGTAAGACTGGGTTTTGACTTGCCCCGAGTTTCTCATTTTCTTTGAAGTCATAGCAGCTGTGCATTTTCATATAATCAGATATTAGTGCTGAAGTAGGGGGAAATCACATGGGTTGAGCAAGTATTTTGTGAAGCTATTTTGCTTTTAAATCCAAGATGCTTCATCATTCTGCTTTAGCAAGTCCAATCACTGAATTAATTTCATCCCTAAATCCTCTCATTTACTTTCTGCACAAGGCAGCATATCAAGTAAACTGTTTTAAAACAAAGGTAATATTAGGGGGAGATGTAAATCTGATGGTGGCGTGTGAAACTCTACAGCAGCTTATACACCTTCCTGATCTGAATCCGTAAGGCATTTTTTATTACTGTTAAATAAAAATGAATGGCTTAAGATGGACGGTGCTTGTGAACAGAACATGCCAGATGCAGCTGAAGCTGACAACATAATCTTAGTGTGTTACTAGGGAAACACAAAAATGTATTCCAAATGCCCTCCTCACCCTGCCTAGCTAGACAGTGAATTGAACTTCAGATACTTGTGAGCACACACAAAGACCCTGCTCTCTTTTATTCTGAATTCATTAATCTGCAATAACTACTATCCACCTATTTACAGTCACGTGGACAGCAGCATCAACAGAAATACACACTGAGAGATATTTTAAGAGGTGTTCAACTTTGGCATACTGGATTCCTTTCTGAGCCTCTTAAATGCCTGCTTCATCATGGTTTGGCCTGGTCTGAGGAAGTATTGAAGGTTTAAAAAACAGCTTGAGAATTAAACACTATTTCTTTTATATGAAAACTTGCAATGAAGTAGCGAAAGAAAAGAATTTTAGACTAAGGGGACATATTGTTTTCTTTTATTTTCTTGTTATTTAAGTAGTCTAAAATCTCTCAGAGAGGGCAGACAGTGTTAAAAAAGTTGGAGGTAGGCTGCAGAACTAAGAGAAATTACAACAACCAAAGAATGTTTAAATCTTACCTAAAGGTAAAGGTACCCTGACAATTAGGTCCAGTCGTGGATGACTCTGGGGCTGCAGCGCTCATTTCGCTCCATAGGCTGAGGGAGCCAGTGTTTGTCTGCAGACAGCTTCCGGGTCATGTGGCCAGCATGACTAAGCCGCTTCTGGCAAATCAGAGCAGCGCACGGAAACGCCGTTTACCATCCCACTGGAGCGGTACCTATTTATCTACTTGCACTTGACGTGCTTTCGAACTGCTAGGTGGGCAGGAGCTGGGACCGAACAACGGGAGCTCACCCTGTCGCGGGGATTCGAACCGCCGATCTTCTGATCGGCAAGCCCTACACAGAGCCAAATTTGTTCTGATTGAAAATTGCTTTGTAACAAAAATGGTAACCTGAGTAATGTAGCTGGCTCCTTGTATCTATCTAGATTTTAGCTGAATAGGTGTAATTTTGACTGGACACACAGGCAACATTACAATATGATAACATTGTGTGCCTGATAGATGCTAGCATGGAAAAGCTTAATGAAAGAAGCTTTCCCAGAGGACTGCCAAAAACAACAGCTGATTCCTGATACTAAAGGCGGGGACACACACAAGGAAACATACTACAACAGATTACAAATTACATATACTGTTGTTCAGTAATCCTCTTCTGTGTAGAGTAGGAATGTCTTATTCAATGCATGCAACAAGAAGACCCTACCAGCAGAATACTGATATGCAAAAAACAAGAGCTGATCCACAGCACTGTCTTCCATATCTGGAAACGTGATTTGTATTTCCAGGGAGAAATAAAGGGATCCCATGCAGATTAGCAGAGCAAACCTGCAGATTTGTCTCTGAAAGCATTAGGAATTCTTAGTGGTCATGGAATAAGAGGATAGGTGTTCCTAAATATTAGTAATGGATTAAAAAAGAAGACAGAAATAAACAGAAAAAAATAATAATTACAGTGGGCAGTAATTGTGGAGTTCCTCAAGGATCCAAATTCAGATAAACGGTCTGTTCTGGAATCAGGGTAAACAGTACCATAGTAATGTTTGTATGAGGCCTATATTATCCAGGGTAGCAATATCCAGAAGACTGTGAAGAGTTAAAAAATCTCTCTCAAAACTGATTGACCAAGCATGAGACCTCACCAACCACACGGTTACAAGCCCATGGGTCCTAATAGACATGTGGGAATGGGAAGCATCAAAAGAAGAGAATCAGTGGCTGGTAGAAAGGTGCTTATTCCTCCATGTACCAAAGATGTCTTTGCTGTAAATGTCCACCCCCAGCTAGCTAGCTGCCAGTTTTGGATCCCAGCCATGGAAAAAGCTATTTAAAAACAAGCTCCAGAAAGCAATTTCAGGAGAGAATCATCAGGCAGGGGAAAGTTTACATTCACCTAATCCACCTACCAATTCCCATTTGCACAGAGAGGGCTACCTGGACTAAGAATTAATTAACCAAAAATTATTATCATAAAGAGACATTAAAGAGCAATAAGAGACAAAAAAAAGTATCCACTGCTGTTATCCTTGCTGTAGAGAAAAGCAGGCTAAGGACATGTAGGGAGCGGAAAGTGCCAGACCTCTGAATTTGGCTTTTAAGGCCGTTTGGGGCAAACCTCACTCATATCATATGATGTCAGATGGTGGGCAATGCCATAGGTTCTCTCACCCCTGCTGCAAAAGATGAAGTTGTATGCTCAAGATGAAGGGGTCAGAGCGGCCCTTCCTTACCATTTTGTACTTACTGAAATTGCTTAGCCTTAAGAGTGCTTCTTTGTCCTTTTCACACATGAGGGAAGAGGTTGCTGCTTCCTCAGGAGAATATAGGGTTATCATAGAGTTCCAGCATCTCAAAGAGAAAACCTGCCTTTTATTCTGGATAGAAACTATTTAGGCCCACAGCCTCTCCACACAGCTAAACACTTTAAGCACCACCGCAAGTTCTTCCCACACTCCCGTAGGAGGCAGTGGGGCTGCTCCTCCAAGCATTAATCCACAAGTCACCAAAAGGACTGTTTCCACATTCTTTCACCGTACTAGGCCTCACCACTGCTAATAGGCCTTTTTTTGAAGGGGGGGGAAAAACACTCAAAGGGGGGAAAGAAGCCAGTCTGAGAATGAGAAATATTCAGGGGAGTAATCCTTCTCCCATAAGCCAGTTCTGTCTCCTGTGTGGTGCCCATCTTTAAGTGGGGTGAGGTAGGACTTACCGTATTGCTTGATGAGCATTTTAGGAATATTGTATTGTGTGTCATTTTAAGTTTGGCTTATCTGTTTGCATTTTGTTGTTTAATTATAGCACTTATCACTGAGCATTTGGACAGAATACAGCTTGCATGTTTTTCTATCTCCAAAGGTAAATGAACAAGAGAGAGGAACCGAACTACTGTAGCCCACCCCCCACATATTATATCATAGCTGTCAACCGTCCCTTATTTGGCGGGAAACTCCCTTATCCCAGCGCCGTTTCCTGCCGCTGTCCCTTACTGATGATGTCCCTTAAATTTCCCGGGTTTCACGCTTGCCTGGCTCAGAAGGGAAGCAGCGGCTCGGGGTCCTCCGCCACGAGAGAGAGCGCACGCATGAGCTGCCGCATCTCCGTCCCTCCCTTTTCCCCCTCAGGGACACATCGTGAGGAGACGGGTGGCGGCAGGCAGCCCCTCTCTTGCAAGACTTCCGCCGTGCTGCCTGGGGAAGCCAGGCGGCGGTGGCGGCTGAGGAGGCTGAGGGGGAAGAGGAGGGGATGGGGAGGGACGCAGAAGGACGGCACTTCAGCGGCTGCCGCTGCGCCGCAACCACCTCATGCCGGGCTCGCGGGCGGTGTGAGCGAGAGTCTCCCTCCCTCCCTCCCTCTCGGGCGGGGAAGGGCCGATGGAACTCCTCGCGCCAGGACGGCAGCCCCGACGTGCTGCTTAGCATACCCTCCAACCAGTGCAGTTCATCTTAATGTAGTGATTTCCCCCTCTGCATCCCTTTCATAACTCTATTTTTATAAATCATTTGTCCATCCATAGTTCAAATTTTTACTACAAGTTTTCTGTCAATCCTATCAATGTATGTAACTCTTTACAATAGCTTTTCAACTAAATTATAAACTTTCCCCATTCTTTATTAAAGAGGTCCTCTTCCTGGTTTCTAATTCTGCCTGTAAGCTTTGCCACCTCGATGGCGTTCATCAGTTTTGTCTGCCACTCTTCTTTGGTCAAAGTTGTAGACCCTTAGGATCATGTAGTCCAACCCCCTGCAAAACACAGTCAGTCACAGCAAAAGCAGCATGGCTCCATGAGTGCCGGATTTCTGTATAAGCTAAACAAAATCCCTTATTTTGGCTGCTGTTCCCTTATTTTCGAGGGTGCTGGTCCCTTATTTTCTGTAAGTTGACAGCTATGCACATATTCCTGGCTGTTTTTCAAACAGTGGCTGCTTCCTCCAAGTTACAAGCACTCACTTGGCCTCAACCAGAAGTCAGGCATTTAGTGTTGCTGGTCTTACGTACTTCCAGCAGATTCCTGCAGTGAAACATGCTTCCAGTGGAGATTCAGCAGGCATCCTTGTTTATGACTGTCAGGTGTCTCTTGAAGACTTTTTTATGGTGATAGGCATATATAGCTGTTCAAAAATCTTCTCGATTAGCTAGGCATTTGAATGATTTTGTGCTGTTTTTACGTTTTATTGTTTAGATATAGTTGTACACCATCCTGGTGTTTTATAGGAATTATACTTTTATAAATAAAGCAGCCATCCCATGGACACTCTCAGAAGTACAGATGTGGTATACTGTGGTCCATTGTTTCTGTGTACCTGCTTACAACATGGGCAGTCCCCAGTACATGGTTTATCTTCATACCATTGCCAAACAGTCCTAGCAGCAACTTGTAGTAGTCCAGAAACAAACCTTGATGCAGCGACTAAGAGTTTCAAGTGGCCCCCCACTAAGCAACTATATTGTATGAGTGGCCCTGTGATGAAGGGGTGGTTTTGAGTTTAATGAAATTCTTACTCGGACCCCTCTTCATACAACTGTATGCATGCCTCACAATCACAATTCGTGACTGTATCAAAGGTGGGGATGACAGCATGCTTTTCTTTGGGTAAGGACCAGTGGTGCAGTCCTGCTCTTCCTTAACCATAGGTTGTTTTATTTTGGACATTCCTACAAGTGCGCTATGAATAACAGAATTCAAATTTTAGAGTACATCCAGGTGTAAGATACAGTACCATCAATATAGCCCATTTTTTCCAACAGACTTTGATCCAGAAGGCTACATTGCTGGATCTGTGCACACAGTCAAGTATTTCAACAGCAGTCTTCTGTGCTATATGACAAGCTGCTTTTTATCAGAGTTTCCAAAGCAATTCAGAAACTATATAGTCACACACTCCTAAAATGAAACATTTAACTTTAGCACATAAAATAAAAGTTCTGACTTAAATGTATTTTAAGAAGGCGGAATAAGTTTCTAGTCAACTTACAAGTTATGTAAGTCTCCAAACCCCAATAGGATTTCTGTGAGGAAGGGTGGAAACTGAAATTTCTGTAGTCAGTAGAGAATGTGATGTGTTGATTTCCTCACATAGTGGTCAGAAAACGACAAACACAAATGTAAAACAACCACATCTTTTAATAGAAAGCAACAAACATGCAAATAGCAGGTATAGAAATTTATTTGAACCAATGTTTTCACTATAAGGTAAGTTATTTTAAAACACTGATCCAAGCTCCCATGTTTGCAAGTTAAGGGAAAATATTGCACTTCGCATTTTCTAGCACCCCTCATACACTGCAAAACATTTTAAAAATATTTTGCTTATTTTACTTGCACACTTTTGCAAGTCATGCACACATTCATTCAAAATCAAAACGTTAGGTTACTCAAAAGCAAAACCTTAAAATTGCACTAAAGCTTTGTAAGGAAAAATATAATTCATGACTTATACAAATTTCATGACGTCTAGGTGCTTTCAGAGAAGAGCCAATTACTCTTCATCTTCGTTTTCATTCTCTTGGCCAGATCCTTCAGACCTGTCTCCTTCCAGCCGGTCTGTAAAATATGGGAGTAATTGTTAAATGACTGAAGCAATTTGAAAGCCATTTTTCCAATTCAGAAAACAAAATGACATTTTGTTCAACCACTGTCCAGGGTCTAGTGATGAATGAAGTAGAAATGCTTAAGGTATACTGAACATATATACTCCCTTTTACAAATATGATGGAAACACAGTAGGGGAAAAAATATGAATAGCTGCTAAAAATTCTGATTCAGATAATTTTCCACTTGTGACCAAGTGAAGATGCCCAGGAATCAGGATGGCGCCTGATGTCTCCACCACCTGGGGATGCCTGGGGATCCCTGGATCTTGCCTGTTTTCACACACTGACAACACATCCTTTATAAGTCTATCCATGATGTTTTATCTGCACAATCAGAACGAATTTCAGGAACCAAAAAGTCGTATTGAAAAATACAACTTTTGAGCCGTCTGGCCCCAAAATGGCAACTAGTTGAAATGAAACACCTCACATAAGAAATCTAGTCAAAAGTGATTTCTGGTCTGTGACCGTAATAAATCAATTCATTCAGTAAAAAGTGTCTGTAGAATCTTCCTACCTGCTCTTATATGGTTCAAAGATGCCAACATCCTTAGCATAAAAGAAGCTGGAACAGTGATTGTGTTTCTGGTTTCTTCCAGCATTAATTCATTTCGAGTTATAACCTAGGGTAGGGGTAGAGAGGAAGTTAAATAGTTACTGAGCAAGAATTTAACAGAGCAGATTTAGAAAATAATGCTTGTTGTATATATTTATGTGCCACTATTATATGAGCATCTGACATAAACACTGCATCAGTATTTACCAAAGACCTATCTTTACCCAATACATGTTTCACTGGTGCACACAACTCTTTACCAATTTGAGGCTATTCATGATCAGTTCACTTCTGTAACAGGATTTACTACATTTCGATCCATGTTGCATGTACCATAGAATCTAGTTCCATGTTCCAATAACAATGACACATCTCCCACTGTGAACTGGTCTTTCTATGGCAATACATCTATGAAATTATTGTTTTCTTCTAAGTTACAAATTGGTATTAGTGGTGCACAGAAAGTATTAACAAGCAACATCAATATTGTCAGGAAAGAAAATTATAAAATAGGAGTGTTGCTGCAGAATATCATCTTACCTCGTCAGCAAGTTTCCGATTAAAAATTTTGGATTCTTCTAGTGGGGACCAGATTTTTATATCATAATCAATACCTGATGAGGCTAGAACTAAAACAATTTAATAATATATTAAGTAGTCATTATTTTACATTAGCAAATACAAATAATATTTGGTGGTTAGCACACTTTGTTGCAACCCCCCGCCCCGCCCCAATTTCTTAGAAGGGTTTCACTTTTAAATTCACTCTTATGTTCCACTTAGAACTTCTATTCCCTAGGGAGCATTCACATGTGCATAATTTGCAACATGTAGGCAATGATCTGAAACAGACTATGAGGATAACATTAAGACAAGATCTCTCATTAGTATCCACTTCACAAATTAGCTAAGGTCCTTCAGACTGCAAACTATTAAAAATAATCTATCATTTTGGTAGAATATTGATGAAGCCAAGTGTTTTCAAGGGCTTCCCTACAAGCCATGCATATGCCTGTAAATTATAGAGAGAAAAGCAATCTTACTTGGGTCAAATGGATGTGGCTGCAGACAGTTCACCACGTGGTTATCTGCTTCCAGCAGCATCAAGTGCTCAGCAGTATGCCGATCCCAGATGAAGATATGGCCACAATCTGAACCACTCATAACAAAGTTAGAACCCCAAAAATTGGCTTCTTTTATCTATATAGAAAATAAATTGGGGGGAACAAAACATTTCATTATGGTTAGTATGTACAGCTGGGAGACATTCTAATTCACTTTCAAAGTTGCATACAGGCTGTATTCATACACAACACTAAACTATGGTTCCGTGTCATATGAACATGCCTCAGACTTCACAACTCCTTTCCATCCCCTGACATGGCTATGTGCAATTGCTTCCATCTTTAACAAACAGCAATTTAGCATGAAGTTTGAATGCAGGCAAGCTGAAATAAGCCAACTTCAAACTGTGGTTTGATTTATCCATAACCTTAGCAAGGGCAGAACTGTGCCCACTACTTTTAAATAAAGATTTTTTTTTAAATAAAATTTAAAAAGTGCCTCAAGGCCCTACATAGTACCTATAGCTAATATACATACTATATACAATATATATACCTATACAATGTTTAAAGCATCTACTTAGCAGAAACCCTAAGCAGCACTAAATAGAAAGGACTGTTGGTTTAGCTGGAAACATATTTCTATGTGATGTTATAGTGGATTCAATTAAGATTGCCTCCCCAAACACTCAAAGGCAGGAATACAGTTGCCTCAAAGGAAGTATTTTGTCTCTGTTACCCTGAAGTGACCAATTACATTTTTGCCAAGCTAAAGAGTACAGAGACATAGAAACAAAGTACAGTGGTACCTCGGGTTACAAACACTTTGGGTTACAAACTCCACTAACCCAGAAGTAGTACCTCAGGTTGAGAACTTTGCCCCAGGATGAGAATGGAAATCGCACGCCGGTGGTGCGATGGCAGCGGGAGGACCCATTAGCAAAAGCAAGCCTCAAGTTAAGAACAGTTTCGGGTTAAGAACGGACCTCCGGAACGCATTAAGTTCGTAACCCAAGGTACCATACCACTATACAAAACACCAACAGAACAACAACTTCTCCAACCAAATTCTCTAAACGTGGCAGGGCAGCAACCTGACATAAATGCATGAGATTGCTGCCACTGACCTCAGGACTAGAACCTGGATCTGTTCTAGGCAGCAGGGGCAGACTGAAAATCCCTACCGTTTTCAGAAGACCTTGGGGAACAAAAATATTGGCAGTGGTGGTAATTGGGTAAAAATAGCCTTCAAAGGCATGGCCTTTTTCTCTGAACTACACCAACACACCTTTTAAAGCTTTATGACTAAATAGCTTGCCACCTAACAAAAGTTTCAGAAGAAAGGTTAATAAGGGCTGCTGAATCAGCTTCCCCGTTATTATTTTGCTAGATCATTAAAGAATCACTGCTGATTTTTATCCACAGCTGCACAGGGGCTGACTCCTGAGGAGCAGTACCGAAGACTGATCGCATTGATTGTGGTGGGGAGGGCTCAAGTCCTACAAACTCATTCCCAGAACTTGAACCACAGTTGATAATGTTGATTCTTCAGGTAGTGGAGGAAATGCCATGCTCCTTCTGGAGTAGTCACCTTTGGTCCCCACCCTGCACTCAGCTCTCACCTGTGGCTCCAAGAAGCTGTCAGCATGCAACAGCAGTCACACCTTGGGAACGGCTTCGAGTGGTCACCTGAGGGTACCCTAGAAGAGGGTAGCCAATAGGTCTTGCACCCTCAGTGAGTTAGGGACCTCCCCTGCATGCAAAGACAGGCTCCAACTGATTGAGCAGATGAGAGCAATAGTGGGTCTAATGGTAAAGAAGGCAGTTTCTGCATGTGCTGTAGAGGGAAGTGAGGGGAAGATGGGGCCTGTCAATCAAGGAGAAGGAAAACTCTGATCCTAAACCTCTGCTGCCTTGTGAGATATCTTTGGGAGAAGAAAAGGCTAAGGAGAAAACCCTCCATAAATCCGGAGTGGTGTCCCTAAGACGGTTGGATGGCACCTTGTATGCCTCCTTCCAGCAACTCCTGAAGCCAAGTTTGTGCCAAATGTATTGCTTTGCTTTCCTTTGGACACCAGTGAGGCCAAGTGGGGGGTCCTGTTGTCTGGGCAGCCCAGGACACTGCCCAGCCTAACGCAACAGTTTGACATCACCGTTGGAGGCACACTCCATTGTTTCTCAAGACAGACAGATGCTAACAACAAGGTGCCTTCCTCCTCTGACAGATCCTTCCTAGCTCTCCTAATCCATGAAAGAAGTTGGAGGGTTACTGGGCGCCCTCTGGTGGCTCAAACTGCCAGTAATGTCACATTTATTACTTGGCCCTCCTCAAGAATGATCGTCATTACTGAGAAAATTACCGTATTTTTTGCTCTATAAGACTCACTTTTTCCCTCCTAAAAAGTAAGGGGAAATGTGTGTGCGTCTTATGGAGTGAATGCAGGCTGCGCAGCTATCACAGAAGCCAGAACAGCAAGAGGGATTGCTGCTTTCACTGCGCAGCAATCCCTCTTGCTGTTCTGGCTTCTGAGATTCAGAATATTTTTTTCTTGTTTTCCTCCTCCAAAAACTAGGTGTGTCTTGTGGTCTGGTGCGTCTTATAGAGCGAAAAATACGGTACTTGTCGGGGGAAATCACTGAACAAATAAATTGCAGTAAAAATCATCACAAAATCAATTGCAAGGAAACACCCGTGAGAAACACAGGGAAATGAAGCTTCACACACTCAAACAGTCCAGGGCCCCAAGGGAACAGACAAGAGTCCTAGATACCATAAACACACAGCAATACAACACAGATTCAAAATACAAGCCTGAGATATGGAGAAGCAAAAAGGAGAGAGAAAATATGTCTTAAGCAACTGCCCCCAGCAAGGGCAAAAGTGTAACTTGCTACTTCAGGAGAACAGAGGCAAAATAGTTTGTCTGAGGTTTCTTCGAGGCGATTTTGTTCCTGCCTTCGAGTGGATGAAGAAGCCAAACCCGTGCAAGTCCATTATAACACCAGGGGAGAGTGTTAATTTTCTTTTAATTTCAAAGTTATTTCATAATGTTGACCAGGCATACAGTGCTCCGGACTAAGACTTTGCAAAGGTTCTTGAGTAACCATAACTGTATTATGATGTGCATATATCTTAATTTTTCTTATAAGCTCTCTTCTAATATAGGTTAGTATAACACATATTTAGAGCAAACCAAATTATAAATTTAGCAATAAACTATGTACCATTGTCCGGGAGTTTCGATGACCTTTGTAAACCATTTTTATTAAAGGGCGTCTAATATTCAGTGTTTCCAATTCCTCCATCTCTTTTCTCTCTTTCCTTCTTCTGAAGAGCTCCTGAATGCGAGCTACAGCAGATCGTCTATAGATTATGAACAGAAAGGCCATCATTGTCAGAAAGCTACATAATAACCTGGTTTGCAGTCCTGTTCAGAATTTGGTTTTTAGATCCCAATAACCTCGATGGAATTTAAACAGGCTAACTGTGCCTAGAGCGTTAGACCACTAGCCCATATAAAACAACCTTTGCCTTTTGACATTTGCTTTTACTCTCAAACAACAAAAAGAGGGAGGACAGCACAGCCTGAGCATGCAAATACAGCCTGTGCAAGTTTTCTTTTGAGTATTATACTCAGTGCCAATAATGAAATTGAGGATTTTATAAGCACCACCAGCAGGTCGCCCATTGACAGCATTTGAAGCAGAAGCTGTCAATTAGCCAATGGATGCATTCAAGCAATGTAATCATTTTAACATAAGAACACAAGAATAGCCTGCTGGATCAGGCCAATGACCCATCTAGTTAAGCATTCTGTACTCACATTGGCCAACCAGATGCCTATGGGAAACCAGCAAGCAGAACATGAGCACAAGAACACTGTTCCCCTCCCCTGGTTTACAGTAACTAGATATTATGTTAATCAACAAATCAAGTAAGCCGTGACACATGAAAAATACAATACGTGTTTAACAAAAGAGAAATACCTGGGCTTAAGTTCTACTGTATATTTTTACACTGCATTCATCTTTAATGAACACACTAAAGAGGTTAATAGACTTGTTAAACCTTTCACACAGCAATTACCTTTATTTGGGGGGGGGGCACAACATACAACTAAAATTACTCTCCACTGTCACCCTCTCTATATGAAGTCCAATAGATTTAAAACTTGTATAGTAACCAGTACAAAAGGTGGTTAGATACCGTACCAATGAAGAAAGTAATCATAATTCTACATGGGATGGTAATTCTGAATTACCTCAATATTCTACCACCTACTGCTGTTCCTCTTATATATCTAGTGAAAGGAATAACAGCTGAAGTCATTCAAATAAAAATAATGTATATAATATTGTTAAGAAACCGTACAGTGCTCCAGGTCCAATTTAACCATCCCCATTCATTCATGAAGCACGCTAAGTGACCTCAGGCAGTTACACAAACTCAGCCCAGCCTCACAAGGTTGTTGTGAAGATAAAATGGTGAAGACACCATAAGCACTGTGTCAGGCTCCTCAGAGAAAAAGCAAACAATTTTATATCAATTTTCTACTAGTCACTAAAAACAAATACAACCAGAATGTTTTCCAAGTCTCTGGAAGACAATCAAGCTCTGTTAAGTACAAGGAAAGAGAACTCTATGTGCATGAAAAAGTGACTAAGTGAACCTCTTTATATATGCCTGTTATGCAGACATGGCATATAAATAAAACACATGGGACCATGCACTCCTGCAGCACAATCTTATATATGTGTACTGAGAAGTAAGTCCTGCTGAGTCCACTGAAATTTAACCCCATGTATATGTGTATAGGATAGTTGCTTTCAGTATGAGAGTCCAGGTCATTGAAGGATCACATGATGTGCTACAATACATAGACAATTATGCAAATCCAACTGAAAATATAAAAAGACAATGCACTGAGGTAGAATTTTAATATCCAAGTAGAGCAAGCAGAATCCCGTGGTGAAATGAGGGCTAATCCTTCATGCCTATCATGAATGCATGTTGACAGCATAACTTTTAAGAGGTCTGAATGATTCTGCTGCATGATTTCCCATTTTTTACTTCAAGAGAACTGTCTTTAGGAGGGGAGAGCGCACCACAATACTAACCTATGGCCTACTCCTCCACGAAACCGGGCTCCTGGTATCAGAACAGGGTCATCATCACTATCATCAGTTTCTTGGAAAGCAGAACTTCTCATAGATGATTCTTCATGAGAAGCAAGCCCTGAGGAATCTGGTTGGGATTGAGGTTCATGATTTGTATTATTTGAGTTGGCAGTGGACTCTGTACTTTGTTGACTCACGCTTCCTTGCTCTTCTGTGTCTTTTCTTGATAAACCTTCGCCTGGTGTCTGGCAGGTTATGTCAAGATGAGGATCATTTTCTAGTTCCATACTACTTTCCAGTTGGTCAGACACATCATTATCTGATAGAGCAAACAATGACATTTAATCAGTTACCACACTAAAAACATTTTCAATTATCTTTGACAACATTATTAAAACCTAAAGTAGGAACAAATAAATAGCTATAACCTGTCCTGCAGATATAAGCATTTCAGGCATGTGGGGAGAAGAGAGCTTGAGTTTGCTTTAACAATTTACAGCTCCTTCAGTACTTTGGGTAAAGTATGCATATGTTACCATTTTACATACCTGAATGTGGTGTTCCAACATTTTCACTTGTAGGTGTCAATTCTTCAACATTTGTACTTTCCCCATGTGAGTCTTCAGGAATTCCTGGAATTCAGTATTTAAATTATATATATAGTGCAAATGGGCTACTAGCAATTTCTGAAATTAGCTATTATATACTGTTGTCACTATCATAAGCCTTCTATAGCTTGCATGGTAAGTAATAAAAACTGACAAAAATGATGCCCTGAAAAAATATTAAAAATATACAGTAAGTCAGGCACTGCTGCAATGTGTACTACTGAAAAAATAAACTGGTTTCCTGATTCCATCTATATCTCTAGCTGTAGATTCTCCATACTTATGTTAATCAAAATAGATTAGAATGTTTTGTGAATGAGTATTATTTATGTTCAACAGGAACAATAAAAGTGACTAAAGAATCACTTACTAATATCTAACATTCACAAGCTTATTACAGATGACTCCATAATCTTTTGCAGCAACCCATTTTACAAGGCTTGTTTATTTTTTAGTTTCTTTTATATTACTAATATTGAATACTTATCATGAACATTAAGAATTTAACAATTCATATAAAATATATATTCATATAAATAGTTTAATATTAGGTTAACTTTATATTTTAAACGATAACTGTATTGTTTTATGCAGGGCTCTGGATTTACAACAGAATACTAAAGTCAATGTACAAAGAACTGTGAAACTTCTTTCATGAGCCTAATGGTGTGTTTGTGTTGTTTTTCTCAAACGGCAACCCCTACATGCCACACCGCACACTACTTCTGAAACTGAGCATAGTTTAAGTATCATATTGTGATATGTGGGCTAGCAGAAGCACCCTACAGAGCTCTGTGAATCACAGCATGGATGTTACACTTACTTCCTGTGCTCCAAACTCCCCAAAAATCAGATTGAAAACCTTGTTCATAGTATATGTACAAATGTTTAATTTACTTAGATTTTTCATAGCTTTCCTCACTCATAGCCAAAGGAGATCCCAAAGTGATTTACAAAAGGATAAAAATACAAGCAATAACAATATATCCAGAAAAATAGTACAAATAAACCAGGAGTGTAATGATTTGAAATAAAGTAAGCACAGGCATACAATGATATAAAGGTGGCTATTTGATCTTTCTCTTTTTCCAGATTTTTCTAAGGAGGTGATTAAGGCATGCTCTAAATCTGCTAAAGTGAAAGCCCTTGCTAGGCCAAAAAGCTTGAAATACTATATTCAATTCCTGGCAAAGTTCTGCATTGAATATTCAGGTCAAACCCATAAATTTGACCAGTCAGATTTTATAAAACAAATGAAGACTGAGACTAAACAATTCTTTGACTTAAAGGCCAAGACTTTGACCGCTAGGATGTATGAATGGGAAGCATACAAAGCTTGTATTAGAGGCTGAATTACAGCATGTGAATCACATAAAAAAACCTTAGAAATAGTTAAGGAAAAAAATTGAAAAAGGAATTAAAAGATTTGTGGCCATTAATAGTTAATAACTCAACTGATAATCTGTGTAGTAAAATAAGAAAGAAGAAATTTGAGCTATGTAATACATTATCAAAACAAGTAGATATAATGCTTATGTATATGGGACAAAAAGTATTGGGAAACAGGTGAAAGGGGGGTAGAATTCTAGCAAATTGACTCAAGCAAAAGAAAGAAAGGTTAATAGTCTCACAAATTAGAGGTGAATTAGATGACATGTATATCGCTCCAACAGAAAGAGGTATATTGGAAGAGGTGATGGAGAAGTTTTTAAAAAAAAAAAAAAAAATTACCTGGTTCAGAATCTATGCAAAAACAATTATTAATGTCCCCAATATCAGAAACTGAGATTATGTTTGAGAATAATCTCAAACATGGAAAACAGTAAAGCACCAGGCCTAGACAGATTCCTGGTAGAATGGTACAAAACATACATTGATGTCTAGGCACCTAGGTTATTTCAATTATATGATGAGATATTCAGAGACGGAATTAGCTCAACATTATTGAGCTAATCAGGCATACATTACTGTTATTCCAAAGCACCAACCAATGCCCAATTTCTCTGATTAATATTGATACAAACATTTTAATGGCAATATTGGCAAGTAGGCTGCAAACAGTAATACCAACTATTATTAAAAATGACCAAATAGGCTCTATAAAGAGAAGACAAGCCACAGATAATATCAAGCTGGTTGTGGATTTGATAAACTTAAACAGGAACAAGAATGATATAGCTATATCATCTCTTGACAAATTGATAGAAGATATGTACAAACTTGCAGCACATGAACAAATCACATATAAACGTAGACTTGCCATGGACAAATTTAACAATATTTGGAATTCATTTCTATAAACACCGCATTAGGTTAAATGTAGGTTAACTACAATAACAATCTTGTAATGTTTATAAGTTCTTTTTTACTTTTTTGTATATAGGTGTTATTTGCCCCTCCTTTCCAAATTCTCCCCCCTGTTTTTCAAGTGTTATTTTATCCTGTGCCCTTACAATTATATACACATTACTTTTCATCTTTCAAAAAAGTGTATGTATATGTGTGTATATATGGTGGCTGTATCATTGCTATAAAGGCAACAAATTCACATCTTACTTGATTCTGAACTCTCTAATATTGGTGTCTCTGAACTCTGAGTTCTCAGGGATTCTTCCTGACCTTCAGGTTTGCTGTAATTTCCACTCCCTCTGGAACTTGAAGCTGTACTGCTCCTAGCAACAAGAACATTCAACAGACGCATGTATTTATTTTAGATATTTATAGCTTGCCCTTCAAATATATTCCCAGAATAAAAACCATTTACTAGTATTATTGAAGTATGAGCTAGTTAAATAATATTATAAAATAGGGAAAAATATATTGCTATGGAGATATGGGAAATACTCTGTAATAAGCACCATAAAATTTTACTAAAGACAGCAATCAGAAAGAACTGTTATATGGTAATGACAAGATGGTATATTAACCCTGTTATAATAATAGTAATAGTAAGAAGAACTACCCCAAAAAATACTGACAGCGTGAAAAGGAAGCAAACTTCTTTTGCTGGGAATGTTGCAGAGAAAAATTTACTGGAGAATTATTAAGAAGATTACAGAAAGCATACTACGATATGCAATCCCTCTAGATCCTCTTTATTACCTTTAAAATTATATGGATGTGTTTATTTCTAAAGGACGTTAAAAACTAGCATCTTGAATGGCTATGGCTGTTAGAGCATTATATGGAAAAAAACTGGAGGTTGTCTACAATATGCTTCATGAAGGAATGACAAAAAATGTGGACATGGAAAAACTAACACCTATCAGAATGAAACGAAAAGCAAAGATAAGAAAACATTAATTGAAATAGTTTGT
This sequence comes from Podarcis pityusensis, assembly GCF_964106645.2. NCBI lineage: Eukaryota > Metazoa > Chordata > Lepidosauria > Squamata > Lacertidae > Podarcis > Podarcis pityusensis. Next base: position 40,719,768 of record NC_138027.1, read on the forward strand.
GATTTACATTGAGTATTGTAGAAGCAGTACAATATATCTAAATATACAATATTGATTTTCATCAATTTGGTTTGATGTTTTATATACCATTAATTATAATATAGGAAATCTAAATATGTATGTAATCTATGTTGCTTTAAGATGTCTTCCCCATACATACATATATACACACACAAACACACACACTCTTTCAATTCTCATTTGGAAAAAGCTGCTTGTAATTTTCATTGAAGTTCAGAAATAACAAGAGTTCGTGTATACATACTAGTACTGAAGCAATTATAAATATTTATAACCAAAACAGTGTTTGTTTTTGCTCTGTAACAAAATATTGTATTGATTATTATTGCTGTGTGGGTCATGACCATTATACTATCTGGTGCATAATGCTTTCTTCTTCATATACTAGGCTACTAGTTTTATTACCGCAATTATCGTACCCCACTCTGCTAAATTTGATATTCAATTCATATAGTAAGACTGAAAAGTGTTTTATTTGTAATCCCATGGGCAGAAATGATCTCCAGTACGATTTACTATCCCATAAATGTAATGAAATAATGCTTGAAAGACTTTTCAAAATGATTTTAATACTGAAAGCACCATGTAAAGCTTGGGTGTATGAAACAAATGTATTTTTCATACAATTCCTAAAACTTGCATCTAGCCTAACACAATATTCCTCTGGTCTAACTCAGCACTTTTTCTTAATGAATTCTGGCAGTGTAGCATATGAAAGCTATTAAGCTATTAAATCCCTCCCACATAGCCCCCTAAACTCCCCCATCTTCTCTAGAAGGTCCCCCACCATTCCAGAACAGATTTGTGCAGTGAAGACAAGGAAGGCAAAGTCCCACCACAAGTTGAAGTCTGTTCTGCTTGCACATGGACAGTATTGAATACAGCCCATAAATTTCAATGGCCCATTGATCATCCCAAAATGCTACAACTGAAGTCATAGCTAAAATTGGGAAAAGTAGTGCAATCTTACCATTCATCAGTGAAGTCTAATTTTATTGTGCTTGTAGTTGTTCCTTCTGTACTATAATGTAAACTTAAAACAGGTTCACTTGTTCCAGGATGTGGACTTGCCTTTTCATCATCTGAAAACAAAGTGTTAGTAAGTGTGAACATAGCACATATGTAAATATATCATAATTCTGAGGGCAATTCTGTTTATTTTAGTAATAGCTTCATTAAAGTAGAGCTTCGGAGCTTGTTCAAAGTTAAACGCTTAAGTATTAGGTATGATCACCTTGTAACTCTTAGGGAAAGGTCCAAACACAACAGCAATAAGGGGAAGTGGAAAACAAAGATTTAGAAATGCATGTAACATTTTTGATGAAGCAAAGATATGCCATCTACGCAGAGCCTTATCTATCGTAAATGACTAATGTCTAAATATTACAAATCAGTAATGTTTCCAGTAAATGTGTTTAACCATTTTTAACCAGAATCCTGAACAAGAACTGCAAATTAGCTGAATATCCAAAGAAGGAAAGACATTTTTTTAAGTTGCTCCATGGATGGTACAAGGTACAATGGATAATTAAAAATTCTTCTTTGAAAGTTGGGTTTGGTACATTTCTGGAAATAGTTTCTATTAAAGTATAGAAATTATGAATGTTTTCTGGAAGACAGCTGCAGCAAACAAAACAATTTTTTTAAAGGAACAACATGTCTTAGGACCAGGTATGTGAAGGACATGTGACTACCTTTTCATTAAAACTGTCATTGGAGGCCTGCTCTACATGCTAATCATGTGGCAATTGTGGAAATTATCTTTTCATACGTAGTGCCCCTATTGTGAAACACTCTCCCCAGGAGGCTCATCTGGTTCTTTTACTTTCATGTCTTTCTGATATTTTTATTTTTTCAAATCTTTTAAAATAGCTTCCTATGATGTTGCTGTTTTCACTGTTACTGCCGATTCATTGGATTTTAGAAATGTTAAATTAGTTTTAATATATTTGTACTTGCCACCTAGGATATATTAATTAGTTCGAACTGAAGATGCAGGATATAAATTAAATAAAACAAAGAGATCTTGTGCTACCTATTACCGTATTTTTCGCCCCATAGGACGCACTTTTTCCCCTCCAAAAATGAAGGGGAAATGCGTGTGCGTCCCGTCCTATGGGGCGAATGCAGGCTTTCACTGAAGCCTGGAGAGCGAGAGGGGTTGGTGCGCACCGACCCCTCTCACTCTCCAGGCTTCAGGAAGCTATCCGCAAGCCGTGGGAGCCCGCGCCGGGCTCCCGCGGCTTGCGGAGAGTTGCCTGCATGCCGAAGGTGGGGCGCGCTGAGTTCAGCGCGCCCAGACTTCGCGCAGCAGAGAGTTGCCTGCATTCCACGCCCCGTTGTTTACTGCTCAGGCAGGCAGGCAGGGAGAAACGGGGCGGGCGCGTGCAGTTCTAACCACCCCCCCGCCCGGCGCCCGCTCTCCTTCCCGCCTCCATGTTGTTGCCTGAGGGGAAGACGCCGACGCCGCCACAAGGAGGGCGGGAGAAGGAGGAGGCTGAGGTGGCTGCTGTCCTGCGCGCGGCGGGCCTGAGGGGAAGGCAGCAGGGGCGGGCGAAGCCTGTGGGGCGCTGAGGGGAGGAAAGGCGGAGAAGGGGAAGGAGGCGGCGCCTGGGACTGGCGCTGACAGGCGAGGAGGGAAGGTGAGCGGGAAGGCGGCTGCTTCTGTTGCTGCTGCTGCTGTGGCGCAGCGCGGAGACCGGCCTCCTCCGCAGGCGCTGCCTCCCCTTCTCCCTCCCCCATTTTCTTCTTCTTCTCCCCCCCTTTCCTCCTCCTCCCCCCTCCCTCGGACTCCCCCCCCCCAGAGCTGCATCGGGGAAGGAGGGGATGAGATTATCCCCGAGGGAGGGGGAAGGGGGAGGACAGGGTGGGAGGGGGCTTGATTAGGGGAGGGGTCTCTTTCGGGGTGGGGAGCACCTCTTGCTCCTCCTCCTCCTGGAAAGTGGCATTTTTTTAATCTTCTGGCAGGAGGGGGGAGGTAGGTAAGTTTAGGGATCTAAATAGAGGGGGGGTGGAGGAAGGAAGGTGCTGCCTCCAGATGAGGAGGGGGGTCTGAACCCTCTTTTTTGGGGCAAGGGGGTTTGGGGGGGGAATGAGAGATCAGAGGCACGGTTTGGGGGGGTTTACATGTAGGGTGTTTTGAATTGGGTTTTGGGGGAGGGGTAATACAAAGCCTTGGCTTTGGGGTGAGTACGAGTGGGGTGGGTTTTTAGGATCAGCTCAGGGCAGCCATTTAGGAGGCACAGGACAAATTGGGGGTTCTTGACGGGGTGCAAAGGTGAGCCGCCGCCAAGACCCCTATCTGTATTTTCTCTACTGCTGTCCTGAGGTTGCTGTTCAGGCGGATAGCAGCTTGCTGCCTGGAGCGCGGGGCGCGCTGAAGCAGAGCGCCCCGCGCTTCGGGCAGATATCCTTTCTCTCTAAAAACTACGGTAGGTGCGTTTTTAAAAGCTCGGGCTTCCCCCGCGGCTGGGGGGGGGAATAAATTTTCCCCCCTTTATTTTCCCCCAAAAAACTAGGTGCGTCCTATGGGACGGTGCGTCCTATAGGGCGAAAAATACGGTATATGTGTTTTTTATTATATATAATGTTTTTGCCTGGTGCCTAGAGATAAGTAACAAAAACATTCCTCTTCTCCCAGACCCTAATTACAAATCTATGGGTTATTGTTTTTGTTTGTTACTATGTTACATATTTTTGTGTTTTTATATCGTTAAACCACCCTGTGATCCTCAAATAAGGAGAGGTATAGAAATCCAATAAATACTAATTATAATTATTACTATAAAACTTTTTAGGCAAACCAGAGAGGCAAGGAAGGAAGGGATTTCCAAATAGGAAGGGAAATCAAGATGGAAATGGAGATGGGATAGGACTCTGGAACATGACGTTTTCTCTCCTGTGAACTCTGGCTGGAAAAAAACCCCTCAATAATACACTTCTAGTTTGGCCCTGAGTGCTTTGGTAACCTTGCCTTCTATTGCTCTTTAATTAGAAATTGTTGCTGCTGTGCATGTTCAGGCTCCACCCTGTATTTCTGCACCTTGCTGCCTGCCTGAACAACCTGCCTGTGCCTTTGTCTCTCTATGAAGTCTTAAAACATTAGATTTCAGCACAATGTTTCCCACTCTTTTATTTGCTTAATTTTGCTGGTTCTTATAACTAGAAAACACAACAAAGGTTTTCCTATAACTGCGTCATTCAGCCTTGTGTAATTTTGAATAACCAAACAAGCATTTTTTTTTAACAAGAGTTTTGTAGCACTACCGAAGGCATCACTATTCAGTAGTAAATTCAATGGAACTGAATCTCATGTAACTGTGTAAACTTAAACCATTCTTAACAACCTTTACATGAATAATAGCGAAGCATAGACTCTGTTTTCATTTTCTTATTAGTAGATTGTTAGTGACTGTGTGTTGTTACTTTTCAGTTTTCCCTGAGGAAAAACAGATTTTAAAGCTCAAGAGCAATTGGGGACAAATTTAAAACATATTTTCAATAAGTAGTTTTCTTCTCTGGTGCGAGATAAGCAAAAATGATGAAAAGGCCAAAAAATGGGGGGGGGGGGGGTTTGCACAGGAGCAAACTATGTAGGGTGGAAGATGGTTGACTACAGATGCCTGAACTTATATAGTACATAATATTACAAACAAGACACCAGAAGCAATCACAACCAACTCCTGATACATATATAACATAGCTGAAAGTTTTAGTGATCACACACACACACACACACACAGTAACGATCACTGGACAAACACAACCCAATCTATAACTTTAGGACATGCAGCTCTGCAAAGAAAGGAAGCCTCTTCTGTCTTAGTAGAGCTCCTGACATGATGCCAATAGAAGACTTCAGGTTGCCACACAGAACTCAGTCTTGTTGGTATCATTGCTCCAAGGGCAATTCTCTAAGCTGGGCTTTATCTTCTGCACCAATACAGTCGTACCTTGGTTTCGAACAGCTTAGTTCTCGAACGTTTTGGCTCCCGAACGTCACAAACCTGGAAGTGACTGTTCCGGTTTGCGAACTATTTTTGGAAGCCGAACGTCCTACGGGGCTTCCAACTGGCTGCAGGAGCTTCCTGCAGCCAATCAGAAGCTGCACTTTGGTTTCCGAACATTTTGGAAGTCGAACGGACTTCCGGAATGGATTCCGTTCGACTTCCAAGGTATGACTGTACATTGTTTGTAATGTAATTGCAATGGTAGCTCTAGTCCACTGGCTGTGATTTGCACCAGAAGCTTTGTCTCTCTTTTTGCAAAACCATGTCCTATAAGACCAAAGGTACTGAGCACAGGTGCCAACTCCCCGGGGCTCTGGGTGCCCAAGCACCCACAAAATTCCCCATGAAGGGGCCGGGCACCCACAAATTTCCATGCCAGGGCCATGCATGCTGCATGGCATCCACAGCCCCGGGCACCAATGGTCATGGGACCAAGTTGGCACTCCTGGGTACAGAGTACATGTAAGTGATGGTGAGTATATACCGTTCACAGAATTGCAATGTAGTGTAACGTAAGTTGCACTGCTACCTTATCAATCTGCAAGTCAGCAAAACCTGCATAGTTGCAACCTGCACTAATCAGCTCCCAAATCTATAGAGAGAAAACTGATGAGTGTACTTCCATTTCCAAAATATAGGATCCAAGTATGAATTACTCTAATCAAACATATCCAAAAATGTATCTATATTTCTTCTACAATAGGACATTGCACAAGTAATCCAGTCTCAGGTAGACCAGTGATTTGAGAGAGAAAATGTAATTTACAATCAGTTTTAGTCAAATATATTAAATTCACCTCAACTACAAACCTGTATAAGTGAGGGAGTGGTAAAGTTAAGATCACACATACAAAGAAGTGAGAACAAATTATTCAAAATAATTCCAATGTAAGGCAATGAAGCAGCAATCTGTATGAACTTTCAGGGAAGCCAATCCCCAGAATTCAATGTGTCTTACTTCTGAGTACATATACTTAAAAACTACTAACTACTTGCATATATTCACCTAAGGCTCAGTGAGGTGTGCAGCAAGCTTTAAGATCACAAATGTTTTCACCATCAAGCCTAAATGTGTAAAATCTTTGAGCTACATAAAAATCTACACATGTTGCATAAAAATCTACATACCCATAGCCATTTTTGTAGCACACAGTTGCATGAAGTGGGTCTACTTATATTACAATTTCAAGCATTTAGCCTTTTAAACTTCAGCTTCTACATATGGTATAAGACAGGAAGAGCCAAAACTTCTACACATATAAAATCTACATGCAGAGGCAGAGTATGAACCAGATCTCTCTGTTTTTGATGTGAACGTTTATAAAGATCAAGTGGAGTTTTACTTCTCAAGTTCATTACAAACAATTATGCCACATGATCCCTTAATGTGTCTATTTAAAATGTTTACCAGCAGCTACTAAAAAAAGTACAAATTATGAGGAACAGAGCTGATAAACTACTAAAAAAAGTACAAATTATGAGGAACAAGAGCTGATAAACTCCCTTTGCCATGCATTTTAACACAATAGAAACAGTTTACCAATTAGCAAGTATTGTGGCAATGCAGTTTGACTGGGGGAATGATAACTTTGATCAGGAATATGGTTGACGCCCCTCAAAATGGAAGTCACCCTGTTCTACAATAATGTCATCTATCCTAAACTGAGGTATGTGTCACAGCCAAGGGTAATAGGAAGCCAAGATGCATCATTCCCACAAATAAATATGGCAAAATTATTTTCAGCTAAGGTCATTTTAGCACCCAAAGCAAAATTCAAAAAGGCCCAAACAAGAGTCTATAGAAATCAAAATAACTTCATCTGAAAAGGGGCCTCTTTCTCCTAGCTGATGTGAAAGAGCTGCTTAAAATGCCACTTCATTTCAGGTTTGTGAGGAGGGCAAAGCATGGGATTTGAAACCAAAGTTAAACATTGGTGAGTGCTAGGGTTAGTTTTCTTTCGGTGCATCAGGCTGGAATGGGAAGCCCTTAACTCTACAACTTTGCATAGTGAAGCAGTCGATCTTATGGATCAGATATTATTCAAACAGGAACTATACTTAACAAAATTGTTACAGAAGTAAGAAGATATTCAGCCAAGTATTAGTTACTTTGGAGCACTGTGATGAATGAACACCACCAAATGCAAAGAACACGCAAGAAGCAACTGCATTCACTCTCTTGTTCTTGAGGGGAAGCATCTCAGCAAACAATAGCAGCACAAACTATGTTACTACACCAGCTGCTTAATAAACCTTGACAAATGACAACCTGTAGGCTGAGGGTCCTGTGGGGATCCCTTAGGGGAAGACTGATCAGAGCTGGAGGACTGTTGTGCTGAACCCTCAGCTAGCTCTCGCTGTCTCTGCTGTTCAGCCTTCTTAAGCCTCAGCCGCTGCAGGCCCCTACGGAGTATAGCTAACTCAGGCGCCATTAATTCTGACAGACAGGAAAAAAAGGGTGTAAAAAGAAACAGGCATAGAACATAGGATAAAAAGAACATAAAGACTAAAGAGCGAGGTAATAGATATTGAGTAGAGAAATAAAAGCAGCAAACGTTTTGTTTAAAAGCAAACTACTAATATTCAGAAGGAAAATAAAATGTGTTTTATTGGTTATTTCCTTTCTAAATTATAGGAATTATGAAGCTCATTATTCATGCTTCATTGTCTCCAACTATTACCCAATTATTTAGCCATTTAAGTAAAGAATAATGTACCAAAAAAGCATGATGATATGAAACACATACATATGGAGCTTTCCTAGAGTATCCTTTGTGCAATAAATGACACTTTCTCTTAAAAGTTTTCTTTTGCATTACACATCATGGTATTAGGAAGAAGAGAGAACTGAAGCATGACTAGCACAGTTCTTAAAAAGTGACTCTTCCTACCAGATTTTGTTTTTAAATCCTAATACAAAATTTTCATAAGTAATGCAGCCACACGTTCCCTATTTATGAGTATTTTTTTGTAGCAAATAGAGAAGGTATGTGATAAAACACAGTTGAGACTGGGAAGTAACCTTAAGACCAATACAGTACTGAAATAAGAAACTTATCTCATACTTTTTTCCCCAATACAGAGAGAGAAGCTTGATGTAGAAAGATTTGTGTATATTGTAATAAGGGAAAGAGTGACATCATTTTTTTCATAATGCAGATACTCAGAATGGACAACTTCTGCACAGATCAGCAGTCTCCCCTTGTGTTATTCTACACATGTTACAATACATTTTTAAAAATTACATGAAGACTATCTCAGTATAGGGGGGAAATAATGTACAAAGTGTTTCAAAGGCAGACAAATATTGGAGAAATTATTGGAAAGCACTTCTGCTCACATAAGCTGGGGCACTCGATTCTGGCAGATTCTCCTCCCTTCAACTAATGCATTCCTCTGAGACATACACCATTCTGTTCAGGAGGATCCCTCAGCACTTAGAAGGGTCCTCCTCACCAAGGGAGCAGTCAGCAAAAATCGGGTTCCCTAACTTATGTAAGCAGAAGTGTTTTCCAATAAGGCAAAGGCACTATTTGATGCAGCCCAATGTTTCAAAATGATTCTTTGAGAAGTGAGAAACTTGTGGTTACCAAAGTCTACTAAAAAGAAGCAGCAGCGTTTTTGCTGAAATGGATAACTCTACTGAAATGGTCAACAGATTAAAAATGGATAAGAACAGGAACTACAAGCACAGGTGGAGAAAAAAGAGTGAGTTCCCCTTTAAAATTACTAATTTTAATAATATTTTTATAGGTAGGGAAGATCAGCTGGTGTTTGACTTAATGTAGGCATATAGATATCTTTGCATATTTACTATTAATTAGATCAGTCTGTTTCATAACCAAGCTTACAAAACTCTAATGGTCTCTGAGTAACAGCTCATTTAAGCTGTAATGGTAGGAAATTAATTTTAAACTGGTTTTAATACTTAACTTGTTTAGACTATTTAGCCTAAAGAAAAGTTTGGCTGTAACAGCCACAACACAGTGAAATACAGTATTATTATTATTGTGATCTAATTGTTTGGATGATTTGATTTTTCATGAGAGAATAAAGCGTCTCAAGAAACATGCATGCACACACCCATAATGCATAGCATGGGAAAAGGAAAGTCATGAAAGTTCCCCAATGACAGTAATGCCATCTGCAAATGGAATAAGCTAAGTAGAAATTGTATTCTCTCTGTTGAGTTACATTACCTGGTTCACATAGCAACTCTGCCAGAGACAGCAGCTTAGCTCACAAGCAACAATAAAACATAGTTCAGCACTACATGAATGAGCCTAAGGAAAACATTTTTGTGCTCCCCTCATACCCCTTCTTGTCTGACAGGAGGACATTGTCAGAGTTTAGTTTTACTTTTAAGGAATCTCTGCTCTGCAATGCATTTGAACCAGAGGTCCTGCTTTAAACCAAACTCTGGTCAGTTTCACAGTGTGGTAAGAATTTATTTCTACACCACTTGTTCATTACCCAGGTAAGGGAACAGCTTTTAAACAAAACATGGAACCAAGTGAATTACAGCAAGCTCCAGCAGATCCAGTTAGGGACCTGGACTTTATTAGATATTATTGCAATAGGACAGAGCTCAACTTAACATGGTTGTTCTAGCCACTTAAGAAGAAGGTCTGCCACAAGGAGAATCGGAACAAGGGTTTTATAGGCACAGCACACAAAGAGTCATGAACATCAAAACATTCCAAAACAACCTTCTACATACAACAAGAAAGGTTACAGGTCATGAGAGGTAAAACACGCATTGGCTCCATACCGTTAACTTCACCCCCATAATTACCTTGGGGTGTCCCTAACTGCTCTGGCCATTTGGGACTCAAATGTCCTACATTATCACTGTTTCCTTAGCAATCAGGCCTAGACAGGGTTGTTGACATTCCTGTCCCTATCTCTTCCTCGGAACTTTTCAAGGAGATGCCAGATTTCACCCTGGTGCTAACTCAAAACAAATATAACAAAACATCCTTCGTGATCATTTGTGCCATTTTCAGGGTCAGATAGGAAAGGAATGCAGCAAAGGAGTCAAAGTGCAGGCACACAAAATCAAGCCGAATACATTCTAGCCAAAGGTTCAATAAAATTAATATTGGAACATTTTAAAAATCAAAATCTACACCCTTGGTCTCTTAATTCTTACATCAACAGTAGTAAGCCAACTTCAAACTATGGGTTATGAAATTGGTTTACTAAACAAGCGAGAGTTGATTTCTCTGGTTTGAACATAATGCTATGCAGAGATTTCATAAAACTGAACTCTTGCAATGATTCATTCTTGTCCATGCAGGATGAAGTAAGTGGAGAGTGTTCAATCCTTTGCTTGTATTTGTTCAGACTCATCCATGCAGCATTATACTATGGTTCAATGTTACATGCAAACACAATGTATAGCACAAAGGTACTAACTCTTCTGGAACACAAAAGTTGTAACCAGATTCACTTAGGTGAATAATAGCTACTTTCTCAACAGACAGTAATTTAACTTTGTAAAAGTCTCAACATTTACGAATCTGATAACTATCTGGAGTAACTCCATATTATAGCTGAACAAGCAATATTTTAAAGTCATGAAGGACTACAGTGGTACCTCGCAAGACGAATGCCTCGCAAGACGAAAAACTCGCAAGACGAAAGAGTTTTTCGTTTTTTGAGTTGCTTCGCAAGACGAATTTCCCTATGGGCTTGCTTCACAAGACGAAAACGTCTTGCAAGTTTGTTTCCTTTTGGATTTTCAATGCATTCCTATGGGAAACCGTGCTTCGCAAGACGAAAAATTCGCAAGACGAAAAAACTCGCAGAACGAATTAATTTCGTCTTGCGAGGCACCACTGTACTATGCATGAGCATGCAAAGCAGTTTGAGAGAAAAGTAAAAATAAGAGAAAACAATTCTATAATCCATTTGCTATAGCAATTATTTTTTACATATTTATTTATAAACATTTTTCCTCTGAAAGATCTGAAGACCTAGGGTCAGGATTCAAAGAACTACAAAACTAGCATTATTATTATTATTATTATTATTATTATTATTATGTAATCAAATGTGCATGCTACCCTTCATCTGAAAATCATGGGGCAGTTCATAACATAAAAATATAAAATGAGAACACAAAATACATAATAAAACAAAAACAAACCAATATTTCCCCATATCACAAACACATTTAAAAGGTCATAGAATATTAATCAGCCAAAGATCTGGTTATAGAAAACATTTTCACCTGGCGCCTGAAGATATTAATGAAGGCACCAGGCAAGACTCCCTGAGAAGAGAATTCCACTAATGGGGAGCAGAACAGGTCCATTCTCATGTTGCCACCCTCCAGACCTCTCATGGAGGAGGCACACAGTTGAGCAGCAGCCAGCAACTAGATCGACTTGAAAATGCCAGTGCGACTAAGGATGCAATATATTTGAGGAATGTGGGAACAATGGAGCATGACTCTTAACAGGCCTCCTAACGTTCATTAGCCTTTGCCCAGCTTATTAAATGAAAACTTTTACTTGATCTCTCAGTTTCATTCATGAAAATTGCAGGGCTTCAGGCAGTGGAAGGGTTTCAATATATTAATGTTATGGCATCTTCATACATGACATTTTTTTTCTGCACAGAAATACCCCATGTACAATAGTTTTCAAACACAATTGTACAGCTTCCCTTATACTGTGCTGCACTGTATATAGGATAGAAAAGCCTACATCATCTTTCTGTCCTGAAAGCAGCTTCCAACAAATTGACACAATTTACAGTTAAACCAATCTAAAACATATAATTAAACAATGGAATGACATTGTAAAACAGAATGTAAAGTGTGAAGCAGCCTAACAAAATGAGCATAATTCCAATACTATTCCTCTTGGTATGTCCTCTGAAGCAAAACTTGCAGTTCTGAAGTCCATTTCCCTATAGTACTTACTTTAGAAGCCTCATTTCTTTCCTTTTCTCTATAACTGTACTTGGTAAAGTTGCAGATTTTTGTCTGAAAAAAGTGTATTCTGACAACAGGACAGAGAGAGTGAGAAAGGAAGCCATGGCATATGTTGGAAGGATAAGTTCCCAACAATCCAAATAGCAAAGCTACCAAATTCTGTACACATGCCACTCCATTTCTGAAGGGAAATAGGTCTACTGTGAGCTCTTGCTTTTTGATAAATGAGAAACTGTATCTCCTACTGCTAAAGGATATGGCCATCAGAGCACAGATAAGTTGCACACATCTATAGGTAGAAAAGCCCAAATCAAGTATGTATAAGAGATGCAGGGGGCCTGGAAAGTGCTTTCTATTTATATCACGGCAGCAAATGTATCAAACTGCATGAACACAGATGCAGAAGTAGTACAAAATGAAGTGCTATAATAACCAAAATCTCTATGATTATGTGTTATTTAATTTTTGCCTATGATGTTTTTACCGCAATTAAAGAGATAACAATTGTACATTACGCTCAGATTAAAGAAGTTTTTAAAAATGACAAGAAACTAGGGTTCCAGGTGGAGAAATCGAAACTAGAAACAGAATTGTTAGAACCAAAGATTAAGGTACTTTCAAGGATGTATAACTTGCTGTTAAAGTGGAATACACAAGATGAAACGGTTAAATCGGCTATGATAAGGTGGGCACAGGACATTGGGTATAATATCATGTTTGAGGACTGGGAAAGGTTGTGGAGTAATGGATTGAAATTTACTGCATGTAACGCTTTGAAAGAAAATGTAATGAAAATGATTTATAGATGGTATATGACCCCAGTCAAACTTGCAAAAATTTACCACCTGTCTGACAATAAGTGTTGGAAATGTAAAGAGTGTGAGGGAACGTTCTTCCACCTCTGGTGGACTTGCCCTAAAGTGAAGGCGTTCTGGGAAATGATTTATAATGAATTGAAAAAGGTATTTAAATATACCTTCACTAAGAAACCAGAGGCTTTCCTTTTGGGTATTGTCGGCCAAGGGGTGGTAAAGAAGGACCAGACATTTTTTATGTATGCAACAACAGCAGCAAGGATACTTCTCGCAAAACACTGGAAAACTCAAGATCTACCCACACTGGAAGAATGGCAGATGCAACTGATAGACTACATGGAACTGGCTGAGATGACCGGCAGAATTCGTGACCTGGGAGAAGAGAGGATTGAGGAGGACTGGAAGAAATTTAAGAATTATTTACAAAAATATTGTAATTTGAGTGAATGCTAAACAGGATGCTAGATCAAAATAACTGAGCACCACTAAATTTAGAGGTTTTTAAGAAAATAAGTAAGATTGTGAAAATTTAACTCCTTTCGAGAACTATAAGATTATGAAACACAGAAGGGATATAAGAATGTAAATAAGATAATAAATTGCTGACAAAATGTTATAACGATGAAAGTGGGAGCGGGAGATGTGAGGAAGTCCAAAGAAAATGTGAAATTATGTTAAGACAAATGTTATATTGTTTATTATGTTTATTTCTATTGTAAAACCCAATAAATTGCTTAAAAAAATAAAAAATAAAGAGATAACAATTGTTGGAAAGGTTACTTAACATAACTGTGCAAACTGCAGTGATCATGAACCCAAAGAACAGCACAATTAGCTGCATGTGTCAAAGGAGTCTTTATACAGTGGTACCTCCGGTTACAAACTTAATTCATTCCGGAGGTCTATTCTTAACCCGAAACCATTCTTAACATGAGGCGCACTTTCGCTAATGGGGCCTCCCACTGCTGCTGCGCTACCAGGAGACCTACTTCCAGGTTTGCAGAGCTCGTTACCCGAAGCGTTCGTAAGGAAGATGGTACGTAACCCGAGGTTCCACTGTACTCATGTTTCTTCAACAGTAAACCCAACGCCACAAAGCAAGCAACTTTTGAAAAAGAGGAATCTTTCAAAAGCAGTTTGTGATATGGCAAATCCAAGCCCTTGAGCACATTTTTGGAGCCCACCCAAAGTTTCTAGTCTTGCTAGTTTAAGTTATAAAATGGAGTTACTTCAGCTTTAATACATTACCTGTGCAAAAAAAATCTTATTTCTAGTCAAAGCAACTATAGTCAGAATAATTTAATAGTTAAGTCCCAGATGGCTGGGGAAACTGTCAACCAAATAGGATGCAATTCAGGAAAGGTTCCTGTAATATTCAAAAATGTTAAAAATGCTGGGGGAGAGCCCTGATGATAGATGACAGAGAACTAGATATTTTGTTTCATGCCATTTGGGAGGCAGATCACAACAGATAACTGACTGTGTTGTAGCAAGTTACAGCCAAACTCCAACATCACAGAGCTTTGAGTGAAAGGCTATTTAAAATAATAGTAGTCTTTATACAACTAAATGATTAGTCACTCCACCTGAGTGTCTTCTTTCTGGAAGTACATATTCCTCGACTACCACATACACAACTTAGTTGATTATTGGTATAATAAATCCACATTCCATAATTCCACACATTCAACAAACCTATATAGATGAGATACTTAAAGTGTTCAAAGAGGGAAACTTTAATTCCAACATACCAGACTGATGGAGTGTAGGCGGTGCAGGGGTCTCCAAAGATGGCCTTTGTTCGTTATCAGGAGAGGATAGCAAGGAAGTAGATGGGGGGCTTTCAGTCGAGGAAGATGTTGAGGGAGCTTGAGCTGACACTGTAGATGATGATGATTGCAGCTGTTCAGGACCATCTACTTCCATTGTGGCCTCTGTTTCAGCACTTGCTAAGACACTGCCAGCAGCAGAGACATCTGATCTACTGGTGCCACCTTTAAAAAAACCCAGCAACTTTATTTTTAAAAAGAGGACTCTCATACCATGTCACATTTGAAACAAAGAATATCTTCAGCACAGTACACTTTCAACTCTACATTAAACCAACTGGAAACACTGAGCATACTGCTACTGAACTTACATATATGTAAATGGACAATTGCCAAGAAAATCCAACACAAACCACATTTGACTTCAAAAGAGGAATTTCCCAAAAATTAGGGGATTGTAAAAAATAAAGTTGAAAGGGAACATCAGGAGGGTCAAATCACTCAAAGCAGAGAGCAGGAATAATAGGATAGTCTCCCAATGGATGATGTAGAAAGTAGAGTCCTCCCACTTCAGACCTGTATCTTTTAACTTATTTATAAATTACTTTGAATAAGGGGTGAGCAGTGAGATAACAAAGTTTGCTGATGGTACCCAATACTTCAGTGTTTAAAACCAAAAATATTATGATAAACTCCAAAGGATCTCTCCAAATTGAGTGAATGGGCAGTAAAATGGCAAATGGAATTCAATATAAACAAATGTAAAGTGATACACACTGCATCAATAAATAAATCTTAATTTCATATACACTCATGGAGTGACTGACCACGAACAAGACCTTGGGGTTGTAGTGGATAGCTTAATTATGATGCTGACCCAGTGTGAAGCTGCTGCTGTAAAAGACAAATTCCATGCTAGGGATCATTAGGAAAGGAACTGAAAATAAAACTGCTAATATCAGAATACCATTGTACTAATATATGGTATAGGGTTGCCCACCCGCCCACTCCTACACAATGGGCACCAAGCACACTGGCAGACGGTGGGTGCTATTGAAGTATGCGTGCCACGAGGATGAAATATATACATACATACACTATATATGACACATGCACGCACACATACATTATATAAGACTGTCTACTCTGCAAAAGAGCAGTCAATTTGTAGTAAAAAAGAAAAAAAGCCAGACATTTTGCCAAATTTCAAAAATCTTCCCTGACAGACATTTTAAACCTGAAAAAGAGGACATGTTTGGGAAAATCCAGATATATTACAATCCTATATATGACTGCGCTTGGAATACTGTGCTCACTTCTTGTCACTTCATTTCATGAAGGATGCTGTACAGCTGGAAAAAAATATCAAGGGGGTGGAGCAAGTCTCCTGTGAAGAAGGTTGAAATTTTGGAGCTTTTTGGTTTAGAGAAAAGTTTTTCCCCCTCCATCATAGCCCTAGAATTAAGATATATCTGATGACGCTGGAAGATTGAGGAGAAAGGAAATCCAAAGACAATAAGGCTATCAATGGCTACTAGGCTAGGCTACAATAACTAGGTTCTACCTCCAAAGTCAGAGGCAGTGTGTCTGAATACCAGTTGCTGGGAATCACAAGTGGTGAGAGTGCTGCTTTTGGTCTTTTCATAAGCATCTAGTTGGCCACCTTGAGAACAGGATACTGGACTAAATGGGCCATTGGCCTGATTCAGATGGCTTTTCTCATGTTCCTATGCCAAGTGTGCGATTTTTAAAAAATGTTGATTACTACCTTTTATTTCAAAAATCCCCTTGTCATTTCATGCTGAAGGCAGTTAAGAACATTCACCTCTAGACCGAGATCGTCCTCTTCCTCTGTTGCTCTGTGCAACTTCACTTGCTTCTTCAAACCATCTTGACAACATGTCAGACATTCTTTGCATTAATGAAACATTAGGGCTCTGTTCACCTATATATAAAGAGAGGTGTCAATCCTTTTACTGTGAAGTAGCACAGTACATTTTTCCGTCTGCTACTTGAAATCTTGCATATTTACATCTCTGAAAGGTGAAAATATTTCTCAATATGTTTTTTCAACATATTGGTTTTCTCATTCTTCATTGTTCAGAAACTGTTTTAAACAAAATTTTAAAAATGCTTTTAGTGCTTTTTAAAGATACCCCGTCTGTGCGGCTTTGCTGGTTTCATTTTTTCAGCTGTTTGATCATACCTAATTACACTATTACAAAAAAAAAGGGATGAGAAAAAAACCCCTTCTCTGCTATAATTGCTTCAGCCAAGAGTTGTAGTGTTTGACTCACTGTCTGCAGGGAAAAGTGATCCCAGCTGAGTAATTTCATGACCTGTACACAAGCTTTTAACTGGCAATTCCTCTATCCTCCTGTTGGTGGCAAGAGAATACCAAA
Organism: Podarcis pityusensis; assembly: GCF_964106645.2. Classification (NCBI taxonomy): domain Eukaryota; kingdom Metazoa; phylum Chordata; class Lepidosauria; order Squamata; family Lacertidae; genus Podarcis; species Podarcis pityusensis. The sequence goes on from NC_138027.1 coordinate 40,736,727, forward strand.
TTCATTTCAGTAGTGAGGAACTAGGACAGGGAAAATCCTACATGTTAAGATCTGGCAGCTTGAGATTTCAATCCATCTACAATTTCCCTCTCCAGATTCAACCAAGCATGAGTAGTCTGTTTGATAAGAGCTGCTATATTCATGTTGTACATGTTGTTAAGGGCCAGTGACCTTGCTGACTTGAACTAAGGCTGATAAAAGCAGTAAGAAAAGGCTTGGTTACTGGAAAAACCAGAAAGTTGGAATTTGCTTCAAGTAAAACAAGGTGCCACCATCTGACTAACCAGTGTTCACTTTTAGCTAGGAATACCATTTTTAAAACATAAATCCCAGAAATGAATAACAGAATAATCTGTTATTCACTGATTCAGATTTTGAACTGAAATCAAGCTACAAAAGACAAGATATTACCATCTCTTTCTCTCTCACTTTCAGGCCTTGCTCTTGGTCCAGTATCTGACCAGTCTCCTCTTAGTCGGAGTCGTTTGACAGGAGGCTGCCGTAACTAGAGAAATAATGACAAGAGGGGCATTTAAGATGTAAACATTTTATTTCTGTAATAAGCTGAAAAGGTAAAAATATTAAACCAAAGCTGAAATTCTCGTTTTTTGAGTGAAGGAATCTAAAAATTTGGGCTAAATGCTTTCTCAGCTTAGTTGATCTGGGTTAATTAATCTGCTTTAATTACTAACACAGCTTAGGAAACAAACTATGCCAGTGCAGTCATAATGGATCTGAACTGATCTGTATCCAAGGGGTACTTTAGGGGTACTCAATTAGACTTTTACCCACTTGGGTGGGAGAGGGAGGGATCTTCTACATGCTGTATCCAACTGTAAAACAGCTGAGATTTTATATTATAAACAGTTTTATTTATCTTGTGATAATGTCTTTGGCTGAAAAGCTAGGATAAAATATTTTAAATGAAATAAAATATACAGTAATAAATATTTAATATGCCTAATATTTAAGGTATACATCTGCCAGTGAAAAATGTTTGTACATATATTTAATTTGTATCCATGGATCACAAATCAGATTTTGCCACTGCAAAACCCTTCAATCTGCTATGTCATATGAGGTGAAGTAATCTATGTAAACACAGTTACAATAGTTATTGTTATTTGTATACCATTCAGTTCTATTTTTGAGAGTCTGTTGCATTTTGTTTTTATCTTTTTAGAAGATTTTAGTGGATGTTGTATTTTATTTTTATTTTATGTAAACCACTTCAATATTTTTTATTATGGACTTTCAAAAGTTCATAAATGAGAAAATAGATAGATAGGTATAGAAAATGCCTACAAAGAAGCTTGATTGAAACTTGAGAATGGAGTTTAATTCCACGTAAGTGGGTAAAGGATTGAATGCCTTAATTATTTCACTAAAACTTAGCCTGTATTTGTCAGCAATCTTTTTATACTCTCAGCCCTGTCAAGAATGAAGGATAAACTTGTTGTTTTCTGCAACTCTAGTACAGTAGATGCTCGGGTTGCGAACGCGATCCGTGCGGGATGTACGTTCGCAACCCGCAGCGTTTGCAACCAGAGTCTGTGCACGCGTGGGTTGCAATTCGGCGCTTCTGCACAAGAGCGACCGCCGAAACCCAGAAGTAACCCGTTCCAGTACTTTTGGGTTTCGGTGGTCCGCAACCCAAAAAGACGCAACCTGAAGCGGCTGTAACCCGAGGTATGACTGTAAGTCTCTTTAGGTACAGATGATAATCAAAAGAAGATGACTAAGGTAATATGGCAACAGTGAACACATATTTTAATGTTCCAAAATATTCAGATATTTTTAATACAATTGTATATATCTGGGAAAGCTATAAAACTGAATTGTAGAAGTGGAACTGTGTCCTCAACATGCAAATCTTATGCTCAAGGTACATATCACATTATAGCATATTTTGCATCTTTCCTTATCCTCAGAGGTAGAGCAGAAGTTTGAACATGAAACACATGTGTACCAGATCTCAATAATAAATCAAAAGCAATGGAAGGACCAACATAATTTAGTTCTTTCTTTTTTTAAGGGCTGAGAGACAAAAACAGTATTTGCCTGCCACCAAAAGAACACCACAACCAACAATGCTCATGTCACAGCTCACAGCCAGGGACTCTAGCAGCAGGGACACTCATCGAGGAGAGTATCAGAAGTGACTGCAGCACATGAGCAGACCAGACATTTTATACACCTGGATAGAACCCACTGGGTACTAGTCTAAATTTAAATAGTAGTTGAAACAAGAGATCAGTTAACATAGCTTTCACCAGCTACACCTGCAACACTGCAGGAATTTTCAGTCCAGATTCAGCCATGTGGAACATTTGGATATTCAGGTGGTCAGGTAAGCACATGATAGTTACACTGAAGCGGAGCTAAGAAATGGGTGATTTTCACTTGGTCATACATAATAAAGATATTGGCAGTGTTCATGTATCAAGCTAACAACCAACATGGTGCGCTCCTGATATTGCTAGCTACCATCATCCTTGACCACTAGCTGTGCTGGCTGAGACTGATGGGAGTTGAAGAGCACATTGGGTACCCATCTGCTAAGTCATAGTTTAGCATGATGTGAATGAGCTGCAGTGAGCCTCTAGCTCCCTTCCTCCCCATTCCTCTGGTATTGCTGTGAGGGGTTCAGAAGCTTTTGCTCCTGTTCTTCCTTAACCACAACCTGACATGCCACTGGAACTTGAAATCATTGGTTAAAAGTTGGCTTGTTTCAAAGAAACATTAACCATATTTCAGAAGTTCAGTCCACATGACAAGCTGTAGTGAAGCAAAAATGGAAGTGAAAGCTTCCAAACTCCTCCTCAGAGCTACACCACAGTAAGCGGGAAAAGGGGGCACACTCAAGCTCAAGGCTCACCAAGTCACATTCTTGCCATACTACGTGTGCAGAGGGCAACCAAGATGATCAAGGGTCTGGAAGCCAAGCCTTACGAGGAATGGTTGAGGGAACTGGGTATGCTTAACCTGGAATAAAGAAGACTGAGAAGATATATGATAGCCATCTTTAAATATCTAAATGGCTGTCGCATGGAAGATGGAGCAAGCTTGTTTTCTCCTGCTCTGAAGAGTAGGACCTGAACTAATGGCTTCAAGTTACAAGAAAGGAGATTCCGACTAAACATCAGAAAAACTTTCTGACAGTTATTGAAGAAATGCAAGCCCAAGGGCATGTGAAACTAGTGTGATTCTTTTGAATTCTAGTCATCACATTTTGTAGAATTTATTGAAATGACTGAATCAATATTATTGGCGGTGGGGAGGAGACATTTAATAAACTATTTTTATATATATATCAACATTTCTATATTTAAAAAAAACTTCAGAGTTTACATATAGCTTGCTAACAACACAGACTTCCTTTTTTCATATGTGGGACAGGACAGTTTTTGGGGCAGGGGTAATATTATTGATGGATTCTCACATATAGTGCCAGATGAACTCTTCATGTTGCTATTTCTGTCTTCAAGGAAACATTCTGTTATCAACACATGGCTGCTTCTATATCTAGAGTAGAATTACATATTGGTAAACTGGTCCAGAAAGTTTTTGCAGCCATAGCTTGGAACAGACTGGCAGGTTTACATCTGAAGATATTCAGAATACCAAAACACCATGGCAAATGAGAAACCTCCCAGTTTTATTTGTAATTTGATCACGATTTAACACTATACAATTGAAATATTTTCTTTGTCCAATACAAGCAGTCATCTAAAATTAGTGAATTTTATGGTGTTTTAATGGAAGGAAGGTCAGTCATATTACAGGTTGACAGGGGCCAAATTTGTGCACAACAAGCAACGTGTGCACAAGCAACTACTGTCATTTACATGAAAACCTATCCACTCTAACTAAAATGTGTATTTTAAATGTAACTACAGTATATGTAACTAACGGTGTATAATAAACTATTTTATTATACAGATATAATATGTATAATCATGTATAATGTATAATATGTATAATCACACTATTTTATTATACAAATACAGTTATTTAAATATTTTTCGAGTCAGGATAATTGTATAGGTTCTCACTAAATCAATCTTATAGAAGATATTTCTAATTATTTGCTCAGCTTAGTAGGATCTGAATTTGAATCTACAAGCAAAATCTGTATCTAATAACCTAACATTAAAATTATACTGATGTCTTGTTTCAAAATGGCACTAAGGCACAGCACCTTTTTAAATAATAAACATTTTCCAATACAGCTAATTAAATGATTTGCACATAATTCTAAGCCAAATCATGGCTTAGTGGGAGTTTTGCTCCTCCAGTCCTGCTGCTGCAGTGCTGTGAGCTAAGCCATAGTTTGGCTTAGCATGTTGTTCAAACTGGTTGGTGGTTTATCTGGAGTGAGACAAACCACAAGCCCAAGTTTGGACAACATAGTAATCCAAACCACAGATTAGCTCAAAACATTGCAAAAGCTGGGAAACTGCTATTTTTTGTTCTGTGAACCACCCTGAGACCTCTGGGTATAGGGCGGTATATAAATTCAATAAATAATAATAAACTGGAGAAGCAAATGGCAACGATCTCCTTTCCTGGGGTCTGTCTTTATGCTAAACTATGGCTTGGCTTAGCATTACATATTATTATATATTAACTCTCTTTTGTCTTCAAAATCATTTTAACACCAGTAACCATGGAACACTTACTTCTTCTCTTCTTTCATCTGAAGACGGAACTTTAAGTTCTCTAGCTGTGTCATCCTTGGGATCAAACAAGTATATATAATCTGAAGAATAGCTCACAAGAATTTCTTGGCCATCTTCACTGTAGCATAGAGATGTTACCCTACAGGATTTGTTGTTCAGATGGGGAGGAACAAAACGTGCCACTAATCCTGTGGTACCCCGGCCTGCATAATTACCTACATTAAAAAATAATTGAATTAATTTTCCATTACACATATTCTAATCAATATAAACACACACACACACACACACACACACTTTCCAGTGCTGAGCTGAAAGAGAGTTTGGTCTTTTTACAAATAAGCCTTCTGCTAGTTTGTAACTGTGAGTAGATCGCAGTCTCTTGGAAGTTGGCCACCCCTGGTCTAAACCATCACATTTTGTGGTAGTGAAAGCTAACCATGAATTGTCTAAAGAAGTACAGGCATCAACCAACTTACATGGGGAGTTACCACCCAAGACCCTGTGTGCATAACTGAAATTGCATAGAGACAACAAGAGCACCCTCTAAACACCCTCTCTACCACTCTCTCTTCAAACCATACCAAAAATACCATATCCAAAAACATCCACAACTACAATTGAAGCTCTGGGGCTAGCAGGAAGCTGGAGGATGCATGGGAAAGCAGCTACTGCTGCTGCACTACCCCCATCAGCTGTTAGGCGGGAAGGATGAGCAGTGTAAACAAAGCTCTGCTGCACCTCAGGTCTCTTCGGGGCTTCCTCCATCCTCACTGATATCCTTTTCAGGCTCTGGGGAGGCTCTCTTTGCAAGGACTGTTCAACTTTATCCCGCCACTTCCAGGTTTGAATTGAATTTTTTATTTCCTAGCACCACTCATATACATGGTGGTGCGCAAGTAAATTACATGCAACGGATGCCTGTACTGTGTATATTAGTCCTAAAATGTGTCTATTTTTTTACACACTGCATTCTTTTACAAACCTCAGTCATGCCCCGGTTACTTGCCATTTTGCTACAATTTAAAGCCACATACACTGCACCTCCTCTTTGCCGATTTTTGGAGGGCACAATGAAATGAAAGCATTCACCAATTCAGAGTAAAAGCTGTCTACTGTCATTCCAAACTGGCCACATATCCAATGTGATTGGTTACATGATACTGTTGTACATTACCAAGTTGGCTACATAATTTCCAACTGGGATCATGTACAGTATTTGGAAACAGAAACTGTACTAATATTAGTTAGAATATTTTATCTAAACAGAAATTTAGATTCAAAGTATTAATATCACAATGAGACTATAAAATAATTCCACAGTACTTACATTAACCTCACTCTCCCTATGGAAACTTTCTATCCTATCCATCTATCCATCTGCTTTTTCCTCACCTCATAATTTCTAACAAAGAGTAGAGCAATAATAAATCACATTCTGCAACCTTTTCTAGGCATTTTTAGCTACATTAAGTGCACAACTCAAGTTCTTAACTTTTACTGAAATCAAGCCTAAATGCATGTAATTGAACTGTTTTCATATTCTCCCATTTATCCTTGCCTCAATATTCCTCCCTAGTCAAATTTTAGATTGTCAGTTCTATGAAGGGCCAGGGCTTGCCCTTTTGTAGATATTCTCTGAAAAGCACCATGAACACTGAGACCACCATCAATTCTTAATACTCAAAACCACTAAATGGAAAGAACAGCAGAATTTCTTCATTTATTTACCATGGCTGCAAATCAAAGGAGTTCACTCAAATTTATTCAGTGAGAGAATCCATTCCCCCCCCCCCCTTAAGTTGGACTTTCCAGCAGCTCTTGTAGCAAACCTGAAAACTGTTCTTAGAAGGTCAATTTTAAAGAGCAGGTCAGAGAGAAGAATTGCTCTATGGGACTTAAAATAATGCCAATGTGCATACATGCCTCTGAATCATAGTCAAAATATCACTTTAGGACATCAATACTTTTCAGTCCACATTACAGAATACTTTCTAAAGTGTGATACAAGCTTTCATGAGCATAAATTTAAAAATTATGAGAAGTTCTGCGTTTATGCAGAAAATATATTTTTCATTAAATCATCTCATTAAGAGGTTCACATCCTATAATCTTCAACTATGGTACTCAAAAGTCAGCTGTTTTACAATATCATGCAAGTATTGTCCTACCTGTTGCTCTTGTGCCAAGCATTCGTCGATCGTAAATTCTTACTGAACTATCGGAGCAACCAACTGCAAGATAATATGGTATTGGAGGGCAAATAGCTACAGAGGTGGCTGCCCTCCTACAGTTTATTAAAATATCCTAGAACAAAAGGAAAATATTGCACTTGTTTAAAATGTACAAGAACAAGTGGCATTAAATCACACCAACTAATACAATCCTAGAAAAAAATCAATATGGTTGTGTTTTAGAAAAAGCCAACTCTGGTCCTTGTTAATATATATTTTAAGCATGTTATTGGACAACAGACGGGTATGGCCACAACAAAAAGACTAAGCAAACAAAAGCATTGTTTAGTAACATCAACTTGCAGCTGTAAACACAAAGCTTTCATCTGTCTAAGATTTTCTCATAAAAAGAGGCCAGAAAGTGAATCACAAGGGGCAGGGATTGCCTAAGCTACTTTAAAAGGATTGGGCTAGAATAGATTTATGTACAGATAATTGGATGTAAAGAGCAACGCAATGAGATTAAGTACTGCAAATAGTTTCAACATAAAAAGGAACAATACTGAGTATAGCCTATAAAAATGAGGTAAAATAGTTAAGTAAAATGCATACTTGGAAGCAACTCTTTTGGTATGCATCTGTATAAATTAGAAAAATAAATCCTATTACTATTACAGTCATAAAGAATTTGGTAAATTATTTTCATAGCTGGATTGATTCTTATGTTATCTAATTATCAATGAGTTTAAGGATGCTCCATAACAAAGTGCTGTAACATATCAAATAGTTCATAAAAAGCCTGAATTCAAACCAAATCAAGTTTTTCATATCTGTTCAATATTATAGTATTATGATATGGCAGATAAGTAATACATATTTCAAAAATAACAAATTATATTTTTCCTTCATATAGTTCATGGTCACCTCACTAGATTTCACAGCATCAGGACCAAATCAGGCTAGGATCATGAGATCTCAGGTTCTGAAAACAATATAGCTCTTTATTCACACCCTCTTATAAAAGTGTCTCTTACATCTTTACAATCTTCTTTTGTGCAACTTGTCTTGATTCTAGTATCAAACCATCTCACAGTGCCATCTTCTCCACAAGATAGAAAAGTATAGGGATCATTGGGGACTGTCATGATCTGAAACGTAACAAATTGTATACTTTAAAATGGCAACAGCCTTAAACAATTGAAAATAAAAGCCAGGATCCAAAGTACCATAGAACAACTTGTGTATGCAAGGAGGCTTGAGATTTTTTTTGTGAAAAATATCCTCCCACCTGCACACCTCATGGAAAGCTGATTTTGAAATAGAGGAGCGTTTCAAATCAGTTGTAACAAAAGCAATGTGATAATGTAGGACTGCCTTCTAGTATACAAATAGTTTTTTGGAGGTGGGAGGGTGTTCTTTAGAAGACTAAAAGGCAAGGTACAAAAAATCATGCCCAGGCAATCTTCTTAAATAATAGGAGGTGAATGTAAACAAGAAAATTTGGACCATATTATCTAATTGGGCCAAACTTTAGGTTATGAAACTGCAGTGTGAAAAAGAATAGATAAGCAATAGTCAGCACTCATGACTTTATAGTTGTAAGATACAACAAAAATATTAATTTTCAGTACCTCATAAGTAGTTCCATAATGGCATGTGAATTGGCACTGTCTGTTGGTTTCAGCATCTTGCTCAACATTGGTAAAAAAAATGACTCCATCTCCTGAACAGGACACGATCTGTTTATCACTGGTGCATGGCAAAAATTTTGCACTAAAAATATTTGCCCTGTGTCCTGAGCGAATGGTTGTTAAAACCTAGAAAACAAGGATTACTGTATTAGCTTAACATTTTAATTACGGTAATATTGATCACATCTATCTTTCTCACCTTATTCCAAAAAGCAGGCTACCATACTATTTTATCTTCATAATCCACTCTCTTGTTCTACACCAGGGATAAGTAATCTCTGGCCTGAAAGTGTTTTCCCCAAATGACACCCATCTGCCCCACACCTGTCACCGCAAGGTGGTGAGGGGCGGTGAGACAATATAAAGAGTAATAAGGCAGAAATCATGGTATCAAGATAATACTGAAAACTTTTTGTGCGGAACTGGTGGACTTATGTTTTGTGGCAACTCTCCTACACAGGACAGATTTTGTTTTGAAAGAATAACCAAGCAATATATGCAATGTCACAAAAAACAGAGCTTTCAATTACAAAAAAAAATAATAACATTTTGACTATTCAGAAAAATGGATAAAGGGACAGCAGATCATCTTACCTTTCTACTATATGGATTAGTAATTACAAGATTAGTATCATCAGATCCAGATAAAATATATTCTCCTGTATCATTCCAGCATATTGTATTCACCTGTAAGCAAGTATTTAACACAATAATTAATATCTAAAGAAGGGGTGAACAATGTTAAGATGCAAACTATCTACCTTTACCAGAAAACAACACAGCTCAGCTAATTATGCATATACTTTGTATAAGGACTTGCACACCTGTATATTCAGCTGCATGAGCAGTACTTCTCTCACACTTGCAGTCTCTTTGGTTCATACCACCGCAGAACATCACATATGACAGAGTTGGGGGAACTTTTTCAACCCAAGAGCCACATTCCTTTCTGGGCAACCTTTCAGGGGCCACATAAAAGCGGCAGGCAAGGCCAGGGACAAAAATGGGGCAAGAATTGTATCCAATTCTTCCATGGAACAGACTTCCACTCAAATAATGTTGGAATCCACCCTGTGTGCATGGGGTTGCAGCCTAAATTAACTCGTTTTCACTGGGGCATTTATCAATTATCCCCGGAATAAAAAACTGAGTATCTAAACTCTCCTATAATGAAGTCTATGGAGAAAGACCATACGGGAGAATTTAATTTTAGAGATAAAAGAAAATACCAAAATTATTTTTTTATATTTTGATTACTCTTTAAAACATATGTATGAAAATTAAAATAATTATCATGTTCCCAACAAACCTTTATTCCACAAGATCAAATTCCTTGTGATATAAGAAGAGTCCCAGGATGTAGATTTTTTTTATTTTAAAAATGTTCCAATATTAATTGTATTGAACCTTTGGCTAGAATGTATTATGCTTGATTTTGTGTGCCTGTATTTTATTACTACTATGCTGCATTCCTTTCCTATCTGACCCTGAAAGTGGCACAAATAGCCCTCCAGGACGTTATTCTATCTTAAGTTTGCTGTAGAGTGTAAAATCAGCTATCCTTGAAGCTTCCTGGGAGATAGGAGAACACAGCCAAAGGTCTGGTTGCCAGGGGAACAGTGACATAAATGCAACATTTGAGGTCAAAATGACCTGGGCACTTGGGGTACCCCAAGGTAATTGCAGAGGAGCCTTACATTTTAAACATCCCATTACCTGTAACCTTTCATGATGTATGTAGAAGGATGTTTAAGAATGTTATGTTTTGATGCTTATAACTCTTTGTGTGCTGTGCCTATAAATCCCTTGTTCTGATGCTCCTCGTGGCAGACCTTCTTCTTAAGTGGCTAGAACAATCATGTTAAGTTGAGCTCTGCCCTATTGTAATAGCTATAATAAATAATTCCCTTGGTTCCTTTACTTATTTAAAAGATGGTCCCTCACCTGAGTAAGAATAAGGCAGTGTAGAAGTAAATTCTTACCACACTTACAAGAGCAATCTTGTATGTCCTAACATGTTTTTAAAAATGTGTCATAACAACAAATTTTCAGTAGGGGAAAAAATAAAATAAAATAAAGTAGATATACTTGGAAGAATACTAAACGCTCACGTTCATCTTGTCATGGAAATACCAGTTACCATTACTTCTTGTTCAAGCACGCATTCTTTTTAAACAACAACAAAATCACTTACACAGCCATCATGCACATTCAGCGTTGCTTCAAGTTTTAATCTTTGGATAAATTCTCTCCTTCCTGGAGGGGAAAATGCAAAATTAGCAAAAAGGTTTAGATACTTACAAAGGTAATTTTTAATATTTTTTATAAAATATGCTTTATAAATATATGTGTGTTTTATAAATATATATGTATTGGTGGCTTCTTTCTTTCTATGGAAGGTATTGCATTGCCTCTACAGCTAAGATTCTTAAAGCACAATGTGAACCTTCCTAAAGGTATGGGATTTTCTGGGTGATGGGTGAGCTCCTTCTCAGTTCCATCCAGCCATGCGTGCATTGACCCATCTTAAAATGGGTCCAGGTGGAAGAACCATAATGCATCATCACCCAATCAGTACAATGTCAGAGGCAATACGTACCCGCCCCCAAACTTGAGCAGATTTCCCCACAGGCCTCAGCACTTAAAATGTCCTGGTTTTCCCTGGTGTCCCTTCCTTGAGGAATAGCACATCCCACATGCCCCTGATCCCTCCTGTTGTTTCATCTGCAAGGACAAGAGTGAACACTGCCAAATGATTAAGTTGTCTTTGCTTTAACAAAAACATTGTGTGACCGAGATTCAGTATGATATGGTAAGATACTCGTCCCATACTTTATTGTAAAATAGTAGCTACTTTGTATCCAGCTGTTGGCAAATAAGAGTTCTAGATAGTTATTTTCCTCTCATAGATCAGTTCCTTCATATGCCTGCTCAGCTGTTATGTGATTTTTTGGGAGAAAACAATCATATGCCCTAATCTAGAATCAAGAGCACTTAAATATATGAATTATTACCGGTACATTGTGCAAAAAAAACCATGAGGGAAAGAAGCATGCACAATCATGTAAATGAATACATTGGAATTAAAAGGTTTAAGATGTCTTTCCACTCATACAAATCAGTATGAGTTTCAATCATATAAAAGCAAACTAGTATTGCTTGGACAAGCTTTCTCTACAAATAGACCCATGTAAACATAAATCAAGTCTACCAGTCTTAGAAGCATTACAGGTTGCACTTAAGGTTGTATCCAACATGCAGAACAGATTCCACAGAATCATAAAATTGTAGAGCTGGAAGGGCCCGAGTCCATTCCCTTTGTACAGTAAGACTTCACATTCCACTCCTCTCCCTTACAACCCCCACATCCTCAAAGTCTGCTTTGGAAGTTGTGGGACCCTCTGGAACAGATTTTGGGGCACATAGAGGTTGCAGAGTGAAATAGTGAAAGGTGGAGACTTGTGTGAATAAAAGTTTTGAATTCCACTCTAAAGATTCTCTAGTGAGAATGTATTAAAACCTTCATTTTATGAAATTAATACTTCACATCAGATGAGCACCGTAAGCAGAGGAATTGCCCATATCCAACTCACCCTCACCTGTTTTTCCCTTGATGCAATCAATGTTATATTCTATTTTCCACTGGATTGGCCCAAAGCATTTTAGGTTTGCCAAGCAGAAGCTTTTGATCTCTCAAGATCAAATATATTAAGGTAAGGAAATCTACTTGCTCTTTTGAAAGTCATATGACTGACACATATATGCTTGTACAGGTACTATAGTACAGTGGTACCTCGGGTTAAGTACTTAATTAGTTCCGGAGGTCCGTACTTAACCTGAAACTGTTCTTAACCTGAAGCACCACTTTAGCTAATGGGGCCTCCTGCTGCCGCTGCGCCGCTGGAGCCCGATTTCTGTTCTTATCCTGAAGCAAAGTTCTTAACCTGAAGCACTATTTCTGGCTTAGTGGAGTGTGTAACCTGAAGCGTATGTAACCTGAAGCATATGTAACCCAAGGTATCACTGTATAGCTAACCTATACAACATTATTCCAGAAAATTATCACACTAGGCATGATAGTTGTGTTGTAAAGTTATGTTTATAAGTCTTCACTGGAAACTCATCATCATGCAATGAAAATCTATTAAAGCTGGCCCATACCATCTTTCTTATGCTGCAATTGCCCTTCCAGTCAAATGTGTTTGTTGTTGCCAAGATATAGCTTTTAGCTTTTTCAGTTTCTTCAACACTGATTTTAACAAGACTTTTCAGGCAATTGTCATGATTTTGTTTTCAATATCTTCCTTTACAGTCTGACTTTATGTCATCTTTTTCACCAGCTGCTGCATCTGCCTTTCCACTTACACAGAATCATTAGCAAATATTATACGGTCATCAGCAAAATAAATAAATAAATAAGCATGTTAGTTGTTCTCTGAAGAAAATTGTACACTCCCAGTTTGTTTTACTTAACAGTGATTCCAGAGCTGTGACAGCTTCAGATATATTGTGGATCACTGAGTGATTCCTGCAGCACAGTTGGCTATTCTTTGCAGATCAATATACATGTTGTTAATTTCAGTGTTGCTCAGAGCACCGAGGACATCTGTCCCCAACAGGATTAAAAAAAACACACCCTGAGAAAATTCAGATTTTAGTATTCTATGTGATGTTGGGAAGTGATAATTCTGAAACTTTTAAGTATTCTGAGTACCATAACCATTATACTTTAATTAAAGTATCACCTTTAAAAAATACTCTTCAATAAGTAAATTTAAGTATAAATTTCCCATTTTAATTTCAATAGTTGGGATGTATTTTCCTTTCACCCAGGAACAGGGAAAAAACTATTGTACAAGTAGAAAGAATTCTGTTTGTAGCAATCCTGATAGCTGTATTACACTTTCAGACATACTACAGATCTTAAATGAGTGCATGGCTAAATATAACCTTTCCTGTTTAGTCACTGATAATGTTACAATCACTTGAGCTTTTAACTGAGGTAAACAGTGTTACAGCAACAGACTAAGTCAAACATTTAAAATACTAAGTTCACAAAAGCAACTTTATTTTGATGACAAAGGGAATTTAATATGCTATACGCTTTTACAGGTTTAAGTGACCATAAAAGGTATATTTTGCACATTTCATATTGTGTAGAAAACATTAGCAGAAGCAGAAGCTCACGTTCTCTGCAGCAAACCAAGGACTTAGGCCTAGTTCTCACTGTGTCCAGACTACACTGCAAATAGGTGGGGGCTCATAATCATAATAATATAATTATACCCTGCCCATCTGGCTGGGTTTCCCCAGCCTCTCGGGAAGGCTCCCAACAGAATTAAAAGCACAACAGAACATCAAACATTTAAAACTTCCCTAAATAAGGCTGCCTTCAGATGTCTTCTAAAAGTGAGACAGATGTTTATTTCCTTGACATCTGATGGGAGGGTGTTCCACAGGGCAGACGCCACTGCTGAGAAGGCCCTCTGCCTGGTTCCCTGTAACCTCACTTCTTGCAGGGAGGGAACCGCTAGAAGGCCCTCAGCACTGAACCTCAGACTGAATGATGGGGGTGGAGAAACTCCTTCTGGTATATTTACCTCTCTACACTACCAACACACTTACCTTGGTTGCACTATAGCCCTGTCAAGAATGTTGAAGAATGACTGCCAAACACATTATTTTTATCATGTATGTATGGCATGGCTAAAATAACAGATTTAGTATAACACTGGCCTTTAGGCAGCAAAGCAACACACCATTTTTTATATATCAGGTACATGTCTAGATAAGTCACCCATATGATATGGTATTTCCCTCCTCACCATCAATCAATCATGAATACAAGCAGGAATGCCATCTACATTGAATTTAAAAGTTATTTTAAAATTACCGTGTGTTAAAATAACTAAATATTTGCTAAAATTACTACACTGAACTTTTTCCAAACAAAAAATATTACTTGGTCATTGTCAAGATTGCTAGGTAAACTACTATACTGTACTTAAATTGTAGCAAATGACCTAAATGATACTTCATTCACTTTACAAACCTCTAAAATTAACATTTCTGCAGATGTGAGACCAGCAAGGCTATATTCTAAAAGTATCTCTAGTCTTGTTCCCAAGCATGCTGAAGTTGTGTCATCCTACATGAAATGCAATGCTAAGCAAACAACTCTCACAAGACCTATAAACTTTTTCAAACTGCATTAGAGCCCCTTTCAAACTAATGCCACTGTATTAATACTGAACTTGATAGCACAACTAAAAGCTGCAGTGCTATGAACTAAAGATTATGCTATAAGAAGGTAGGCAATCTAAGATCGTTCTTAAACAATCATACTTCTATCTACTGTTGCTTATGGTAAATATTTTGCAATATGCCACATATTCTCTAAAATTTAGTTTACTCTTCTTCAGTCTATCTTACAGTCTCTTTATTCTCCCTGCTCCCACTAGTGTGTTACATTTTTAAAAAAAAGATGTATTTCCTAATAAAGCTGTATTTTGAAATAAAATATTTTAAATATTAAACAACTCTTGACTTTATTTTTTTAAGCTTTTAGTTGTGATCCGAAATTTAATTGCATTGGTTTGTAGACAATGTTATGCCAGCAGAAACCCACCAGCAGAATCCCCCAACCCTCTGGAGCTTATGGGAGGGCGCAGGACGGAAGAGAAGAAATGGAAGTCCCAATGTACACATGCAAGTCCCTTGCACCAGCAGAGCTACAGCATTAGATATAGCCCAACTAATTAACACACAGGCAATTGCAATGTATAGATATTGCTGTATAGATATAAATGTATAGATATATATATTGCTATAGATTTGCTGTTTAATGCAAAAGTATCTCTTTGAAGAAACTTGGTGCAACCACCTTCATGAGCATATCAGCATATCAGGTGATATCAGCCCATCAGGATTGTTAACAGGACAAAATTGGCCAAATAATGAGAATGCTATTTTACATTTTTGGAACAGACTGTCAGAAGCAGACTTCATACAACAGGTGGTGACGGTTTCTTTTTTTAAAAAAATATGCACTGCTTTTCACCACGTCTCAGAGGCTTACGAATAAAAAAAATGTACAACGCACAAAACTTGAAACATAAATAAAAACATCAGTGTAGAGCATTAGAACCATGTTCATGATGCAAAGGCCTAAAATGAAACTGTTTTAAGCTGTTCTCTGAAACTTAATAGGGACAGTGTCTGTCTGATTTCTAGTGGTAGGAAATTCCAGAGTTGAGTCCACTACACTGATGTTGCTTTAGGACTGTTGCTGCCTTTTTCTACACCTGCTTAATTTGTCTGTATGTCTGTAAACGGGTGTGACAAAACTTTCTTCTGGTAATTTTATATGCTGCCCTTCAATATAAATACACTCCTACAACAAAGCCAGTACAAAATATTTAAATATTTAAAACAGCAAAAGGGTTGTAAACAACTCAATGGTAAAACACTAAAAGCAGCAACAATAAAAATCATAGTCAAAGAGTTGAAACCAAAAGAAAAGTACTGTATTTTTCGTCCCACAGGGCGCACCGGCCCATAGGACGCACCTAGGTTTTTTTTTGGGGGGGGGAAATAAAGTAAAAAAAAAATTCCTTTATTTGCCCCCCAAAAGCAGGTCAGGGAATCCAAACCAGGTCGGGGAACAGCGGGATGGCGGCGCTCCGCCTCCCCGCTGTCCCCCGAGCTTGTGGGGCTGCCCGATGTCCGCCCAAAGCGTGGGGCACTCTGCTTCAGCGCGCCCCACGCTCCGTGCAGCAGGATGCTATCCGCAGCCTAGGGAGCCCTGCGGGAACTCCCGCAGGCTCCCCAGGCTTGCAGATAGCTTCCTGAAGCCTGGAGAGCGCACCAACCCCTCTCGCTCTCCAAGCTTCAGCGAAAGCCTGCATTCACCCCATAGGACGCACACAGATTTCCCCTTCATTTTTGGAGGGGGGAAAGTGTGTCCTATAGGGCGAAAAATACGGTAACTGAAGGCCCAGAAAACGTATTATTGTGGCAGCAAAAAAGGTATCAAAGAAGGCACCAGGCAAATCTTGCTGAGAAGAGAATTCCAAAGGCAGGACATCACAAGTGAAACAGCCTACTCTCCCCACTTGTCACCCTCTCACTCAGAAGATGGGAACACAGCGAGGTGCAAATCCCACAATGATCTAGATGCACTGGCCTACTAGCTGTGTAGCAGGCATACCTCCAAATGCCCTTGTCCAAAGCTGTGTAACCAATAATCAGTAAAGATATCTAAGAAATTATGAGGTATGGTCCAACTGGCTGGTCCCTATCAAAAATCTGCAGCTGTATTTTGTACTAGCTCATTACTTAACAGTATTCAAAGGCAGTCCTAAACAAAACACATTGCTGCAGTGTAATCTGGATTATACCAAAATACTGATAACTTTCTACTTCACTTCTATCCACAATAGGCATCAGCTGGTAGAAAGCACTTTGAACCACATGGGCATCAGTGACAAAGTTGGATCCTAGAGTATTCCCAAGGTGCTTTAATATGTCACTGCTCTTTCCTCCCACACAGATTGAGTTTAGAAAGCTGCTTCATACTTTCTCATTGCTCAGTGAAAGTGTGGCAATTAAATAAAGCTAGGAATACCCACACTACTACAAATGCAGGTTTGTTAGAAAATAAGTACAATAGGAATAAAATAGGTAATTTCAGGCTTGAATATTGGTTGCTGATTTAACTCAGGCTACAGGTGGCTATTTTAATTCAAAATCAGTTACTGTGAACACAATATAAATATGCTTTTAAATTCCAAATATATAGCATCACATAGCCAAACATTACCTACAATTATTATCTTATATCCCAAACACATAACCTACAATTAGAAACAATTTCTTTGACAAACATATTTTTCAAAACTGTGTTTATTTCAGTTCCTTTATCCAATAGCAAATTTTGTTTCCTTCATCTACATGGTTGGGGACACCATAGGTGAATGAGTCCACTCGCCACTTTAAGAGAGGACAAGAAGGCTTATAGATTTAGCTACTTTCTTTACAGATTCTCAAACACTTTAGGTGATTACTTCAGTAAAGAGTGGCCTATGAAACTTATATAATTCTACATGTCTCTAGGATTTGATGTTCTCTGGGGGAAAGGTCAATTCCTTCAAAATGTTAACAGATTTCTCAGCCACAATGACTGAGGAATTTCAAAACTTACTGAATTAACTTGCAAATATGTGTTTCTCTTTAGGTATGTTTCAAGATATACAAGTATAGCATTTTAACATATTTTGACTCTAAATCTGCAACAAGGTAACATAAAATGACTGTATAAGCAACCATTTGATGGAAATCAATAGAGAATGGGGCTCAGCTGTACTATTTATTACTGTAATGAAAAACATGAAGGTGTAAATAAAATATAACAACGAATACGTTGAAACTTTATGCCATACACATCTAAAAGTTATATTGGATCAAAATACACAAAGGAGTTCTCTCATCTTAAGCACTCATTTCTAAATTAAACTAAACTTTCAAACAGTAAAACAAGGTAACATGCCATGACCCTCTCCAAAAGGTCACTTAAAAAAAAACATGGTCATCACTCTGCTCCTGTGCCCTTGCTGTAATACAGAAAAGAAAGCAAGAGCAGTGATGTAAAAAAATATTTTTCAAGTGAGCTGTTTTTGGTGGTCTACACAGTAAAATCTATGAAGACCCCTTTCTTCCAATTAAATAATAATTGAAATACATAGTCAATATTTCTGCAGTAATAAAATGCTTCTTTGAGCATTAGCCTCCCCAATTCATTCCTACACTTAACACATGGTTATTAGTAACTTACACTTAGTTATCATCAATCAATTAAGTTATTGCACTTAAGTTATCATCATAAGATAACTCTAGCCAATTAGATCTGTGATTCTATACCTAATGACAATGATGTCAATCAGACCATAGATAAAGAACAGAGTGGGGAAAGCTACTTGATAACGCCTTTAAATAGTCTTAAATTTCACTTTGAAGCCAATTCCCAGAGGAAGGGAGGTAATAAAACATGTGGGGGAAAGATTGTGGCACAAGTCCAAATCTAGTTGTGCTCTGGTGCGTATCACTGATGAATGCCTCACTTCCATCCATATCAAACACAAGTTCAGTAGGAAGCAGATCAATGAAAGTCATGAGAACAAATATCCCTTGTAGATTGGTGCATTTGCTTTTAAACTATCAAATATATGTCATCATATAAATTTTCATCTACTTTTATTCAGCAATATGTTAAAGAACAGATTGAAGACCTCCAGTATTGGGTAAAAAAGTAAGCTGTCCTTGAGTCCAAAGAATATTTATGTTTGTATATAAAAAATCAAATTAAAATCGGAAAAATCCAATTTTTGTAGCAATATTGTAATGCTTTCAGAAAATGCAGTGAAATTAGTAAGTTTCTAATAGAAAAAGTGCAACATTTAACTAGCTATCACTGCCCAAGACAAACTTTACCCAGAATCCATAAATGATAGTTATTATTGTATGCAGATTTGTTAACACAAGCAAATACAGCCAAACTTTTCTATGAATCAATATACTAGAAGCAATCACGTGCTACATTCTTCTTTGCAGGGAGTTGGGGGGGGGAATCTATGGGAGGTACAGTTTTATGACACTTAAAAATGCCTTCAACAGTTAAATACATCCACAACCTGTTTAGCTCATGCCAACAGCAAGCAGAGACACTAAGCCGTTCTGATTTCTCTTTGCGACTTTTTGCACGGGCTGGGGGTGCAAGTGTGTGAGAATATTTATATATCATAGAATAAGTACTATCGAGTTCCAACTCAGCATCCAAAGATGAGGGGGAAGTTGCAGAAAGAGGGAGTGAAACGCCACTCCCCAAATTATTTCAGAAAAATCTCCGAGCGTAGTGCAAACGGGAGGGGGGGATTATACGTGAAGAGAGACAAGCACACTAGAAATACTTCTGAACGTTTCGTGCCGTCGCAGTTCGGTTTTGCTTTTCCAAAAAGGACCCGACGCTCATTCCCACCCCCACCCCCACCCTCTCACGAAACCGTCGTGGAAACTTGCTGTATATACAAGAGAAGGGAGAAGGAGGACGGAATGGGGTCAGCTATTGAGCCGACCACCATAGCTGAAGGGCCGCCTCTTCTCTCCACCCCGCCCCCAGCGATGACCCGAGGAGGGGGCTGGGGGTCAGCGAAGCAGCCCCACCACAGCGCGCAACAACCCCGCCCGCCCTTCCCCTCAGCCGGAGCGCCGAGAAAGAGGCGGGGGGGGGGCAAGGGCGACCACGACCACCTCAGCTTCCCCCCCAGCGCCTCAGACCCCGCCCTCTCGCCCTTCTCCTTCCTCACCTAGGTATCGCCTCCGCAACAGGCCGGGCTCCTCCAGCCCCAAACTCCGCTGCCTCACATCCCACAGGAGGTGGGTACAGCAGCCCCGGGACATGGCACCGCGCGCTGACCAGGGGGATCCGACTCGCCGCCGCCAGCGACATCAGTCGCTGCCACTTGCTGAGGCCGCCCCCTCCCCCGCCTTCACCATGGAGACCCGCGTGCGCGCTTTACGCGCGCGTAACCACCACCACCACCACCACCACCCCGCCGCTCAACAACAATATCACCCCTGTCGGGCGCCAGCAACGGCAGCCTAAGCCCCTCCCCTCGCTGCTCCTCTGCTCCTCCCACATCCAGGGATCCGCTCGCAAAGGATATCGCGAGAATTCACCCGGCCCCTCGTCCTACCGCCGCTCACGGTCACAAAAATGGCCATTGAGATGTCCGTGTCGCCGTTTAGCGGTCATCCCTCAGTACGGGTCTGGACACCGGGAGAAAGCCGCCTTATCGGCTTTTCTTACGCTTTCCGTACACGGGCTGCTCAAAGGTGTCTAAGCAGGGGAGTTAAAAGGGCAACAACCACCACCCTTAACGAGCCTTTTCAAAACAAAACCCATCCTGGGGGAGGGCAAAGGAACATTGCAGGCGGACATGTTTGTTTTGGGAGCCAGGTCCCCGAAAGCTTTGCTTGAATCGTCATCAATCATCGTCCGCCGCTCATACCGTCATAAAAAGAGGACGCCAATTGACCGCAAGAATGTCATCAACGTCGGGTGGCAAAGCCGGTAATGTCGTAGCTAGCCAATAACGCGAAAGCCAGCTGTTTAAGCCCCGCCTCTTGCTCCGTCCGTGAACAAATCGGAATCAGGAACAGCGGCTCGCCCCACCACCTGCTTCTGTTCGTGAGGAGGGGTTGTGGGTTTTTGTGTTTTCCCCCCTCCTCTGCTCAGACGGAGGAGAAGGAGGACGACGACAGGTCGAGCGGGGGCTTCGTTGCATCAGTCGCTGTCACCCGCACACAGAATGGCCGCCGCCGCCGCGGGGTTTCGTGCCTCTTACCACCGGTTCCTGGACCGAATCGAGGTCATGCTGCCGCCCCGGCTGCGTCCCTTGTACAACCACCCGGCAGGTATTTGAGGGGAGGAGGAGATGGGGGAGGTCGTTTCCTTGCTCGCCAGCTGGGGATAACTCGTGAAATGGTGTATGTGAAAGTGTGCGTGTGTCTGAGAGAAAGAGAGAACCTTTATTTGTAAAAACAAATAATATATGCGTGGAAACAAAACAGAGCCCCCTCCCACCCTCCAGTGCCTCAGTTCCCTGCTTATAAACCTGGAGAGGCCACCCTGGTAGTGGAAAATGTGCGCTTGTGTTGTATCTGGTCATTCAGACCAGGGACTGGAGTTCATCTCCCCATGGCCGTTGGCCTTGGACTAGTTGCCATCTCTCATACTGACCTACCTCACAGGATTATGGAGAGTAGGGAAAGGCCAGGGTGGGGACAGAATTCTTTGGCAAAAGAGTGGGGTAGAAATAAAATTTAAAAGCCCCAGGTCAGAGTTGGTTAGTACTTGGAGACATGGCAAAGTAGATGGTTTAGTTTCTGTCCTTGAGAACTCCTGCAAGGTGGTAGCATTTCTTCCATGGTGATGGGCAGGCAAGCTTTGTGGAGGTCTGAGTTGTAGTTTTTTGGCCTTCTTTGTGCAGCCTGAGACCAGCCCTTCTATGCTTCTGCTTCCTGCAGGTTAATTGCTATTGTCGTTAACAAAGGCTGCATAGAAGTCAAAGTTCTGTTTGTCCTCTTTGACATAGATGCTTCTGGGAAAACAAACTTTCCTTTCACTGGGAATGGTGAGAGAGATTTATTATGGTGACCAGATGCAAAGAGAAATTGTCATGTAGGGGTAAGAGAAGCTGCACCTGCTGAAAGTCCTCTTTCTGTGCTGCTATTTAAAATTCAAGATGCCTGTCCTTCATTGAAGCAGGTCAGCTTAGAGGATAAAGTTGGGGCTTTCCTACATGGCATGGGTCAATCTTGCAACTGTCTGCTCCTTTAAAAGATTGTTTTCTTGTGAAGGGATGCTGCTTAGTCAGATTGCACCAGCTCCTCAAAAACTTGCATGTTCAGAAAGGATTCCCTGCAGTTCTGTTGCTTAGGGCCCACTAAAATCCAGAGGTGGCCTTAATGATTGCCTAACCGCAGAAATTATACAGTAGGTCCTAGAAAGGTAGCCGACTACTTTACTCCCACGCACGTTGAAAGAAAAGCAGTGAGTTATAGGAAGTAATCCCTCCCCACACACACACACCATCCCTCATTTATCATATTGTCAGGAGATTCTCTTCTGTTCATTCAAGGGACTTTTGAAATATAGGTTTTCAGTGGAAACTGCCATTAGGTTTTTCTTTCTCAAAACTTCCTAAAACATTGTGATTCTTGGTGGCTGTCAACAACATAACTGGATAACAAAATAGTCTAAAAATTAGGAAACTGGTAGACTTGATTACAAATTCCTACTCTGTTGTTGACTTTTCCTCTAGACTGAATTTAACCATAATCACCCTTTGATTTACTTACTGGGGAAAGTACTGGTATTCTCTTATCATTACTTATAATCCATTTTTAAACATGCAGCTCTTTATCTTTCCTTTTTTATCTGCAACTGGCTTCTTTGGCTTTACTATCTCTCCAGTGTGAATCCTTTAGAGGTCATTTGGTGATGGGCTTTATAAAAAGACAAAAATCAATTAACAAGATTATTTCTTCCTTTGCCACTCTTTAGTGCAAGCCAGTTTGTGGTGTTTGGACAGAGGAATCACTTGTCATAAGATTTTCTGGTAGTTGCAAAAGCTAATCTTATCTATACTTCAGTAACTGCATTACTTAATTGTGGATGTAAATTCTCTGTGCAGAACATAACGTGTTCCTGCATTATGCTACTTTATAGTCTCAGCTTTTATTGGGAGACTTGGATTCAGCAAAGTACTATGCCTCTTACACAAATGAAAAATACCATGAAAGGTGATCCAACTGATACCAAAGGCCTGACGGCAGAAACATTTATTTCTTGTGAAAGAAGCTTGCAGAAGAAATAAACCACTGTCTGTCAGGGAAGTGTGAATACAAATACTGAATTATAGTAGTGCAGAACTTGTCATATTGTACTTTAAAATTGAAGTTGGGACTCTACTTCCCATTTATGCAAATTTAAAATTAGTTTTGCATGTCATGACTTTAGTATAGTTCCTGACTTTAGATTGAGGACTATCTGATTCAGCCTTTGCTCTGGATTCTGTAGGTAGCAAATTACAGTGCTGCTCTAACTTACTCAATAGTGCTGAGGATTACTGACATAATGTTTGTGAAACATATCTTATGAGTAGCTCATATACTTGCTGTATTATTAAGGCTCTGAAGTCAAGCAATGAAAGGAATACAATAAATTAATGTCAGGTGTTGCAGATTCCTTTCCTCACAATGTCATCTTCACTTTCTGGAAAAGGGAATTCATGGAATAATAGTTTACTGTCCACATGTAGCAAAAAGTTTATTCCAAAAAGCATTTCTTCAAGAGCTTCTGACAAATGTTGGCTCATTTTTAAAGGAAAGGTTTTGACTAAAGATGTGGCTTAGTTTCATACGTGTTGAACTGAGTGTCCAAGTTTGAACTGCTGTTGGCATTCAGGCATATTTTCCAAATCTGCGTCATGTCCATGGTGCAGGTCAGTTTGATGGCCTAATTTGATAAGTGACATTTTACCTAGAATACAAGCTGCAGTAGCTGAGGAAAATCCTGTCACATCTGGTTTGTGAAACACCCTAATTATCTATACTTGTTTCAGTACTATTTCTGTCTTTCACAATAGTTTGTCAGTCTTGCTAAAGGACATGAAAAGTTCTGAAAAGTAACCATCTCTGCTTTTCGTGACTGTTGCTATGCAATAGAAAGTTGGTGTTGGCAGCAGTACCACATGACTTGGAGCTTTCCATTTGTTCTTTGTGTAGCTCCTCTGAATAGAAAGCTCTTTAGAATTCCTCAAATGCATCAAGAATAACTGGGCTGCTGTCTTGCAAGAAATGTACAGATTGCAACAAATTTAAGTATATTTAGGAATAATGATTTCTGAAAAAAACAACCTGAATAATCCCATCACTGAAAGTAGCATCTTCATTTACCTACATAACATCTTGACTTAATGTTTCTCTCAGTTGCATAGCTTAACTCTAGAACAACTTCTATAGAAGTTCTTCTTCAAATCGGTACCAAAGTTTTGCAGTGGTTTTGTAGTGAAATGCCCACATCTTGCTTCACCTTCACAAGTGAATAACTGTTGACTTGCAAGTTCTGCTTCCCAGAAGGCAATCCTAGTGAGCTCTTTGGGGCATCTTCTAAGTGTGTTTTAAACTTAATAGACACTAAAAACAGAGTATTACCAAATGTGAACTTGCCAGACAGTTGTCTTGTTGTTTAGTGGTTGTGCACCAGTCTCATACATTCATTGAAAAACAAAGGTGAAGAACAGTAACTCTAGTATGGACCCACAATGAGTAAGACAGTAACCTAATTTTGGAGGTGCTGCAAAATGTGAGGGTTTTGCTACAAAAAGGGTTGAAGTGAATGAAACAATGTTGGGTTTCTGGGTGATACCTATGATCCCCAATTCATGTAGCAATTACTCAGTAATGCAGCGTTCGCACTGCAAAATGACTGCAGAAAATTGGCACAAGATTGGAGGGAATCCCAATTTTGGGGTTCACACTTAATGAAGCTGCTATAGAGCTCAACACCTGTGAAAAGGTCACATTGTATGGCAAAGTACTCTTTAAGACCTTGGTTTAATCTCTGAAGAAGAATGGCTCCAGAGAATCGTGAAATTGGCCATCACTTCCATAGGAGCAACATTGTTTTCTGCATTTCTTTTAATTACACCTCGAAGTGTTTGTAGCAAATCCTTCAGGTGCTACAAAAAAAGGTACAAAAGTAGTTTGAACAGGTCAGACAACAGAAGGTAGGAAGCAGAATATGCATTCAGCTTGGTGTCAGATTCCTCATGAGGTGCTTTGAATAGAGTTGTATAAGTATTATGATTACACATAAGGAAAAATGGATCAACAGACAATTGCAAAACCTGTGTTGCAGGAGAAAAGCAATTTTGTGGATCTGTTGTAGTTTTTGCACTGGTAACAAGTACTGTACTAGAGACAGAAACATTTGTTCCTGCCCCACACATGATGGGGGCCCCAGCTAATCATGGCAGAAAGTAGTGCCTGGTACCTCTGGACAAATGCAGCAGTGTTGGGGCAGGGGATAATATTTCTTTATGTGTGTGGGTGTCATCTGCATTTTCTTCCACCACTTTGGTAAAACTGTCCTTTGTGTCATAACTCCCATTTCCTGTTTTCAGATATTTGATTGCACCTCAGCAGAAGAGCTTTTATCACTTCTCCCCTGTGCTGTAGTGTAAAACATAACTATTCTGTTGGTGCATGTGCACCAAGGCTACTTGCTGTTTTAATAATTCACATAATTCAGTGGTTTTGTGCAAATTGTCACACAGCAGAATCATGTAGCTAATGAAATATTTCTCTTTCAGGTCCTAAAACAGTGTTTTTCTGGGCCCCTATTATGAAATGGGTAAGTTGAGAAGAGGTTTGTACTGTTGACAATTTTTTGTTGTGACTGGCCACTGCTAGTAATTATCACTATTGTACTGCATTTCATTTGCTTCTGACCTCACTGTTTTACACTTCTCCCCCACCCAATACATGTAGCTCAAAATAACACTTCATACATCTGAAAAGAGTGCACTGTAGTCTACAAAAGCCTATGTCATAATAAATTGGTCAGTATTTAAGGTGCCACAAGACTCCCCACCCTCAAAAAAATGTATTCCACTCTGTTTCCTCCCTGGAGCCCTTTGTGGGAGACGGGCAGGCTATACACAAATAAATTAAATTGTGGTGCATGTATTTTAACGGAACCTGACTAAAAATAATTATGTTGTTTGTGTATATAGACAGACAACTCTTTCTTCTTGCCTGAATTCTGCTGGTCCATGAGAAGCATTTGGATATGTTGGAAGAAAGATGTAGAAATAAGTCCCACCTTAATTGTGTTGAAATGCTATCTGACAGTTTAGCAGAAATTTCTACTAAACTAGGTACTAACACTGCATGTCTTCTCTCTGAACTATCATAGTGCTATTTTGTTGCACCTACACCTACAACCATGGCATTGGCGACTTTATATAGTCACTAGTTGGAAGCCACTAGTATCAGTAGGACATACATTTAATATAAATACAGCAAGACTGCTTATTGGAATTGGGAAACACAACTTTCCAGTTCTTAAATACTGCATTTGGTTTTGATGCACAAAGCCCTTAAAATACCTAGGCCTTGATATTTCAAGGGCCATTTGCTTCCACGTGAACGTTCCTGTGTAGTATGATCTTTCTTCTGCTCAGTGTCCTAACATTTTGAGGCATGGTGAGTGAGCATGAAGTGCAGGGTCTTTTCAGCTGTAGCACCTTTATTCTGCAACACTCTCTCCTTATTAATTCCCAAGTATTCACTGATGCTTTAAGTGACAAGAAATCTGTATTGTCTTGTCTAGCAAGTCCCAAAACTTTTAGAAAATATTTCCTGCCCAATATGTTAATTAACTCAAACAACTCTTAGCTGGGTGTCAAGTTCCTCTGGGACCAGCCTTGTATAATTGCCATCTTTTTCCTGTGGAGACGAATCTCTTTGCACTTTTTCAGTTAAAACAGGCCAAGCTTCTTTGCTTCATCTGTACAAGTATGGAATGTCTGGGACAATGGGCAATGCTTCATCAATCAATTATAGTGTGTTTGAAGCCTAATAATACCAGATACACTCAGCAGTGGCAATCATATATTTTGACCTGTGTAGCACAGGAAAAAGGCAAAACCCTTATTCCTGAAGTAGCACATTGGAGGCTTTCTGAAAGCAGCAAGAACTCTTGCTGTTTCAGTTGCAGTAGTACAAGCCACTATTTGTACCTCACCTACTTAATCCACTCAACAGGATTAAGAATCACAAGATTCAGCTGGCTGTCCAAACCAGCTAAAATTTATTATTTGTCTCCACCAACTTTTCCTCCCATGTAACATGTCCCCTAAACATGGGAGTTACTCTAGCTCTTAAATTGTGAAGTGCATGAACTATAGTAACGGTTGTTGTTGGAATCCGTCTGTCTCAAGAGACACTGGAGTGCGCCTCCGGGGCTGAAGTCAAACCGCTGTGTTAGCAGCACCCAGCTGACCTCCCTAGAGCATAAGCCTGGGCAGTGTGTATGGGGGTCCTGGGCTGCCCAGACAACAAGACCTCCCTCTTGGCCTTGCTGATGTGGTCCAAAGGAAAGCAGAGCAATATGTCTGGCACCAGCTTGGCTGCAAGAATTGCCGGAAGGAGGTATACAAGATGCCATCCAACCGTCTTAGGGACACCACTCTGAATTTGTGTAGGGTTTACTGCTTAACCTTTTCTTCTCGCAAAGATATCCCACAAAGCAGCAGAGGTATAGGATCTGAGTTTTCCTTCTCCTAGATGGGCTGCATTCCCAAACTGACAAGCCCCATCTGCCCTCTCACTTCCTGCTCCAGTACATGCAAAATCTACCTTCTTGACCGTTGGACCCACTATTGGTCTCATTCGCTCAATCTACCAGAGCCTGGCTTTGCATGCAGGGGAAGTTCCTAACACACTGAGGGTTTGAGACTCATTGGTTACCTTCACCTGGTTTAGCCAGCCATTTGAAGCCATTCCTAGGGTGTGGCTACTGTTGCATGCTGATAGCTTCTAGGAGCCACAAGTGAGAGTCGAGTGCAGGGTGGGGACCAAAGATGAACAAACTACCCCAGAATGAGCACAATGTCTTCCTCACCAGAGGTGCTACTGCTCCCCAACACCCCATAGCTCCTGTTGACTAGGTTCTAATTAATGAAGACACACTGCTATAATACTGCACTAAAGCTGGCTGCTACTTCCTTTTATAGGGCTTGGTATGTGCTGGGATGGCTGATATGACCAGACCAGCAGATAAACTCAGCACATCACAATCTGCTGTGCTAATGGCCACAGGTATGTTTATTCTCACTTTGCTGTTAAAATTTTTTTAATTAAATGTTAAAAAAATCATCAGCTGATAATAAAAGTTGTGGAGGAAAGAACCAGTTATTGCTTCCATGTAACACATTATGGATTGGGATGCCAGTTCCTAGTGCTGCCATCTTCCATTCTATAAGTATTGGGGGGGGGGGATAATTGGCTCATAAATAACTGAGAACACCCAACTTGGCATAAGCATGAAGCTTTCTATCATGTTTAGATGCAACTTTTCTCCGAATCTGAACATCTGATACTACAATCATTGTTGACCTTTGGTACTAATAAATCTACTTGGTATTAAACCTTTGCTTTCTTTATGATCCAACAGGTCTTATCTGGTCAAGATATTCTCTAGTTATTATTCCTAAAAACTGGGGTCTCTTTACAGTTAACTTCTTTGTTGGCTGTGCTGGAGGCTCTCAGCTATACCGTATATGGAGGTACGTATGGCAAGTAGGTCAGAAGACTAAGTTGTAGCCTATTCTAGGATCTGTTCTTCAGACTAGCTGAGCTGCTTTCTTCACTTTAGGGCTTCTCAACCTTTTTCCTGGCATGACTCATTTGCTTTAACAGTACATGAAACATCCAATGTTCTGTCATGGGGAGTGATGACAGAGAAACTTCATTTGCTGCCATGCTACTCAAGGCATGGCAACCAAGAGGGTTGTTCCCACACCTCTCCCTGTGAGACTTCTCAGTCCCCAATCTAAACCATTGTATTTATCAATATTCAAGCTTTATTTGGCTTGTGCAATGGAAATCCTATCCCTGCCAGGCTATTTTACCTATATGCCTTCTCCCAACTTTTAACATAGAATAATTAAGCTACTTTTCAAATAGTGCTTAAAGGGGATTTACATCTTAAAAGGTGGCCTACAAATATTTGTGAAGTTGTATAAGAGGCAGGGTTTCAAAAGCAGATATCCTACCTTGCAACAGTAAGTGCTCCCTCACTTTGCGTCTGGTTGTAAACAGAGCAAATGCTTTCTTGAAATATACCGCCCCCCCCCCCAAAAAAGTCAACAATGATCAGAAAACATGTAAGGGGAGGAGGGAAAAGCTGCTTCTGTCACTGCCCCCTCCTCTGCCACAGTCAATAGTAGTATATGATATCTTAACCTTGGCAAAGAGCAGCCCCTCCTTGGAAGCACATGCACCCAGATCGTGTCTGGGAAAGCTAAAATATGTAACCTAAACCTTGAATTGTAACCATAATTGGCTATTCTTTTTCTGACAGGTATAACCAAGACCTAAAAGCCAAAGAACTGGAGAAGTAGAAATTCAAGCTCAGCTCCTCAGATCTCATCTGCAAAGCAACTTCCCAAGGGACCTAGATTTAATCTTGTTCATTTTGCCCTGTGTGAATTTTTACTAAAGTTGGTAGAGCATGTTTTTTTCTATAAGTTTAGAAAGCAGTCTCTTTACATGGAAATAAAACCTTCTACTAAACAATAAAACCTTAAGCTGCGTAACTTTAGTAGGTTTTTCATGATCTTAAGGGCTGTGAGCAGTGGTTGTGGTTGCAGAATACCCCTTCCTCCAAAACTGCTCTTGAGGATAAGGGAACCAGCCCTTTCGGTAGCATTTGATGCAGTGTATGGAGTTGCAAGCTGTGGGGGGTAGGTTTGGTGATAATTGGGCACACACATCTTTTTGGCAAGATGTGCATGAAGGTGCTACTGGACCAACTTGATTTACATTTTTCATGCCACAGTTAAGTCATGACTAAGATGTTGAAGATGGAAAAATACTTTAATTCGTAATATGCCTTGTGCGATCCCTCTGCCTGAAATACAGACGGTAAACATTTTAGATTAAAATCAGTATCTTCACATGGCAGAACTGTTGGAGCAGTGGCCAGTTTTCTGAAGTATAATCTGTGCTGAGCTATACTAAGTTCTGTACTGTGGGGGGGGGGGGGGACCTAACCATTATTAAATGCCCACTGCTGGGTCACAGTAATCTAAGGTATGTCACAGCAGCACCACACCTACCTAAGCGTAGGATAAAAAGTTGTGGATCCCAAACCAGTTTGGCCTCACTGTGGGTTGCAGTCCTAAAAAGGCTGAAGACAACTTGTACTCTAGTCTTTCAAAAGTTAAAAGGTATTGATAACTGACCAGACCTGTTCAGCTAAATTAGAGTAACCATTGCAGTGGGCTCCAGATGTTGGATCCCAGTTGCCATCAGCCTCAGCCAACATAGTCAAGGATAAGAGTTGCAGTCCAGCAACATCTTAACCTTTGAGTCCAACTCCATCCCAGACTAGCAGGACCAGCGGTCGGGGATTATGAGAGTTGTGGGATCCATGGTTGAGAGAAGCTGATTTATAAAAACTTCCTCAAATGTAAAAGCTTTTCTGTGAGACTAGGAAGTGTGGCTTCTACCATGTGCTTTAATATATGGGGCTGAAAAGCATCCTGGAAATGATGGTGCATGACTATGTAGCTTTGTTTCCAGGGGGTGTACACAAAACTAGCCTTTAACTCCAATTTTTAAAAGGTACTTTAAAAAATAATAATACACAGACCATGCTATATTACTGTAAGTTTAGATGTGAAAACACTTGGAAATCTTGTAACAGATGTTTTGACCAAATCCATAATGTTCATTTTGTAAGTTAGCAAGCAAATTGTGAATTTGGATGGGGTCAGTTTGCCCATCACTAGTAATGGCTAGGTTAATGGAAGAGCATGACAGTAGTCGGGGGCTACTCCTGAAGCATATTCTCCTATATTGAGCACTATGCACTGTGCTATATTGAGCACTTGCAGTCAAAGCTGAATCTTGGCTTTGTAGCAGAAGTATGTGAAAGGGAAAGGCAATTCAATATCTCATGCTTGACAAATTATGAAACACACAACAGACCACTAATGGAAAAAGTGTATTAAAATATTCACAAGAGTACAATAGAAAACATGTAAATATCCAATGTGATGTGTGTCCAACTTAGAAGCAAGTCAAAACAAGTATGTTACCACTAGTTCCTGCTTTAACTTTACAGAGACCTTGTAGAACAATCCCTTGCCCAAAATTATACACCTATTTTATAGGTGTTTACCCCTTTTGCCCCACCCCGCCAATCTAGCAGCATCATAGTGTGGTGCCCTCTTAGTGGTGCTTTCCAGAAGGTAGCCAACTGCCTGTGCAGCAGCTGCATTTGAGAACATAGGGAAGGAAGGAAAGGAGACTGTACAACAACTTAATACAAAATGCAATTCCAGTTTTTTAAAAGTGCAGAAACAAGGTAGAAAAGGGCTCAGTAGCTGCATTCTGTGGAGTTGTATAGAGCCAAAGGAGATCTTGAGAAGAAGGTCCAAGGGTTGGGGAACTAAGTTTCACAAGCGGGAGTCCTTTGTTAGATCTTGATTGCCTTTCACAGAAAAGGGCATCTAAACTGAGCACCATAGGAAAATTGCCCTTTCACTGAGGCGTCTCCTAGATTTTAACTAGGAAACAGTTTTAATAAGGGGGGATGAAACTTCTACCCATCACACACAAATAGAAAAATGTGGTTTTAAAAGGCTTGGTCGATACAAGAATAAGGTAAAACTCTGAATGAGACTTGACAGACTTCAAGGCTCATCTGTTGATGACTGAACACCTGCTCACTTCACCAGAACAACTGACTGTACACAAAAAGGAAAGCCTTTGGAGTTTTGTGAATACAGAGCAAGTTACAAGACAGATGATCACCTCAACTACTTCAAATAATTAAGACAAAACTTTTTATAGTTTCCCTATTCACACTGAAATGTTGATACTGCAGACCCACAAAGCACTCTAGCAAGAGACAAAGCTTCATGAACAAATAAGATAGAACTCCTACAGTCTGAACGATCTTCCCCAAACTCTACTGGGATAAAAGCACTCTACCTATTCAAACATGGTTATCTGCCATGAAGAACTTCTATTGAACAATATTCTACTGAGATGAAACATGAGGGGTACAGTTGTTAAGGAGTCAAAACCTAGTAGCAACACTAGCCTCTACTTACCTTGTCTCTCTCTAAAAAAAGGGCACTGCACCTCCACTAAAATTGATGGCAAACTGGTTTTTAACAGGGTTAGACCACACTTTTAAGTTAGAAAATATACTATTTACAAATAAGATTATAAGATGGATCATACCTTCAGGCATGTTAAAGGATGTAAATCCCCAAGATGCCACAATCTCTCATGAATAGAGGTTTTCAGCTTGAACGGCTACTAGGAAAAGTCACACTTGTTCCAATTTTACTGTTCAAGCCACATAACTTCTGTCGGGGGAAATGTAGCACCTTTAGGGTTCTTGTGCTTGCCAAGTTGTCTGCTATTAAACTCAGAAGAGGAGCAACAAATGAGAGGACAACAAACCCAAATTCTCTCCTGCACTATAAACCATATTCAGGATCCTTTCAAAATGCTGAAAAACAGGTGCATGTCACACAAAAAAGGGTCATCATGCTGCCAGCTCCAATTGCTGATGAAGCAAAGTGTCAAGAGTATCTGGCAAAGATGAAAGAAGAAAGAAAAAATAGTGACTTGCTTTTCTAGTAATAAGGTGCTAGAATTAAAAGATTACGTTAAGTTCTATAATATTCTGAAAACATTGAATAATAAATTGTTTTCTCCTACACAGCTCATTTGGCTGCAAGCATTCACAAGTCCTGTAGTTTGCATCAGATCAAAGTATGCAGAGTAGTGATTAGTTGATCGTTATAATTGAAGCAAGTCTTTCCATTAAGTTATTTTTTCTGGCATTCCTCATTTATCACTTATACCCTACCCATCTGGCCGGGCCTCCCCAGCCACTCTAGGCGTCTTCCAACAGAATATTAAAAACACGATAAAACATCAAACATTAACAACTTCCCTAAACAGGGCTGCCTTCAGATGTTTTCTAAAAGTCAGGTAGTTGTTTATTTCTTTGACATCTGATGGGAGGGCATTCCACATGGTGGGTGCCACTGCCGAGAAGGCCCTCTGCATGGTTCCCTGTAACCTCACTTCTCACAGTGAGGGAATTGCCAGAAGGCCCTTAACGCTGGACCTCAGTGTCCGGGCTGAATGATGGGGGTGGAGATGCTCCTTCAAAAATACTGGGCTGAGGCCGTTTAGGGCTTTAAAGGTCAGCACCAACACTTTGAATTGTACTCAGAAACGTACTGGGAGTCACTGAAGGTCTTTCAGGACTGGTGTTATATGCTCTTGGCAACCACTCCTAGTCACCAGTCTAGCTGCCACATTCTGGATTAGCTGTAGTTTCTGGGTCACCTTCAAAGGTAGCCCCCACATAGAGCACACTGCAGTAGTCTAAGCGAGAGCTAACTAGAGCATGCACCACTCTGACGGGACAGTCTGCGGGCAGGTAGGGTCTCAGCCTGCGTACCAGATGGAGCTAGTAGACAGCTGCCCTGGACACAGATTTGACCTGCGCCTCCATGGACAGCTGTGAGTCCAAAATGACTCCCAGGCTGCACACCTTGTCCTTCAGGGGCACAGTTACCCCATTCAGCACCAGGGAGTCCTCCATACTTGCCCGTCCCGTCCCCCCAAAACAGTACTTCTGTCTTGTCAGGATTCAACCTCAATCTGTTAGCTGCCATCCATCCTCTAACCACCTCAGGACACTCACACAGGACCTTCACCGCCTTCACTGGTTCTGATTTAAAAGAGAGGTAGAGCTGGGTATCACCCGCATACTGATCAACTTTCAGCCCAACCCCCCTGATGATTTCTCCCAGCCCTTCATATGGATGTTAAAAAGGATGGGGGAGAGGATGGAACCCTGAGGCACCCCACAAGTGAGAGCCCAGGGGTCTGAACACTCATCCCTCAACATCACTTTCTGGACATGGTCCAGGAGGAAGGAGCAGAACCACTGTATAACAGTGCCCCCAGCTCCTCTAGATGGTCCAGAAGCATGTTATGGTTGATGGTATCAAAGGCCGCTGAGAGATCCAGCAGAACTAGGAAACAGCTTTCACCCTTGTCCCTAGCATGCCGGAGATCATCAACCTGCGTGAGCAAGGCAGTTTCAGTCCCATGATGAGGCCTGAATCCTGACTGGAAGGGATCCAAATGGTCCGCATCCTCCAGGCATGCCTGGAGTTGTTCAGCAGCCACCCACTCAGTCACCTTGCCCGAGAATGGAAGATTTGAAGCTGGGCAATAGTTGGCCATATTGGCCAGGTCTAAAGAGCTTTTTTTTAAAGAAACGGTTTCATGACTACCTCTTTCAACTGGTCTGGGAAGCCTCCCTCACAGAGAAAAGCATTCACGATCCCAGCGAGTCCTTGTCCAGCCCTTCCCGGCTCGCTTTTATCAGCCAGGATGGGCAAGGATCAAGGAGACAATTGGTTGGTTTCACTCGTCCAAGCAGCCTGTCCACATCCTCAGAGGTAACAGATTGGAATTGATCCCATGCAACTTGACTAGACAGGACTCTAGCTCTCTCCCGCCCTGACCCTGCTCCCATGGTGGTCTACCTCTTTCGGAATCTGAGCGACTTTATCTGCAAAAAACTTTGCAAAATCATTGCAGGAGATCTTGGGGTCCTTACTGGGCCCTAATGGCAAAGGTCGTTCCGTTAAATTGCGAACCACCTAAGAGAGTCTCCTGCTGCTGTTTTCTGCAGATGCAATAGAGGTGGTGAAGAAGGTCCTCTTCGCTGTCACTATCGCCACTGGATAGGCTCGACGCTGAGCTCTAACATGTATCCGGTCTGATTCAGAATGAGTTTTTTGCCACTGGCACTCCAGCCATCTCAGCTATTGTTTCATCGCCCTCAGCCCTGGAGAAAACCACGGGGATGTCCAGGCTCCATGCAATCAGAGACGGCGCTTCGGAGTCAGTCAGTCAATAGCCCTGGTTAACTGCATTCCAGCAGGCCACCAGGGAATCACCTGAAAGGCCATCAACATGGGATAAACATCACCTACAACTCTCTGGAAACCATTTGGATCCATTAAGTGGCGGGGACGGACCATCCAAATCAGTCCCACCTCCCTGCAGAAGAGAAGAGACACAGAGAAGTCCAGTTGCACCAGGAAGTGATCCGACCATGGCACTTCTTTGGTTTCACTTTTACTTAGTGTCAGATCACCCACATCCATAGAAGTGAACACCAAGTCTAAGGCATGTCCACGACTATGAATTGGGCCAAACCTATTCAGGGACAGCCCCATGGAGGCCATGCTTTCCACGAAGTCCCGAGCGGCCCCTTATAAGGTTGTGTCGGCATGGATGTTAAAATCCCCTAGGACAACCAGAATAAGACACCAGGAGAACATTCGCCACGACCTGAAGCAGCTCGGGCAGGGAAACCTTGGTACAGTGGGGAGGTCAGTACACCAAAAGGAATACTGTACTGCCCCTAGTGCCCAGCTTCCAGAACCTGCACTCAGAAAACTGGGTCTTCCCAATAGGACGCCTGGTGTAAGCTAATGACTTCCTAAAAATCACTGCAACGCCCTCCTCCCCACCCATATGACCTGGGTTGCTGTGCATAAGAGAAATCTGGTGGCCAAGCAACTGCAAGAACAGGCCCATCTGCTTCATCCAACCAAGTCTCTGTTACATACACCAAGCAGAAACAGTTACAAAGTGGTTATGACCCATGACAAACACTTGTGTTGCAGTAGGCAAGAAATCCACCCTTCTGCTTTTATTGCTCCTCCTAGCGACAAACTACGCACACTCCCATTGGGCTGTATACACTACAAGAGGTAGCTGCAAAGCAGAGTGGCCCAAATTCTACCTTGTGTGGTCTACATTTGTTTTTAGCTAGAATCCTTATGATCCACTGATGTGTTTTACATTAATAAAGCAAGAATGCATATTCAGGGTGTCTTAACCATTAAGGCATAGCTTATCTGCATTATGTGGTCCTCCTGTTTAACAGCATAAGATGTTCTCCATCATACCACAATCCACCTAGTCCAACATTCTTTGTGCACACAAAACATCCCAGTAACCCACCAGGTGCCTAGGTGGTCAACCAGGAGTTTGCAGACCACCAAGGGACTGTAATCTGTCAATCTACCTTCTGCCAACCCCTGTTCTGAAGAGGGCAAGGAGACCAGTGCAGTACTGGAGAAAATTGAAAAGCACCTATGTTTTTTCAGTCCCACCCTCACTCCCCAACTGAATAAAGATTGAAAAGTCAAAAGGAATTCAACAGGCTCCTTTCAACAGTGACACTAAATGAGCATTAAAAGAGGAGCCTCATAAAACTAATCAACCTCTAAAATGGCACGTGGGTGTATTCAGATTAGCATTAAGTGTCACCTTTCGTTAACTTTTGTCCCTCACTGTTCCAAGACAAATCTTCACAAGTTGCTCATTCATCTACACTCCTGCAACGTTTTTGTTTTGTAGGGGGCAGGGTGCAATTCTAGGATGAGTATGTGCAGTTGTGCATAAGAAGACGAACCTACTGGATCAGGCCAGTGGCCCATGTAGCCCAACAACCTGATCTCACAGTGGCCAATGAGATGCCTGCAGGAAACCTGCCAGCTCTTGCCAGCCCCAGTAAATGATGTACCGCATGCAAAAACCAGTAGGTGGAGGTGAGACTAACAATAGCATGGCCAATTTCATTTATGGTAAAAGAAAGTAAGACAAGCAGTACCCAAGGCATCTATGATGAATGGGTGCATGTGTACAATGGCATAATTTTACTGTTTAGAAAGGAGAAAAACTCCAATAAAGCTTCAGTGAACACCAGCACTTCAGCCCTGTTCAGGTTTTCTTAGACTCAAGTGCCACCAAGTTCAAGGGAACTTACTTTCCTAGTAAGTGGATTTAGGACTGCAGCCTAAGTCTACTGAGATCACAGGAGACAGCAGTAAAGATGGCCTTAGCACAGAAAAGTCGGTAATCGAAGCCTTCTAATTTTTCTATTTTGGGGGGGGAAATCCATTAAGGAACAAGGGATTAATGCTCATACAGGCATACCTCATTTTAGCAGCGATCCTGCTGTGGAAATGCACTCACCACATTTGGGCAAAAGTACAATGTCCCCTCCTCTTGGCCCAAGCTTTAGGGAAAGCCTGCTTGTTTGGCTCTGCAGAGTGCTAACTGGCCAGCCTTTGGGTCAATCATAAAGTTTCATCTGCTACCATTTACACTTTCTTATACTTTTAAGAAAACTCCACTGCACAGATAAACATGCAAGGGCCTTGGGAAGAGGAGGAGGAGGAGGAGGAGGAGGAGGAAGAGAACTGGACAGGCTGTCTGAAACAATGAAGAGGAGGAGGAGGAGGAAGAGAATCGGTCAGCCTGTCTGAAACAATGGTTTGAGGCAGGAAGGGAGGAGAGAACAGCAGATGATTTGGAGGTTGTGAGCGGCAACAGAGCAGAGCTAACCCCACAGTAGAGAAATCCACAGTCCTTTCTGTTTGAAGGTAAATCTGCAGTCTGAGAATGAGTAACCATAGAATCTTGGCCCTCACCTCTTGAAACAGGAAGTGTACTACTGGCCTATTCTATCATATTTGGCTTCCATGAATCACTCCCCTCCATGGAATTAGATAAAACAGTAAGAGGTAACTTGTAAATTTTAACTTTCTTTCTGCAACAGCTACATCCCAATAAGCCTTACAAAAAGCAGCCCAAGGGAAGGGTATTCTAGAAAGCCATATTAAGATCAGACTAAGTTCATTCAGCACCACTTCACTACCCTATTTTCTTCAAAGACAAAACCGAACACCACTTTTATTGCAGAAAAATCACCAGCGGGAAATAAAAATTAGAGGGACTTCTTGTTAATGCTTCATGATTGAAATGACCAAATGAAAATGTCTGAAAGCTATTGGGGTGGGGAGAGCACTGCACCAAAAAGAGACAAAGGTTAGTTAATGCCCTGAAGATAGAACTTTGGCTTCAGCCAATACGAGGACCAGGCTGGAAACTGAAGGCAGGGCTTTCCGACCCTACTGTAGAAAGAGGTAAGTGGGAATTGGGAATGAAAGACAGGAGTGAATTTATATGAAACTGTGTGGAAAGCACCAGAATAGGAAAAGAGAATCCTCATGCAGAAACACTTATCCTCAAGTCTATTTCATCAAAAGAAATCAATCTTGTAAAAAACAAAGTATCAAATCCATTAGCCTATCCAGGAATTTTCCAGTTTTTCCATAGAACAGAGAAATCACTTAAAGGTGTAATATGAATATTTGCTTTCTTCCTCTTATCCTAGATACAAAAAAAAAATAATTAGCAATTTATAAGCAGAATTCATATCATATTTCAACATGCAACATTGGTCTCAGTTCTGTACGATTTAAATAGACTATTTACACACAATACATATATAATCTCTTTCTCTCTGTATGCACATGCATTGGTCCTAGCCTAGGCATCAAAGGCCACATGTGAGTTCTCTGGGTCAATCTTCTTCAAGCGATTCCAGTTTGAATTTTTGTTTAGCTTTGGGTTGGTTGGGATTTCCTCAGTTCTTCCGAATGTCAGCATAGACGACAGATTCCGACTTGTTGATCTTGTCACTGTAACGCCCTCCGGAGTGATCTAACTGCGCATAAATTACTGGGCCCTAAAAAAAAGAAATACAGAGTAAGCAAACTGGTGAAAGAGCATGATTCCTTCAGTACATTGCTGGCAGGCAGTGTAAAGACAAAATTAATCTATAGATTAGGAAGTTAATGAGCATTAAGCAGACAAAACTCTATTAAATGTACACAAGACACACATTTCCCCCCTCTTTTATCTGTTTGGGTCTATCTATAAACTATGCAAGTCAAGTTGACTTTTTAAAGAAATTAATCTACTGCGATAAAGTCCTGCAAACGAATCTGCAAATATTTTCTTATAGAAATCTGACACTTCATTCTTCAGGTAGATGGAATTGCTTGTAGCCTTCAGAACAATTCACCGAGCAACGGAGCAGAGAATGGATTGATATTTTGAAAGAGTACATCAAGAATTCACAGTCCGGCTAAAATCAGCTCATTCAATAGGCTCCATTTGTGCTGAATCAGACAGGGACATGTCACGCTAGCAGTATTTTTCTTGGGAGCTGCTGCAATATACTAAATTAAGACAACAGGTTGGAATTTTAAATTTCATCTACCACCTTGAGCAAATACAAGGCTGAAAATTGTGTTCCTCAAACTGCACTTCATCCAGATTGTCTTCACACTGACAATGGATCAGCTTTGGGGGCATACACACTCAAAGCACCTTTCCTCTTCTTTTAGCAGAAGCTGGCAAACAAACCAGGAAGACTTTCATTAACTACAGTTAATAGTAATATCCTGTTTTAGATGAAAAAAGAAACAGCTTCAGAACAAGAAGGATACTAGCCAACTTCAAATTGTGGCTTGTTTTGAATCTGTTAACCAGAGATTTCTGGTTCAGACAAAATGGGAAACTTAATGGAAGACTTCCTGGCTGCCAACTTGCATAAGGATGAGTGAAGAATCTGTGTCTACACACCCATCTTGGGTTATCATCATGATCATCCAAAAATTGTCTTTCAGAAATACTACCGGCTTTTTGTGATTCAGTATTTTTCTGCATCTGTCTGCCTTGTCCACAAAGACACTACAATACAAGAAGTTCGTCAGCAAAAACCAAAAGCAAAGACTGTCCAGCAACTCTTACACCTCTAGATGGCAGCAATGCTCGTGGAGTATTTAAAAACAAACAAACGAGAAGCCAACAGGGAGTTGGAAGAATAATCCGTATTTTTTTATGTTCAATAAGGCTGTGTAGCCGACAAGGAATAAAGCTTTAAAGGAGGCATGATCTTGGCAACACTCAAATCTAAAATTACATTCACCAATGTTTAATTGGGCTACCATTCTCTCCCACAATCAGCCACAACAACTCTCTTTGGAAATGTGCATTTTAAAAATGTCAATACAGTTTAATTATAAGGAAGACTAGAGGATCAATAGTGCAGTAAGAAAGCACTTTAGGAGCCAGTTCAGGGGAAGAAAGTAGTTGGGGATGGCTAGCTGGAAAGACACATATTCTTCAGCTGCAGACAGTGAAGTTATGGCCAAAAGTATAAATGTTTTTTTGAACATACAAAACTGTAGTATGTATAGCAAGCTTCTTCCATAAGCCACACAGTTCACCAGAGGTTTTCAACACCATTACTGGATCTAAGGCAGCTTCTTGTGGAAGCCACATGAATGAGTCATGCTCTGAACATTTTTATTCCTGTTTGCTTTACAAATGATTTTGTTGTTCTTTCATATAAGACCACAACTCTCTCACGTCAACAGATGCTACTCCAAAGGCTAATGCCCCGAGTTCTTGGAACTCAGCCAAGACAAAGGACAAGCGTCTTTTCTTCTATATCAAAGTACTGGCCTTTTAAAAAAGCTTTTCCTTTGAATAATACCAAGTTCCTTGTTTAGAGACCGTCTGCTAGTTCCTACAAAACTACAGAGGATTCAGATAATGGGGGAAGAGAGGATTCAGATAATGACATATTTGCCTGGAAAATATCAAGAGATCACTGTCCATATGCAGGAATTCAGAACAAATATGTGAGCCTAACTATAATAATAATTCAATTAAGTACATATAGTAGCTAGTTGATGGAAAACATCATCTGGAAGTATTCCTCTGAAGAGCTGCTCGCTGGGAATGACACCTTTTCTTTTTCTAAGTTGTTCCAATAGCTTTCCAATGTCTGTCTACTCCTATGCATCAGACACAGGACAATATGCAGATTTTACCAGGAATATATGTGTCCCATACAACAAAAGCACTGAATGGTGTGTAGGCTATCCAAGTATTGGAAGAAAGGAACCAGATGTGTGGCTTAGAAGTTAGAAGTAGAAGGTTTTACATCTGAAATTGCATCTGCCTATCAGAGGAGAAGCACAGGTTAATAAAGTCAGGTACAAAAGCACTCTTTGGAATAGGACACAAGAGGGATAGTCTTCTTTCTAATTTATCAGTTATACATATGGGATAACTTAGATAACCAGCCAGTTATACATTAGATCTAGAAATAAGAAAACATTGACAATTATCACATTCAAAATGAGTAAACACTGTACAGCCAAACAACAGAGAGGAATGAGAACCACTAGGACATTTGGTACCAGACAGACATGCACAGTTGTGAGAAATAGATGACATCTCAAATGAATTTACTGGTACGGACAAGAGTGAAAGCAAACCCAATGAGCAATCAGCCAGCCTCAAGATGCAGTGAGCCAAACAAGACAACTCTGGTGCATGCTGTTTGAAACACAACCTCAAGCAACAAGCTTCCTGCTTTCACAACCATTACATTAACTTCAGGATTTAAAATATATAGGATGGAAATAGCAAACTGGTAGATTAGACAGATAGACTGGAGTAAACCATTGTAATGAAATTTCTCCCTCCTTTCCTCCACTACTTACTTACTTAAATAAATAAATAAATAAGAA
This sequence comes from Podarcis pityusensis, assembly GCF_964106645.2. NCBI lineage: Eukaryota > Metazoa > Chordata > Lepidosauria > Squamata > Lacertidae > Podarcis > Podarcis pityusensis. The sequence continues at coordinate 40,778,147 of NC_138027.1, forward strand.
AGAAAGAAAGAAAGACAGAACCTCTCATCTTCTCAACAATGTAAATATCCCATTCCTATAGAGAAGCTGCAAACCAAGAGTACTTCCTGGAAACAGGACACTCCTCTTACAGCAGCCTTCTAATTTTGTTCCAATATATTAAAAATATTCCACAATACCACCACTGTGCTTTCAGTAAGAAAAGAAGCAGATGTCTGCATATAAAAGTCAACTCACTCTGGTATACTTAAAAACAAAAGCACTTCCATCTATCTCCATGTTCCCCAGACATTATCTACTAGTCCCACACACATTAATAAATAAGGCATGTGAACCTATGTATATTCCTGTTTAGGCTAGAATAAAAATAAGTGTTTCCACTTGCCAGATTTTGTTTATTGTGGCTCCTGTTATATCCACATTACAGTAACATCAGAAATAGCTTGTAAGATGCATGGCTCTGTGCAAGTTTCATGTGCACACAACCTCCCCAGATAAGACTATTGAAATGCATGTTTTCATTGACTTTGTAAGAGTCTACACAATAATGTTTTGTTTTGTTTTAAAGTTTGTAAGAAGCAGGCCTACAGCGTTCAAAATCCTATGCTTCCCCTATTGTAGATAGCTGGCAAAAACAGTCTCTGAACCAGAACTAACTTCACCCAACAGCCAAGACTTGCTTGTCCTAGAAGCAACAAGGAAAAACCAGTGGCTTCTATCAATATTGTTGCCCCTTTCAAAGAGCACCTAATACCACCAGCTTCAACCAAGTGAAAAGGACCGCCAGAAATGAACTATGCCTTAAGAACGTCTCTTTATTTATTACAGGGGTGGAAAACCTGCAGCCTTCTAGATGTTAGACTCCAACTGCCATCACTCCCAGCATACACAGCTAATAGTCAAGAATGATGGGAGTTGGAGTCCAACATATCTGGTGGGTTGCAGGTTTCTTACCCTGCTTTATTAAACTGAAATGTTAATTTGTATAGTAATGTTTCAAACTAGCAGAAGGAAAGGTCTATATTGTCATCTAGCCATTTCATTTTCAAATAGTTTTATAAATATTTTATAAACACCTACCTTTTCAATATATATATTTTAACAAAATCCTTTCCTGCTGAAGCATCTCAGCATCACCACAGCTCTATTCTGATACCCGTAGCTTTCAACATATTTTGACAGACTAAGATGTTCAAGTTGATACAATTTGGAGAGCTAGTCGTTTCCATTATCTAGTTTCCATTTTTCCACCCAACACTTCACATCAAATAACTGAATACAAAAGAAAGGAAATCTGGCTATTTCCTTCCTCATCTTTGTCAACATTAACTAATATATCCCTGCTCTCAAAATGTCTGTTTTTCACCTATGTTTCCATGGAAGCTGCTATAGGTTTTTTTTAATGGTTTGGTTGATTTCATCTGTTTTATTGATACATTTATTATGTACAGAGCTTTCTCATAAAGCAGTCTATATGTTTAAAAAAACAGAAAGGAAAAGAAACACTATTCATTTCCTGTTGAGCAATACTCTACAGTGGTGCCTCGCAAGACGAATGCCTCGCAAGACGAAAAACGTGCAAGACGAAAGAGTTTTCCGTTTTTTGAGTCGTTCCGCAAGACGAATTTCCCTATGGGCTTGCTTTGCAAGACGAAATGTCTTGCGAGTTCTTGCAAGTTTGTTTCCTTTTTCTTAAAGCCGCTAAGCCGTTAATAGCCGCTAAGCAGTTAATAGCCGCTAAGCCGCTAATAGCCGTGCTTCGCAAGACGAAAAAACCGCAAGACGAAGAGACTCGTGGAACGGATTAATTTCGTCTTGCGAGGCACCACTGTATCTAGAATGAGTATTTCCAAGTGGGGAGCAATGGTCTGCTGTCTTTGTTTACCTGACACTTTGTGGGGATAAGGAGATATACAGAACAATGAAGCAAAGGGGCTAAAATATTATTAGCTCTGATAAATGGTAATTGGAAAAGTCCAGGAACAATAAATACTCAGCACTGCCAAGATCATAGAATTACAAATAAAGGAGCTTCCTAGTGAAAACCTGTATCACAAAGAAGGACAATTCACTCAACCTAACACAGATCAATTCATGTGAGTCAGATGGCTCCCTCAGAGCTAGGATATTGTGGCACAATAATTGCTTCCGCTGCAACAACTGTTTACTTACAAAGACTAGCCCTATTGAATCTTTTCACTATCCTTGAAGTACTGAAGTTGTCAAGTACAGAAAACGACTGCAGTAAACAACATCCTTCATCTTCGAAAATGAATCATAGAACTGTAGAGTTGGAAGGGACCCTACCGAGGGTCCTCTAGTCCAACTACCTGCAGTGCAGGAATCTCAACCCGTGGTCCCCCATCCAATTTGAAACCATCCCGGAGCATCATGTCTATCTTTGTAACACTTTTAACTTTGCTCTAAGTCTCCCTCCCCTCAACAAGAATACCACCTTTCCCATCACTGAAGGTCTCCAAGTTAAGAGTTCCCAAAGCATCATGATGCCATTTACCTGGTGTGATCGGATGGGCACGCTGTTTACCAGACCCTCTGTGTCGGAGGGGGTCTTCCGTGGAGCCTGCTTAACTGGAGACACCAAGCTCTCAGAGGTACTGCAGCTGACGAGGTGGCAGAGCAGAGTTTGCAGGACAATGTTCAAGAGGCAAACAAAAAAACAAAACAAAAACAAAGGCAAGTGATGGCAAGATGACGTGGCAACTTATGCCAAAGTAAAAGGTGAACTCGGTGAACAACACAACATACATCCTCTCCCTAGTGCTGGCTCAGTACCATCACTCCTAAACCTCCTCTTCTCTCTGATGTACATCCAACCCAGCCTTGGGATGGAAGAAAGCAACCCCAATAGAGGCCAGCAGCTTTCACAAGAACCAGTTTCTTGCTAACAGGGTCACACAGGCGACCCTGCCTCAGGATCCAGGGAAGTAGTTTCTTGTTGTCTCTGCCCGAGACATCAGAATTCACTTACACAAGTGTACAGTTGAAGATGGATTCCTTTCTAACTAGGCGGAAAATTGTTGTTTTTCTAGTGACTGCACCCTATCTTGCAAGTGCCACAACAGAACAGGCGCTCAGCAATGACATGTCCTCAAATGGTTATGGCACTCTCTCCCCAAGGAGGCTTGCCTGGTGACCACTGTATATTTTAGCTGTCCAGTTAAGACATTTGCATTTTCTCAGGCATATTAACAATTTGTATTTTCAGTGTTGAAGGGATGCAGTATTTTAGGTCACTAGACCTGAAATTTTACACTGCTGTTTTAGATTTAAATTTCTCCTGTTTGTTTTGTTTTGTTTTACTGTATATTTTATTTCTGTTGGCTCTTTTAATGTGCATTACAAACCACTCTGGAATAAATATTATTAAGGGCAGTATATAAATGCCTTAAACAATGTCTTCACAGTAGCTGAAGTCAAGGAATAGATCTTGACCACAAAATTTTTCTGTCCAATCATTTTAGTAAATGGAATGCCTGCAGCAAAGAAAGCATCCATTGACTGGAACACTGTCTGTTAATATATTGATACTACTATGTACAAAGCTTCGGAAAGTCTATTTAGAAAGGGCTTGGGGTACTGATATGTCAGCTATGTCTTTGAACTGATGCGCTCTCACTTCTGCTTGAAAACAAACTAGGAATCATTTCAAAATCAATTAAACTGAACATTGACTAAGCATCTCAATAATTCCTAACATGCATGCTCACAGACACCTAAGGACCAAACAATACAGTTATGTATCTGTATGTAAGTTGGTACAAGGTCTATTCTAGATGAGTGGCTGATACCGAAGATGTGGGAGCACAACATGTGTTGTGTTCCACCAACAAGCAGGGAATAATTTGGAGAGGGAAGAAATCACTGGGCAGGAAATGAGTTAAGCTTTCTTCCTCATACCTCTAAGAATGGCTTGTCCTGTTTAAAAAGAAGCCATTGGGGCAATGTGTATAGGACCTAACTTGGCCTAGGAGGAATACTCACCACCCTTTCTCTCAATCATTTTGTTTTCTTTACACAACACACACACACACACACACACACAGCATATACAGGCAGACATGGATCATGACAATGTGACAATGACATTAAGCAGAATGCAGTTCCCTGCAAACCATTATTTTCTCTTATCCAACGGGAATATTTAAACATTAAAAAAAGCAGACACGAGATATGCAGCAGTACATAGGGAAATATAGTACTGAGGGGGAAAAGGCATTTCAGTACCAGTAAATGGCCTTCCATTCTTACTGGGATTGAATCACAGCATACAAAGTGGCCAAGGGACTAATAAAATGTCTGGAGTATATCCCAAGAATTCATGCAACCTGGATCTAAAAATAACACTGAATTAAAGGTCTTTGCATGGAAAATTCAGTTATTTACTGAATGATTTTCTCCTCTCACAGTGTACAGAGTCCAGATCCCCCACACTCATTCATGCACATGAGCTTGCTGGCAAGAGATGGAATACTGATTCTGAAGGTAATGAGCATTGCCGTCACAATTGAGGAAATGAGACAACAAACTCAAGCAGTAGATGAGATGTGCTGCCCCTTCACCAACAGTCTACAAAACAGAATATCAGCACAAGTGATGGAGATATGTTAGCCGGGTAGTCAGCAAAGGAGGCAGAAATGTGTACACACACACACACGAAGTACCAAAGAGCAACCACCAATGTGATTAGTTACCATGGTATATAGTGGGACTGGAAGAGGAGACCCAGCCCTGTTACATTCCCAATCTTGCGTCTATATCAGGATCTCTGTAAGCAGAGGAAGGTAAGAGCAGGATCCGATCCCAGCACACCAAAGCAGGAAGGAAAAAACCAAAATGTCAGAATAAGAACAGAAGTTGTGACACTGCCATGCAAGGGTTTCCACCACCACCCAAATCAATCCATTATAATGCTGGTGTTAGTTTCATCTAGAAATTAGACCCCTGCAAAATTATGTGGCCCTGCTCAGCAATTACAGCACAAACACACCCTGCCACTTAGTAATCAGTAGGAACAAAGAGCTGGTGTAGTCAGTGAAAGCAACGTTATCCATTTCCTCATTGCTGGGGGTTGATTTTAGTTGTAGAAGACAATGCAAACATATTACTGTTCCAAATCCAGCACCTTTAAGTAGCTTTCAGCAATAACACACTGGACAGGGAGTTAAATACCCATATTGGGCTTTGGGATCCTTTAGTGCAGATCAGTGTAAGCTGCCTTTAAGTGGTTACTGAAAGAGCACATGCAGAAAGGAAACTGTGCTTTCCACACTGAACTCTGAGCTTACAAAGCACATTTCACTGCACTTGCTCAATCTTACCACTGACTCCTACTGCAACCCCTCTCTAAAATCTCCAGCTGAAAATAAGGTATAGTGGGATCAGTTGCCAATTAAACACACCCATCAGAAACTAGACTTTTGAAGGCTTTGTTCATAGCATTCACTGGATCTACAAAAAGCAGGAAAGAGTTGGGCAGTGGAATGACAATCCCCACAGAACACGTGTGCTCAGGTTTTTGTGTACAAAGGCTGCATTTCTGTTGGAGTTAAGTGGTAAAGCAAACAAGATAAAAGTCCCACCACCACCACCTCAAAGGAACCCACCAACAAAACATTTCGTGGCATTCTAAAAGCTCTGGATTAAAGCTCTAGATTCTACCCTGAAAATACTTTCCAACAGAAGTTATTCAGTGCAAATTAAAAAGGTACCTTAAGTGCAAAAAAAGGAAAAAGGGAAAAAAAGGAAGTCATGCAGATGGTGAAGCCAGTGAAGATAGTAGAGGAACTGTTTTCCCAAAGCTAGGTTTGGAAACCTCTGGCAAGCAGACTGTTGTAAAAGGAGCCACATTCCAAACTCAGAAATAGAGTTGTACAATCCAAGATGTAGAGAGTTGTCCAGCCTTTATCTTGCACTTCATTCTGAGCTGCAAGAGCCCCTTTATTTTTGGAAGACAAGAGTGTAGGGCTGCCTCTCTGGACAGCTTTATGATGCACGCTTCCCTTCCAACATGCATAAGGATATCTAGTAGGACTTATACACCCTGAAAGGTGTATGCACAATGAAGTCAACAATTAAGTTTGGGACTAGAGGAATGTGTCCCAGTGGCCACAGTCAATTTAGTACTATGAACAAAACATGTATGATTGATTCCTGTTGCAGGTTCAGCTACCCCAGCCTTAATAAAAAAAAACACCTAAATAAATGAACAAGGGGAGCATCTTACCCAGAGTAATGATTTTTAGAGTTCTTCTTTCTGCATGCGACACACACAACAAGAACGATGAGCAAAAGTAAGCCCAGAACTCCACCAATGGATGCCCCTGCTACTAGAGTAATGGGAAACACAGGCAAGTTACCTGAGGAGAGAAGAAAAGTTTCAGTCCAGTCTGCTTAGCTTTTACATTTATCAATATATCATTGGCATTGGCTTTTATATGCATAAGTTAAGGGTGCATCTGTCTCAGTAATGGCATGTTCCTTGGTCTTTTTTAGATCCCAAACCTCAAGTAAAACTCATGAGCATGATCTGTGGTGTTAGGTTCATTAGATTTCAATAGCATTTTTACAGCATATCAAGTACAATTAATCTCTAATTTAGCCCATCAGTATCCTCATGGGAAAGATGAGGTTGAACAATAAGTGGACTTCCCCTGAAGGCCAATTTTCACTACAAAAATTTGTAGTCTGCTATGCATACCAGCATACAAAACACACAGACCTCCTGCTGAGTGTAAAAGGCATCTACATAAGAGCCAATGCTTTAAAATGCTCAGAAGAGCCAATCAGGAAATAATTGACCCCTGCTTCCAAGCATTTTCATGAAGAACTTGCCATGTTTTAGATGCACACCCATCACATTTGAGAAGCTGCCTCAACACCACAATCAAGAGTAAGTTCACACATTAATCACAATAATCATAAACTAGTAACTGTTGCCTCTTGGCAAGATTGCACTTGTATTGTATTGTAGCAAAGGGATACAACTATACTAAGACTCAGGATTCACAGAAGTACAAAAGCGAACTTGGCACATCTAAGAAACAAACATATATACTCATGCCTAACTATGGAAAAGAGCCACTGCTGAGAACACCTTATTCTCTAGCTGTGAATGCCATTTGTTTAAAAGAAGTTATTTTAGCAGTCTATTGAACTTTTTCATTCTGAAATCCACCCAGATCTAGTCTATTTCAAATCACTCTTTAGTTATATGCTTGGGCTACATTATCTCTTCTATCTCTAGCTACAAACAACTTCAACCGTAAAATAAGCATACAGTAGCTGACTTAATCCTATCAACAGACTACAATATAAACAATTTTTTTCTTATAAATTTGTAGCACCTTCCAAACTGTTTACCAGACAGCTAAGGCTGGCTCTAAGAAGCAAATTAACACCATAATTCCAAAACCATACAGGATTTTTAGTTCTTTTAAAACAGTTCAATTTCTTCACAGAAGCACTCTGAATAAAATACAAGTTATGCAAGAACAGCCAAAATAATACTCCTGTAAGTGATGGGTTTTTGTAGAGTGATTTAATCAAATATTTCACAAAAGGATTCTATCAACCATCATTACTAGCACTCTTGTATCCAGAGACGGCGGTACCTTTTTCCACAACTCTGACTTTGATTTCACTAGGTGTGACAACTATATCTGGAGGGTTCTTGACATCGCAGATGAAAGTGCCATTGTCCCGGAATTGCATGTTGGATATACTGATAGATGCATCTTTCTTGTTAAGGTCACCCGCCCAGCTGCTTCTGTCCTTAAACTGTGTATCCTTCCCAGGATATGATTTGCCATGGGAATAATAGAAGAACTGTAATCAGGAACACAAAACAGGATACAGTGTTAAAATCCTAGTTTTCCCCACAAAGGGAGGTCTGGGAATAGCTACAATTGCTCAGGGTGAGACCGTATTCTGACTCACTTGCCCCAATTCCCAGCTGCTGTTACAGGGTCACTATTGGACCTATTATTGCCATCACCTCATACACCTTTAAACTTGACATATCCTGCTAACAAAACAGGAACCTATGGTGAAGTGTGGGTAATAAATCAACTCACTAAACAAAATCAGAATACATAGGTGGCTAACAAATGTGTCACTAGTTCAAAACAATCCCTCACCTTAATAATACTTTTGCCACTAAAGTATTGTGGAGCAAGCACAGAAGGACGACTATCCATGATACCAAACATAATAGGATCAACTGGCATTCTGAGGCGGCCTAAATATGTACTCTTACCAGCGATAAAAGTGAGCAGGAGCAGACAGGTATGAAATAGCATTGTCGCAGGCTCTTGTTCAATTCTCATCTTACTTCAATCATCATCTCTTACCGACACAGTAGTAGTTGATCCCTCTGGTTGAAAGCTCCAGGTAACAGTAGCGGCACTGCTGATCACCTCTGAGGATGAAAAGCTGCACGGAAGCTTCGTTTCTGTCCCATTCTCCACAGAGAGTTCTGCTGGTGTGTATACTTCCACAGCTGAAACCTGGGCTGTCAAAAACACCACAAAAAATCAGGATGCAGGACCCATTGTAAACAATGCAGAATGAAATGATAGCATTACACAAGAGAGTTAGATGAAGAGCTACATTAGAAATCTTACAGCCCAGAATAAATGCCCCATCAAATATTCGTTGAGTCGCACTTAGTCCATTTGTTCTGGAAACATCCAGCGTTAATTCTGCTTTTGTGTAAGATTGGTCACCGTATAAACTTCATCCTGATTGCAATGCATACCCTATGAACTTGATCACTGAATATTTACCCAATTGTTGAGTGTTGGACAAGGGCAACTAAAAACAGCTCATCTAAGTAACCATTCTAGTAAAAGACTGATAAAAGTTAAAACGTCCTCCAATGACTGAAGAATGGGTAGAAAGTTCTTGTGTACTGTTCGCCTATCCATCCTGTAGGGATATCGCGGAGTGGACGGTGGGGTCCGGAGGGATAACACTCTCCACCAGCAGGCAGCCACAATCTGCCTGCACGCGTGACCTTGGAGTGCAGGGCAAACCCCCCCCCCCCGACAAGCCACAGCTTTTCTGTACATCGTTCCCTCTGTCTGACCTTTTGCGGTCTCAGTAGTCGGCGGTGTCCTGTCTGTAACCTTTGTCTCCGAGACCTTTTGTCTCCTTCGTCATACACACTGTGCAAGGGGAAAATGACGCTGCGGAAACAGGTGCCAAAATAACTTTGTACCACCCTACAATCTTGGGACGGAAGATGTGTAAAGGTCACAGCCCAAAATGTATTTGCCTGGCTTGCATATTTGTCTCAATAAAAGGAGGCTCCACAGGCTAGTGAGCAGCTCGCTTCAGCCCACCTGTGCGCAGCTCACATGATGATCAACTCCTGTCTTGTGCCTTCACTTCACATCCTTTGGCAAAGGAGGAACTGTTATTTGAACTTGGGTAAGGTTTTGTACCTTTGTAAAGTCCTATTTTGCTCAATAAAATCCAGCCTTTCTCCACTAGTGCTCTGTCTTTGCTTCAAGGATCCTTTAAAAGGAAGCCTTTTGCCTTTGGCAAAACACCATCCAAGCCCTAAAGCCAGTTCACACAAACCTGGTCAACTCCATACCACCTCTACCGAAATCTTGGCAGGTTCACTACCAGAATACACATGATGCACCATGTAATTACAATAAGCAAACATGAACTAAACTCATATGCAAGCTGTAGACAGTCACAACAACGTTTTGTTCTCCAAAAGTAAGAAGTAGTCCTTGTGGCTAAGCTGTGACTCTCCCAAAGTTGCTAGACTATAGTTCCCACCCTACCTGACCACTGGTGATGCTGGCTGAGGCGGATGGAAACTGTAACCCAGACACATCTGGAAGGCCACAGTGCAGCCTGCCTGCCTGCCCCCGCTTTACATACCTGTCCTGAAGCATATATTTAATTTGCTGCCAACATTGTTCTCAAATGCTTTCTTTCTGCCTTCACTGAAAAGTCTAACATGTCCTTCAGAGTTTCTACAGCTCACAAAAGTGTATGGTTTTGTATTAATCCTGGCAGGAGCACATTGACAGCAGCTGTTTCATGGCCAGAAACAAGGTTATTTCATATGCTGCATTATCAATGCTGTCCTTCATAGTCTGTGCTAAGGATTCCAGATTCCTGACAGTCCAATTCTGTTTTAACGCAAAAACACATAAAAAATTAAACAGGCAAAAGTGTTTACTGAATGGACAGAAGAGAAAGGGAATCCCTGGGAAGGCTTCTGTGTGCTACACAGTTTGTCAGGGCTCCCTGTGAATTTAAAAAAAGTACCTCGAGACTTACAACTTGTGAAAAGCCATTCAGCTGTTTGTTAGGAACAAGAATGAAAATTGGGAGCTTTACCAAGCTCAACCCACACCAGGTGTAGCTAGCAAGCAAACAAACCAGCAGGGATTGATGGAACACAGCACTACCAAAACAGGAAATGGAACATTCTCGCAATGGGGAAATGCCTTGGCACTTCCACATTCACTGCATTGCCTTCACATCCAGCATGCGGTAGAATAGAGCAGAATACCACTTAGGCAAGACACTCACCATTACAGCATTGTGCAAGCAATGTCTCCCACCTCACTGCTGCTGTGCTAAGACACTCAGAGTTAAATGCTTAAATGTGCTTAAGAAAACCCACTCACGCTTCTATGATGCAATAATCTAGATTTATAGAAGCCTGCATTTATAGAAACCTGCCATGATATTATAGGCTTTCATCTAAAAGCCTTGTGTGGCTCAGGACTCCAATACCTTACGGACCACCTCTTCCCACACAAGCCAACCCACACCTCACATTCAACATCTGAAGCCTTTCTCTATTTCCCCCCACCCAAAGAAGATGTGGAGGGTGGCAACATGAGAACAAGCCTTCTCAGTGGTGGCTCCATTTCTGGAATGCTCTTCCTAGGAATGCATTCCTAGCACCATCACTGTGTGTTTTAAGAGACCAGGCAAAAACATTATTTACCCTTGCTTTTTGCTCTTTATTTGATGGGTACCTGGGTATGTTTGTGCCCTTTTTTGGATATACTTGGACCTATAGACATCAAGGGAGTTATATGTGTGTTAAAGGAGCAAAATGAGATTGCATCTGTCTTCACTGCTGCAGTTTTTGAGCAGGCCCCTGTGTCTGAAAAAGCTCTCCTGGGATTGTGCCTGAAGTGCAGAGACAGAAGATGACAGACAATATTCAAAGCCTCAAAAACAACTCAAATGTGAAATTGCTGGCCTATAAAAATTATGTATGCTATTCCTAAGATCCATCTCCATACCTAAGGAATGGAAAGTGGCCAATTGAATGCCCCCCTTTTTTTTAATGGATGCAGAGGAGATCTGAGAAATTACAGGCAGTTACTGTACACTAAAGCTTGTTCCAATAAAATTGCTAGAAAGCATTATTAAATATAAAATTACAAAAAGTATATAAGAACGAGACTTCTTGAATAATAAGCATGGCTTCTGTAAGGGTGTTTTCTGTGTATTACATAGCTCTTGAGTGGTCCTCATATGGACCACTCAAGCATATGGCAGGCATATGGACAGGAGCGATGTAGTACATGTTGCGTCAGATTTTGAAGGACTCCTGAGTGAGTTTAGCAATCATAAGATAAACAGAAAAGTTCTCTTAGGGATCAGAAGGAGGTTAAAGAACAAGAATCAGAGAATCGGAATAAATGATCACAATTCAGGAATGAATGAAGTGGGATCTCTCCAAGGATCAGTATTGGGACAGCTGTTTTACACTTATTTGTGAATGACCTGAATTTTGGGGTAAGCAGTGAAGTGGCAAAAGTTACTAACGTTCAAAGTGGTCAAAACAAAAAGGGATTCTGAGGTCTAAAAGGCTCACTCAAAGCTTGGTGAATGGGCACTAAAATGCCAAATGTGATTCGCTGTAAGCAAATGTAAAGTGATGAACATAGGGGCAACTCATCCTCCCCCCCCCCAAAAAAAATGTCACATGTACACTAATGGGGTCTGAATTGGCTAGGAAGGACCTTAGGTTCATGGTGGATAGCTTGATGAAACCGTCAACCCATTTTGCAACTCTGAAAAATTCCATGTTAACAACCATTAAGAAATGGTCTAAAAATAAAATTGCCTAAATAACAATGCCATTTAGAAACCTATGGGGCGCCTGCACTTAAATCTATCACTTACAGTTCTGCTCACCGCAACTCAAAAGAGTGCGGAAAGTTTTAGAAAAAAGCACCAAAACTGACCACGTGGCTGAAATAATTTCCCTACAAGGAAAGGTTAAAACATTTGGGGCTTTTAAGGTAGAAAAGAAACACTATGAGGGGACATGATAAGAGGTCACAAAGCAACATGTTTTGAAGAAGGATTCTGAGGGTATAGTACAGAGTCCCTGCATCCATGAACTAATGCAAAGACAGCTGCTGATGTCTTTCCACCCCTATAGGCCCAGAAGCATAACTTGGTGTTGGCAAAACCTATCAGGCATTGGAGTCCTTCCACAACACCTGGAGCACCAATCATGCACATGCATGGCTCAGCACTCCAGCACCTGCTTTGTCCACAAAAGGAATCCTCTGGTATCTTCAGCAGGAAAAGCCTGCTGTTGGAGGGGATGGAAAGCGGTCCTCAGAGCAGCTCCCAGGCAAAGAGCAGTGCAGGCACACTGCCTAGCCCTCCTGTCCAGACAAGTTCACCGGCTTCTTGGATTTTATTTCTCTCTCTCTCTCTCTCTCTGTGTGTGTGCGCGCGCGCACACACACGCCAATATAGCTCCTTGCCAAGAGCACAAGGGACTCTAGGTATGCCTTTGAATAGGCCCTGGGAATCCAACAGTCTTTTTCTGTGCATATCCTTCTCACAATAGCCACAAGTAAGCTGAGAAACAGACTCATGCATCTACATGTCCCCACTGAGTTTACTGGTTGAGCACAACCAGTACTGCTTGTATTCTGCTACAGTGAAACCTCGGTTTTCCAGCATCTTGGATGCCGAACAATTCGGAACCTGAATGCCAAAAACCCGGAAGTAATTGCTTCCGTTTTCGAACGCGCCTCGGAAACCAAACAGCTTTTGAGGCGCGTTTCTCAATTTTTTCAATGGATTTTGCCGACCGCCCATTGATCCTAGATTTTCGAACATTTCGGGACTCGAACAGCCTTCTGGAACAGGTTACGTTTGAAAACTGAAGTTCCACTGTATCACATTTGTCCTTCTCCAAGTTTTGTTACCCAAGAATATTATACAAGGAGAATTCCTAACTGCTATTTAATTGCCAAGAGATCCAGACTAAAAGGCTATGGGTGAAAAGAGATACTGTACCATATTAGCCTACTCACATGGTTTGCCATCACAGCAGCTTTCTAAAACAGGACGCCTTGGGATTGTGGTCCACCAACTAGCACAAAGATGATGAAAATGCAGCTGTGCTTAATTTATCATCCATCACTACTATGCAGACTAGAGCTCTGCAGGCTCTGAGAAGTTGTAGGATCTCAGACTAAATTGCATTTGGAAATGCAATTTACTCTGAGTAGCTAAGGAACAAGTTAATCTGAAGAATTAAAAGGCTCTTTAAAAACATTCACTTAAAGAGAGCTGATTTGGCCACAAAGAATGAGCTGGAGGGATGCTCAAGACAATCTTCCAGAAGAGGCCTGTCCAAGTTGGACATCGGCCAAGGAAGATTGCAACACAAGACAGCTTCTCCAAAAGCACATTTTGCAAGCGGACAGCTCTCAGCAGTGTAAGCTCGTAAAGAAAATGCATCAAATCCTGAGACAGACTTAATACTGTGGTGATTAGGAAAAGGTGACAACCAGTTGGCAACACAGCTCCCAACTGAATAATTGATATTTTATTATTACACATGCCAGTTATCCTCACCATAGCATACTAAAGTGGAAAGAAGTCAAACTAATGTCTTCTTTTCATAGCATTCTAGTTTCTTCATTAAAGACTTTAAAACCCTCCTTTCGTTCCTCATTTTGTCTAAAACAGAAACCGCTAAGCTGTCAGACTGCAGCCGACATTGTCAAGAAAAATAGTTGCAGGGTTTCCTTATGTGTTCCTGGAACTATCAAGAATTTGCAAAGTAAAGTGGCTTACAGTATGTTCTTCCATTGGTAAATTATGGGTGACAATCAGTCCTGTTAACCTGGTTTCTAAATGTGATTGTGACCATATTGAGAAGGTCTTAAGCCTGCTCCTAAATGAAGACAGAGGAAATATGTGTGTTTAATCCCTGTCCCTCAAAATAAGATAGTAGTTTGAAGTTTGTTTCTGTAGGAAAAAATCACAATATAAATTTTATTTTATTAGATTAACCTGCATCATTCTCCAAAGGAGCCAAGAAATGCTATAAATTCTGTGTAACGACTAGGAAAAGCAGTCCACATTGAAATGAATTATCTTATATAATTAGTTAATGGTTTCCAAATGAATAGACTTCCAGCATATGAACTTTTCTATCAGAGGTTTATGGATAGAAATGAGTCATGACCAGACTTCCTGAAAACATCTACAACTTTTTTAGTCAAAGAACAATTCTTCTGTATTCGATTACATGAAATTATTCTATATTTGATTACGTAACCCAGAATTTACTTCTACTTAAAGGGATGCTAATGAAGTCAAACAGGAGAAATCTTGTGGGCTTTCCATAGTTACATCTGATGCATAGTGCTGAGTCTCTCCATAGATTATCCAACATTTGGATTAAATAAGCATCCAGTTTTAATTTTTAATACTAGACTCTGGAAGCCATGGATATGGGGGATCAGGAGTTCAGGGCATAGCCCCCTTCTCACTATCGCGCCAAAATTAATCCACAGAGTAGAAAATCCATTCTTGATTAGTAAATGGTGTGCAGAAAAACTGCTCCCCTAATTTCTCCGCTGATCCCACTCAGGTACCACCAGATGTTCTGCAAGACAGGAGGTATGCTAGACTACAAAGGCTTGGAACAAGCCAGTTTGTATAGGCTCAGAGGTGTTTATAGTAACAGTTGTCCTTTTATGTAAAGAACGGATTCTGTCTAAAGTCCCTAGTGTAACATGGTCATGGTTTAATTTTTATCAAAAAAAATTCCTTGTTAAAACAGAGTACCCTGAAAGTTGTCTGCTTTAGAACAACTTGTGGTCAATCTTTTCGCTGCATCAAAAAGTGTTGTATCTATATGTAAAATGTTAATTGAGATGAAATTTGGCCATCTTATGGCTACAAAAATCCCATCCGAAGCAGATCTTTAAATATAAATGCCTAATGAAAAATGGAACGAGCTTTGGGGGACAGGGGAAACCTCTGAGACCAGTCTTAGCTCAATTGAGAGAAATATAATTGAAGCTCCTACCTAGGTGGTATCTTTCTCCTTTGCAAATATCCTATATGATACCAGGTGTACCACCTCCCTGTTGAAGGAGATATGGGGAGACTGGCTCCTTCATACATATGTGGTGGTTTTGCAAAGCTGTTTGATCCTTTGAGACCTCAATTTTTAAAGAACTTTGTTTAATAAATATAATCGAGTTAGAATCTTCTCCTCAGCTTCCTTTGGTTGCAATAATGGATGTGTCTACTCCGCCAATTCCTCATAGAGTACTTTTAAAAATTTCTCCTTGCAGCGGCATGTATGGATATTGAGAAGAAGTATACTAGGCTGATGGAAGTCAAGTTTACAACACGTAAGACTTTATATATATTAAATGTGAACTTTTGGTAATACAATGCATACTTTCATACAAGACACCAAAAACTGTAATAAAATGATCATATGCACATAAGCTACTAGCATATCAATTTAAAAGTTGTTGTTTCTTTTTACTATGGGGACACTGAAGAAAATTATTTACTTTTTAGAATCTATGTTTAGAATTTCCATTAAGGCAGAACAGCAATTCAAATGATAATAACCGGACAAATTCTCAAGTTGCTATTAAAATAATAAATTGCAAAAATAAATAAATAAATAAATCTGTTTAGAAGAGCCAATGGCAGCTAGTGCCCACTTGGCCTGGTAGTGCTAAAAGGCCACAGGTCATGGCCAAGTTGTCCTAGTTTTCTCCCTATCCTACTCCCTTGCAAACATACTGTTGACACCTAAGCTTTGCTTTTTATTATTTATTTATTTAGTCCCAACTGGAAACTTCTCACTTTGGTACCAAAGGAATCTCTGCTGCCAGAGGAGGAGACTGATGGAAGAAACGTTTGTGTGGCTTCCACCTGTCCTGGTTCTCTCCCTATCCTCCTCCTTTGCAAAGAAACAGTGGATACTTAAACACTGTAGTCTTATTAATACATAGCCCCTAAGTGTCTTACCTTGGTTCAGAAGGGGCCCTTGCTGTCACAATTTCTAGTGTGCATCCATGCCATGATTAGTGTACATAACACAGAAGTAATAAGAAGCGATAAGTATGTAAATGACAGCAGCCTGAATTTGTTAGTCTTAAAGGTGCCACACTGGACTCTTAAACATGAACCCCATATATTTCCATATTTATTTATTTATGGAGAATTATTATTCCTCTGCCCCCTGCTGCTCAGAGATGAAACATTTCCAGACTTCTAAAAACTGAAGGTTTATCCAAACTGAAACAAACTTCTACTCTTCCACATCTCAGTTTATTTCTTGATTTGGTGTACAGTGGTATTTCGGTTGTCGAACATAATCCATTCCAGAAGACCTTTAAACTTCCGAAATGTTCGACAACTAAGGCGCAATGGGTGGTTGGCAAATTCCATTCAGAAAGTGGAGAAACATGCCTTGGAAGCCATTTCACTTCCGAGGCACGTTCGAAAGCGGAAGCATTCACTTCCGGGTTTTTGAAACATTTGGCTTCGGAAACGTTCGACAACTGAGGTACCACTGTATTTCCAAACAGAGACCAGGTCCCCCCCCCTCCCCGGGCACACACAAACATCCTACTTGAGATGAAAGTATCTGACATGGCTAAGAAGCAGTTGGTGTCAGAGGTTGTGCTGTGCAAAGGCCTTGACACAATCTTGCAGTAGCGTACGCTTGGCAGAATCCCAGACTGCATTCCGTGGCCAAACACCTGAATATGTTCTGTATGTTGCAACATTTAAAAGCACCTTTCCAAACAGCAAGCAAGCCCTAAGCATACTGCTTGTTTTGTAATCCTGTCCAATGCAGAAGCTGTGCCTACATTTCCACCTCTGAATCTTGGATCCAACAGATTTGCAGCAGTGTGAATTGGAGGTAACAAAATTGCACTGCTCTGTACTTTCTCCCACTCCCAGTCCTTTGAGGACTGGTCAAGAGGTCAGAAACAGATCCACCAACCATGCCAACAAATTTACGGCCACAAGCAAAGAAGGCATTCAATCCTCCTTCTTTCTCTTGAGGCAACAGCAGTGCCCTCCAAGAGACAGAAATGCATCTTGCTCTTTCACTTGAGTATTGTACTCTCAATGTACAACTCAGGACTTGCCTCCATATACAGGAATTGTAACGATCTGAAACTGTACCTAGTCTTGCATAAAAGTCTTTCTGCTATGCAGCTTCAGAAATTATTTTGGGGGATTAATTGTATGAACAGCTTGTCTCAAACATTTGTTCATCATTCTAAAAGAAAGTGTTTTATAAACAAACAAACAATACAATACAATACAATCTAACAGGGGGAAACAGGGAAAAAGCATTTCCCCCCCTAAATTTTCCAGTTCTTTTCTTTCTTGGCCTTCACATCTCTACCTCTGCTTTTTTATGTCTACATCTTTTTTCAAGAAAGTGGAATAAAATGCAGGGAAATTAAGTGGATTAGGGCCTAGGGGAACAGGGTTAAAAATCACCATTTAGCCGTGAAGCTCACCATGTGACCTTGGGCCAGTTACCATCTCTCAGCCTAACCTACCTCACATTGGGGACTTATGAACGCCACCTTGAACGTCTTGGAATACACATACCTATATCCAGCCTGCTGTCCCTGATTTTGAATGGGAGGAGGGGAAGATTTGAAATCATGAAAAAACCTAAACTAAAACAATAATGAATCTGGGAAACAACCAGAATATTCAGACCTAAAAACTTTGGACTTTATCTGTAGTTCCTCAGCAAATCCAGCATGGCTGCCTGCTAGAACAGGCTTGCCTGGGATGGAGTATGCAGGCAGGTTGTAACCCATGCTCCCATATTACACGTAGGCTCTGCACACTGCATTCTCATCTGAACCATCCCCTGCAGCTTTCTGTAATAGCATTTTAAATTTGCCAAAGTGTTTTATATTCTTTTATCCTCACATCAACCCTGTAAAGTAGGTCACAGTACAATTTTAGCAGAACAGCAAACAAAACAGCACTGCCATCTTAAAGGCTAGAAATTGTATTATGGCATAAGCTTTCGTGGGCTAGAGTCCACTTAATTGGATGCATCATTCTTTGTAATACATTAATTTAAGCAATAATCAAGGCTGGGTTAAAGTGGTTGTGAGCTTGATGCTCACAATTTCCAAAACAGGGGCCTCTTCTCCTAGAAAGGAACACCTGATATTACAAAATAAGACTCATGCTATCTTCTAACAAATTTATTTATGGCATACAGTTTTGTGAAATACAAAAAAATGCCCTGAGCATGTGAAGTATTACAACCCTCAGCAAAACGTAACAGAAACATTTTGTAAAACCCGATAAGCAGAAAGCAAAGATAGAGACCTATGACCACAACTTTCTGCCCGCAGTAGGCAAACAAACTTGCAGAAAGTATCTGGGTGGGGCTGGAGGAGATGCACAGACCACAACCTCCTCCGAACTTTCCAAAGGCCTTTGTGAGCAAACAAGCTTGCAGAAGAGGGGTTTTTAACACTGCAATCCTAACCTTCTCTACTTACAACCAAGACCTATTGAATTCAGTGGGGCACTTCCATGTAAGTGGAGTTTGGATTGCACCTTTAAGAAGGCAGTGAAAGCTGAGCTGAACAAATGACGTCTCCTTCAAACTTTCTGACAGAAATCTCATGGGCTTATTAAATGGAAATGCAGATGGGACATTAAGCAAGAATAATAATAATAATAATAATAATAATAATAATAATTTATTATTTATACCCCGCCCATCTGGCTGGGCTTCCCCAGCCACTCTGGGCGGCTTCCAAAAAAAAAATTAAAATTAAAACACTGCAATACATCAAACATTAAAAGCTTCCCTAAACAGGGCTGCCTTCAGATGTCTTCTAAAAGTCTGGTAGTTGTTGTTCTCTTTGACATCTGGTGGGAGGGCATTCCACAGGGAGGGCGCCACTACCGAGAAGGCCCTCTGCCTGGTTCCCTGTAACTTGGCTTCTCGCAGTGAGGGAACCGCCAGAGGGCCCTCGGTGCTGGACCTCAGTGTCCGGGTAGAACGATTGGGGTGGAGACGCTCCTTCAGATATACTGGATATACTGAAGACATTTTCTTCATGCTACTAACCTTCCAAAAACCTTCAGGAGCAAATACACTTGCGGAACAGGAAAATAAGTATGGCATTGGACTGCAGCCACAATGGCCAAGCTGCAGGGAGGGCATGTGGGGGTATTGGGTATTAATTTTCCTTCACCAGCTACCCCACTCCCAACAGTCCATCAAGTGCAGGGATACCGACCACAGTTCAGCATTTATTCTGTTCTTCTCTCTCTGTATTAGCAAATAATTAAGTACACATCATGGAAGATCTCCCTGTCTTTATTTTGGCTTTGTTGATGTGTTGGTTAACTGTCATGCAGCAGGGTAGGAAAAGTCAAGATACTTACAACATTAGAACAATTTGTGATTAGTCTAAAGCTGCTTTAGATTTTGATCAAGAGATAATTGGCAAGCCACTTGGGTTGCAGATTAGAGATTCTCTTAAGAACATTCCCTTGTGAAATTATTTCTCATAACACAACCAAGAACTACAGATAATGGGTACAAAAGGGATATAGAATTACTGTTGCCACCACTTATTCAGGGACACCCAAGCCAATACTTTCTGTTACGAAACTGCTAAAAGGAGTAAACAACAATAAATTGCAATTCAATGTCTGTTTCAGAGTTCATATGGCTTCCAGAAAAAAGAAGCCTGTGCAAAGTCCATAAGCACCAATTATAGGGACACCGAGCTAGATAAACAAAGTACACATATAGACAGCAAGAGTCCACACTAAGATGTTTTCTCAATTACACAGCAAATACTGTGCATGTGTGTGTAAAAATATTAAAGAAAAAGTCTTATTTCAGCTGAACTAATATCTATAAGACTACTAGCTAGTTGTGCTATTTCAAGTACCAACAGAAGGCTCTCAATAAAAACTTATCTCATTGGTTTAGGCAACAAACCATGCCTTCTGAGTTGTATGGTTGCTAATATGAACCCAAAAGCACAACAGAGGCAGCAGTATACAAGGAACCCTGTATAGTAGGTCTCAAGATGTTGTTGGACTATAACTCACATCATTCCTGACCATTGGCTATGCTGACTGAAGCTGATGGGAGACCAACAACATCTGGAGGGTCACAAATTCCCCATTCCTGGCCTATTTCCTCCCAACAGTGTACTCAATAAGAAATGCACTAAAAAAAGCTAGAAGATGGATGTTGGAAATGTGTCATCAGAGAGCTCTTTACACTACCTTTGCTAAACATTTCTTACGGCTCTGTTGAGCTGGTATTGCAAAATTTTGGAAGATGTTTCAATACTGAAATAGCCCCGTCTTGAATGGAAAATTACAAAACACGACAAGAAGGTCATGGGGATTATTTTCAACAGCTCCACATAAGCAAAGATCACTGTAATTTGCAACAAGTATTTGCTGACTTCCACGCATGTAGGTAAAGAGTCACCAGTCAGTAGCAGTTTCCCCTAACAGTTAAGGTGGGGCAAGGAGGAAAGAATGTATACTTAAGTCCAGTTATAAAAACTGACTTGGTCTAGGGAAAGCTTCTAAGTTATTGTTGAGGAGAACAATATTAGGAAGTTTCACAACAATGCTACAACCACAGCCACAAACTACAGTGGTACCTCGGGTTACATACGCTTCAGGTTACATACGCTTCAGGTTACAGACTCTGCTAATCCAGAAATAGTACCTCAGGTTCAGAACTTTGCTTCAGGATGAGAACAGAAATCTTGCTCTGGCGGCGCAGCAGCAGCAGGAGGCCCCATTAGCTAAAGTGGTGCTTCAGGTTAAGAACGGACATCCGGAATGAATTAAGTACTTAACCCGAGGTACCACTGTATAACCATTAACAACTATCCAGTCAGAAATGAAACTATATTTTGTATCAATGAACTGAAATGTTAAGATTTGAAAATGAATCCACGCAAGACTAAAAAAAATATAATATTTTTCAGTGTGTAAGACTATGTTTTTCCCCAATTTTTTTAAGTTTAAAATTGGGGGTCGTCTTATACACAGAATGTTTAAAATATTTATTTCTTAATTTTGGGCTCAAAAAATAGGGGTCGTCTTATACATGGGGGCATCTTATAGACAGGAAAATACGGTAAGTTGCATCCCCAGTCCAGCTATATACTTACACTAGCAAAGATACATATACAGAACAAGCATGTAAGCACAAACGCCTTAATTGTTGCTTTGTGAATAATTTTCCTTTCCTGTCTCAGCATGTGTTTGAGCTATCTCTATTGCTTATATTTCTGAGAAGTCAGAATGTTTAGCTGAAAAGTTTGACATGGTGCAAAAAACCCAAATACAGATTCAGGAACCCTGTCAGTTATCCTAGAATTTATTGAACAAAGAGTGAAAGTAGCAGTCTATAATATTGTTCCTTCGAACTGAAGTTAGGTTAGAAATAGGATTAGACTCTGAAATGGCCATTTATCTGACTGGAGCTCTGCAACCATGCCATAATGGACTACTGTTGATAACAGTTGAGAGTCCTATTATTCTCACTCTGGTGTATCTTAAGGCACTCCATTTAATGAAAGAAAAGAAATACAAGTGCCTTTGTTTTGATTTGCTCAATAATTGTAAAGTGTGGGAAGGAAGTATATGACTAAATCTGAGGAAGGGAAAAACCTTCCATCCTGAAGCATACAAATAATGGCTTCTAAACTGTGGCCTGAAGGAGCACTTTTAGTTCATTTCTGCACACTGGTTAAGTCTAGGAGGCACGTAGTGGGTTCTCAGAATAAAGACTCCAGACTCCACAAGTTCCAAATTCGACATGCACAATTTACTTTAGTAATATCACTAATTTTCTGTGGTGCCATTTTCAATCCATGGCATCAATGCAACACAAAAATAGAATTTTTTGAAGACTGCCAAGTAGAAAGGAAAAACAAAATCTGACCTATTTCTATTACTAAAGCTTGCTGATCCTAAAAGTGATCTCAATGGACTTTCTGGAAGAGGCAAGTCAAATATATTTGGGCACACAAAAAACTTGGGTTCAAAAAGAGAACAATTCACTATCCCCTTTAGGCATAATATTTCAGCAAACCACAACCAAAATTGTTTTCATTTTTTGCCACTTCCAATAATCCCATTAGTGCTACCACTGCCAGTTTTTTTCCTCCTATGAACCAGTTGTGCAAAAAGTTTTAAATTCTAATCAAATAAATGCTACATCAAATTAAAAAGTCTTACAAAACCTGTCTTGATTAGTAGGAACTATGAGGTTTGCAACAGGAAACAATATTTTGTTTCCATTTGAAGTAACTCTTTCATTATTATAAAACAGCACTACAGTGGTACCTCTGGATACGCACACCTCCAATTGCATATCCTTCAGGATGCGAATGTGGCAAACCCAGAAGTATTTTTCTGGGTTTTGTCAAGCGTGCATGTGCAGCAGCAATCTGCCGCGCTGTGCACATGTGCAGAAGCAGTCTACCGCCACGCGTGCATGCATGGTTGCGGAAACCTTGGAATCTGACCGGAGATCCAAAACGGATCCCATCCGCAACCGGAGGTACCACTATATTTTTGCTAGTACAGTGGTACCTTGGTTCTCAATGAGCTTGGCTCCCAAACAAATAGGCTCCCGAACACTGCAAACCCAGAAGTAAGTATTCCAGTTTGCGAACGTTTTTTGGAAGCCGAATGTCTGACGCAGCTTCCACTTGACTGCAGGAAACTCCTGCAGCCAATTGGAAGTCGTGCCTTGGTTTTCAAACCATTGTGGGAGTCAAACGGACTCCCGGAACAGATTAAGTTTGAGAACCAAGGTACCACTGTACGGGCATATTCACAAGACCTGCTTGTGGGACTGTTCCCGTGACAGGCTGGATTAATATCCAATACACTTAAACCAGTGTTTGAAATTAGCCAAGCACATTTTGCACCTTGCTTTCAACCACTTGCAACCAAGTAAATATGCCTGGCTGCTAGGATGGCACTTGACACTTCTACCATCTGCAGGTGCATGCCTGGGGATCATTGGATCTGGACTGTTTTCACAAACTAATACCCAGTGGTATTTTTCTAGAAAAAGGGATGCTGGAACTCACCATGAATGCCTCTTTTTTTCTCTTATAATGGCAATGGTGCCCACCTAAGAGGTGCCGGAGCAGAGTTCCACCAGTCTGACTGAAAAAAGGCCTTGCTAATACTCCAACCTGTAGAATTCTATCAGCTATGTTTTATCAGCACAATCAAAATGAATTTCTGGAACCAAAATGCTTCTTCTGTGCAGTCTGAGCAGGGGCAATCACCACTGAGAGATTCAAAAAGACCAATATATGTGTGGACTGTCTCTGGATCAAATGACGTTTCTTTCTTGAGTTATCAAAGCTCAAGGTTGTTATCTGAACAAGCCAGATGCTTAACTGAGAATCACAAACAGTGCATCGTCTGATAAATAAGACTTCAGAGCTGTCTTGCCCCAAAATGGCAACTAAACATTCCATTTTGGTGACTAACTTTGGTTTAAGGAGCCATTTGGCACCTAGCTTATATATCGGAGTTCCTAACACTGATTTAAGCCAGGTTATTCATTACCTCATGTATTAAGCAGCACATGAAGAAGTGCTTATGTTGATTCTATTTAATATGTTACTTCTGGAAGCAACTGAAATGTCCAGAGAACAGCTACTTGGGGATTAAAACAAAAAACATCATTCTAACATAGCTCAGCAATAAGGAACAAAAGGGAGTTTCAAACAGATAATATTCCATAGGTCCAAACCACTATCCTTTCACAAAATAAAGCACTGCTAGTTCATAGGGGAAAAAACCCTGCCCAGCTTACAGATGGATTGATTTCATTGCTGCAGAATAACAGGACATTACTTAATATAGCTAGCCAGTAGCCATTTTGCATACTAGTACATTTTATATTCAAAGAGCGTAACAGAGAAATGGCCAAGGCAATATTGTACATTTGTGAGATGAGTCAATTTACCCAAGAAAAGGAAACGGAAGTATGGGAAACTGTGTTTTATAATTATGTTGGTGCCTCAGAAGGAATCTGTAAGCTGATCACCCTCAGGCAGATCTAAGTCAGTTTGACCAGGTTGTGGAAACCAATTTCCCTGAAAGGCACATGTAAAAACTGTGTGCAACAACTCCTAGGAAAGATTTTCATTACTGACTCTGCGTACTGACACATTTGACTTGAACTGACCCAGGCTAACTCTTGAGCATGTGCAGCGAAGCAGTATATCGCCATACCTGTTTGTGGGACTGTTCCCGTGACCAGACTACCTCATCGCATCCATCGCTTTACGACTAATAAGAACTGTACACTGCTTTAAGAAAGCAGCGCTACAAATGAAGGCAGGAAACTCAAAGCCAAACAATGGCAACACCAATCCTAGACATACGAGGTCTTGGGCGCTTTATCTGGTACCAGCAGAGAGGAAAGAGATTGATTCAAGGACGCAGCAATTTCCCCTCTTGCCTGGCTCAGCACTTACCCTTATTATTATCTGTGCAGAGCTCAACCTAAAGACCCAAAGGGCGGAGTAGCAGAGGGAGAGAGAGAGGTCACCTGCTCTTCCTTGGTCTCTGTTCCGCCCTGGGCTCTTCTGCAAAGCGATTCACACGTACACCCGCCACCATCATGACACGTACATTAGCTCACCCCCACCCATTCTTCCTTTTACCGGAGAGAGACCAGGGAGGGGCTGCGAGGGGGGCTCCGGGAGACCTGGAATCCCCCGCCAACACCCAACAGCACCGAGGAAACAGCGCCGCAGCGTCGCGTTCACACGCCCCAGACGACTCGCCTCCCGCGCGCGCTCCGCTTCCCCCGCCGCCCGAGTTCTGGCGGAGACGGCGGGGCTCCGCGAAGAGGAAAGGCTTTTCTCCCGCCCTGCTTTCTCCCTCCTTGGCTCCCCTCCTTCCCTTTCAGGCGCGCCGACCCCGACACGGGAAACCCACTCACACATGCCGAGAGCCGCTGCCAGCAGCAACGAGCTGAGCCAGGCGGCGAGCGGAGCAGCGCCTTGCCTCGGACTGCAGCCGCCGCCGCCGCCTCCTGGCGCCGTTAACGCCGCCACCGCCACGGTCGCCGCTGCCATTTTCCTGCCTCCACCTCCTTTTCCTCTCATTGTTCCACCCCCGCCCATGGTTGGAAGAGGGGTGGGAGAGCCGAAGGGAACCTCCACGCCGGTATTGAGCCGGAGCGCTGTCAATCACGCACACCTCCTGAATCCAGCGTCTTCCTTCTGGCCAGGCTCTGCCCTTCACTCCTCACGTCGCAGGGCGATTGGGAGCTCGGGATTTCACTCAGCCATGGGTGGGCCATTGAGAAGAGAAGCTGCCCGCCCACTTTGGGCGCCTGTCACGTGACTGGAAGCTACCTTGGGGCTTTATTGTGAGGGCTGGGCAATTGCAGAGCGGTCGCCTTGCCATGGCCTGTTTCCGACAGAAAGGACGCGGTGACGCAGGCTCAGTAGTAGTAGTAAGGCGTTACCGTGGATCTTGTCCTTATGGCGGTTTTTAGGGATTTGCTCCACGCCACTCCACTCACATCTGTGCACATTTCCGTAGCCTGACATGCGGAAGCCCTCTTGGTTCTGTTCATGGCCCATATCGCTGCATTCATCGCTTAATACTAGTTGAAAAATAATCAGTTTTCCCCATTAAGTACTATGAAACTGCGAGCAGAGTTTAACAGGCTGCTTCACTAAGTTTGGGGTCTGGCATCACGTACAGTCAACCAAATAATGTTGGGAGTATTTACCTATATAGAAAATATGGAAGTGTCTATAAGTATGGGGAAAGTCAACATCGTGCTACAATTTACAGCTAGCAAATAGTATAATTTGGTAACTCGTACATCCACCAATATTTAAAGTTCCTACACCAAAGCAGGACAGTTGCTGTCATAAAGAGGTTTCCTTTTAACATTCCATTTATGCCTTGGAGGGAGAGTTAGGGGTTCAAATACTCCACACTGCAACGTTTTGTTGCAGGTCCCACTTTTCCCCCTTCTGATAAAGACACACAAACACCAAGTAAAAATATTATAAGCAAATGTGTCAGGAGCATTCTAGCAGTAAACCACATTATGCCAGTTAGAGTTACGTAATTCTTTATTAGCAAAAACATCTGCACAGACTAAACTGAGTGTCAGGCCTAGTGAGCATAGCAACTTGATCTCCAGTAGGTCCTGCCTCCATGAAGCAGTCAGTGAGGGGAGCTGTTACTGTCGAGTAGGCAGGCAGGAACTTCCAGTAGTAGTTTGCAAACTCCAAGAACCTCTGCAAATCCTTCTTAGTCTTTGGTGCCTGCCAAGACGCCACACTGCTGACCTTAGGAAGATCAATCTCCATCCCTTTGGGGGTCAAGCGAAATCCCAGGAAGTCCATCATCATGACACAATGCATACTCCTAACCCTGGAAGGAATTTTATGGCATATTTGACATACTCAGCGTCTCTGAAAAGAGGTAGTGTGAAGATAGACATTGGTAGCAGCTTGCTTCCTAGGGCTACTGTTACTCTTGGCACTGGCTGTGGAAGAGCCACACTTCCTTCACTCACTTTGTACAGGGCATCCACACAAAGTCTTGAACTAAACATCTTCTCTAATTTTACCCTTTCCTCTCGAGTCCAGTTTCTCTTCCATTTTTGTCAGAGCTGAGAAATCTGACCTTTTCTTCCTCTGCAACTCAGTGGAATAGCTTCAGAGTTTCCCCAGATGTAGATGGTCTCTTCTGTTATTGTTCCAGACAAGTGAAGCTAGTCACTTTCTTTTCTTTTTTTTTTAAGGAAATAAATTTTATTTAAGATTCGACAATAACAATAAATCAACAATAACTAATACAGTACATCAATTCATTGCAGTTGACCATCTTTAACAAGAGTTAACAAACTACAAAACATCACTTCTGGTTAGTCAACTTTTCATATTTAACTTTATCTTTTTCTTAGCTGATCAGAAAAAAGGAGACTAAAAGAAGAAAGTGAGAAGAGAGAAAAATGTAAAAGAGGAAGAAAGGAAGAAAAAGAAAAAGGGGGGAGCAAGTATAAAGAAATTAATAAAGAAAAAAATAAAAAGGAGAATAAATACATTTAACTTCCGATTAGACTCATTGTATTATTATTTCTATTGTTCTTTCACACACAGTTCCAAATTACTGTATTACTTTCTTTATTTTTATCGGATATCAAAAACATTATGTTTCTTATCTTACAAGGATCATTCTAGTTCTGCCAAGAGATGTTTATTATTACAATAGTTTTCCAGGTATTCTTTAAAGATTTTCCAGTTCCCTCTAAATCTTTCTCAATATTCCAAAACTCCTCTCTAGAAAAAAAACTCTATCACTTAAATACTTCCCTTTCATAAACAACCATTTGTTTTCTTTCTGCCCGGTAAGTTGCAGTGGAGGAGGACACCAGAAGTCCTCAAGGGAGCCACTGAGCCCAGGGACACTGCACCAGTGGCTTCAGTGCACTTCAGCTTGGGCAGTGAGCAGGCAGCATAGGCAAAAACTGCTGTATCCAGCAAAACTGTATAGAACTATATCAAGTACCGTAACTCCCACTTCCACAATGTCTGCATAGAAAGGGAAAAAAAGGTGCACACACCCTACAACACAGGTTTCTGATTATCATTTATAAAAACCATGTTACTAATGAAACATTCATATATATATATATATATATATATAAAATACTCCTTGAAATGTGTGTGTGTGTGTATGTTTCAATAATCCCAGCTATAAGAATTAATATCAAGGACAGTAGCATCTCAGTGCAACTGCAGGATGAATGGTTAATTTATCCTGACGGACACTATCAGGATATGCATATCAAATTCTGATCTGGGCTTTGCCCTGGCCTCACTGGATATCACCGGCAAGCCAATATTTTTCACACACACCCTTCCTATCTGTAAAAAAACTTCCAAAGTTGTTGGAACCATTTAACTGATAAAATGTTTCTGAAGCAACTGAGCACTGCAAATGAAGTGTTATGTAATTACCAAGCATTCTCATATCAATTATTAATCAATTTAAAAAGCTCAAAAAGCTAGGACAATATTTTGTCTTATTATTAATAGATCTGGCAAACTATCTTAATATGATCTAGCAGTAAGCTATATTAATAGGAGTCTGCATTGTAAAATACCGGAACATAAAGTTTGAAGTAAAGTAAACATGAAGTAAATGAAGTAAATGAATTAAATGAAGAAAAAGGGACAATGATGAGCGCAAGCTGTCAAGATCGATCACCAGTAACTAATTAAAACAATCATAATTTGTAAATCTAATATTCTGATTTAAAGAATGTACAGTGTTATAACAAGTTACTTAAATGTTTATTAACATAAAAATCATATTAATCAAAAGGAGTGCATACTTAATAGGAATAACTATTGAATACCTAGAAATATTTGTATAAGTCATTATTGACTATTGGTAGACACACAATTTAGTAAGATCTTTTGTTTGAAATATTTTTTCTT
Source organism: Podarcis pityusensis (assembly GCF_964106645.2). Lineage (NCBI taxonomy): Eukaryota > Metazoa > Chordata > Lepidosauria > Squamata > Lacertidae > Podarcis > Podarcis pityusensis. Next base: position 40,806,988 of record NC_138027.1, read on the forward strand.
ATGTCTCCATTGGTTGCTGAAATACTTTATACTGAACTATGGGTGTCTTGGTTTTTTTCTGATTTCCTTAAGGAAAACATATGTTTAGCAAACTAATTATATTGTACCAAAGGAAATAAGGAAAAACTTTAATTATGCAGCCTATATCTTTATTTTGCAGTGTTACTGTTGTGCATCATTCATTCCAATTTTACAAGCTACTGGGAGGAGAAAACAATGTGTAGTTCAGTGCAGTCCTGTCCCTGACTACCTGGACAGCTTTTGAAATCTCAGGAGGCATTACCCACGTTTTCAAGCATATTATCTTCACAGTGTAAAGGCTAGAAACTTGATTGTGTGTCTGTATGTTTTAAGTGGAAGCTTAGATTATCAGGAAGCTGAGCTGACTAACCCTTTACCACATTCTGTGCTTATTCTGTGCTTCTACAGAAGCATGCACACAATCCTGACACTGCATTTCCTGTGTTTTGCTGAGCACTGCAGAAAGGCAAATGACAGGTCCAAAACATTTTCTTTACAGCATCTTTTTGAACTATAGGTCTTCCTGCACACATTCCTGTTTCATTGACCCCATCCTTTTGTTCACAATTACGCTGTGACCCCCTTCATATTTCAGCAATATGGTAAAATTAAGACATATATCCTAGTTTATTTAATAGGATTTAGAATCTATTCTGATTCCCCTCTTGTTTTGCCCTTGATACCCATTAGGCAATAAGCAGGGACAGTCTGAGTAACAAAAAGAGGAACCCAAAGACTATCAGATGACAGGCATTAAAAAGGGAAGCATCTAGTCCACTAAGGGAAATATTTGCTAGTTATTTTATCTGCACATCCCAGACAGACTGGAACCAAAATACACTGTATTCAGCAGATAATTATGAGAAACTTTCACATCTCTACACTGAGACACAGCAGCAGGCAGTACATGCAACTTCCTGGGGAACAGATTGGAGACTTTGCATGCTAGGCAGATCCAGTGGGGAAGATTCTTATGGTTTCCCATATGTTACTGCTTGTGAGCATGTTTATTTCAATATGTACTCATTTACATGTAAGCTGCCTTGGTGTCCTGGAAGGTATAGCATAAATTACTGTAATAAATAAACAGGGTTAAGGAATTATCAAGTATTGGTTAAGCATTTTGGTTTGTAGGAGTGTTGTTCCTGTGTTAGAATGTGACCTACCAATGGTTCTCTTTCCCACAATTCTAAGAAAACAATAAATATACTTGATTCAGTGAAGTTATTGTTGTTGAGTTGTGCAGAGTATTATAATGTCTGTCAGTGCACAACAGCTTAGTCCATATGGCAAAACACACTTCCAGAGGTATATTGCCGAAGAATGGAAGCCTAATCCTCATAACGATGGTTCAGAGGACCGGCCTACTGAAAATGCTCTAATGTTCCTCCAGCCTACAGGTCATCAGTGTTTACCTCAACCTATGAATTTCTATTTAGGTTTCTAATTCAAACACATGCAATGTGGGCTCAAGTTCCTGATTCATTTAATGCCTATTCATGAGCACCAAGTTACTATGGAAACCCCCACATTTTATTTTCAATACTGGAAGGAAACATAATTTCAGTGAAAGGCAACTCTTAGTGACTCCTGGAATACTTGGCATCCCCCACTCCTTTTGACACTGATAACTTGGTTCTCTCCTTCTCATATAAGTACTTACGACATTTTGGGATATTGATAGTCCTAACAAGACCACAATGCAAAACAGTTTGAGGAAAAAAGAGAAAGGCAGGGACACACAAAGCTGAGTTGGGGCTCTGTAAATCTATCTTAGAATGCTGGTTGCCTTTCTTCCTAGATATCTGATGTGGCAGGGTGGACTTTGCCTGTTTGTTAGAGTGTTTAAGTTGTGTTTCTGCCTGTGTTCCCCCTGTATGTTTGGAAAATAAATGCAATCATTACAAATTTCCAATAAGCCTCCAGTGATGTCCTTCCATACGCACTGTGTCCCTCTAAAATACCTCCACACTGTATTACACATTGTGTCCCTATAACTTCTCTCTTGGAAAATGTGGTGTGTAATGAAGTATATTTTGGATCTGCAGCAGTCCAGACTTACATGGAGAGCCTTGTACTTTGAGGTACAATAGCCTAGTGTGACAGACAAACTTTGGGTCTGCCTCTTTGTGACCCAACAACCAGTGGGAGCTGGCAAGTGGATCACTGAATTAGGAGAGACAGAGAGAGAATGGAATTTAAGTTAGAGGCTGACTGTCAACAGATAGGGACGTCTGAGAGAGCACAGGCAGGGGTTGTCTGTGGGCTAGGCTGGGATCTGGATTTTAGAATTAGGGACTTTCTGTCTGTCTGGAGAGAAGGGTTCTCTGGCTATATGAATAGGCTCAAAGAGGGGCTACCTGTTAGAGCAGAGGTCAACAACCTTTTTCAGCAGGGTTTCCACCATCCCTCTGACCATGTTGTGGGCCAGACTATATTTTGGAAAAAAATATGAACGAATTCCTATGGCCCACAAATAACAGAGAGATGCATTTCAAATAAAAGGACACATTCTACTCATGTAAAAACATGCTGATTCCCAGACCGTCTGTGGGCAGGATTGAGAAGGTGATTGGGCCGCATCCGGCCTTAGGTTGCCTACCCCTGTGTTAGAGGGAACAGATTGCTAGGGTTAGGTCTAATCTGTGGCTGGACAAGGGTTTATCTATCTATCTGAGGGAAAGTTAGAGGGTTTGGAAGTATTTTATGGCTAGGGTAAAAGAATATACATCCTAAAAAGAATATCTCTGTCCAGTGACAGTTTGAAAGCAATAAGACAGTTAATAAAGTGTCTCTTTGTAACAAAGTATTTTGCCTTGCAAAAGTAATCACTAAGCAACGACCTCTTCAGTGTAAACAAATTAAATTCCTGTTTTGTTTTAAAAGTGCCTCATCCTTACATAGTTCTTCTGAGTAAGGGTTGAATGGTCAGAGATTACTCTTTACCGATTTGTAACATCTTGCTGCTGGTAAATAACCACACTACCACAAACAGTTAATCCTAAAACCTTTGCTGGGGAAATAAAGGGAGGTAAAGGTAAAGGGACCCCTGACCGTTAGAACCAGTCACGGACCACTCTGGGGTTCCTCATCTTGCTTTACTGGCCAAGGGAGCTGGCGTACAGCTTCAGGGTCATGTGGCCAGCATGACTAAGCCACTTCTGGCGAACCACAGCACGCACGGAAATGCCATTTACCTTCCCGCTGGAGCAGTACCTATTTATCTACTTGCACTTTGACGTGCTTTCGAACTGCTAGGTTGGCTATATAACCAATACAGTAGTACCTCGGGTTAAGAACTTAATTCGTTCCGGAGGTCCATCCTTAACCTGAAACTGTTCTTAACCTGAAGCACCACTTTAGCTAATGGGGCCTCCTGCTGCCGCCGCCACGTGATTTCTGTTCTCATCCTGAAGCAAAGTTCTTAACCCAAGGTACTATTTCTGGGTTAGCGGAGTCTGTAACCTGAAGCGTCCGTATCCCGAGGTACCGCTGTACAGTATAACTAATACTGATATAACCAATAGCACACCAATAGTGGCTATGTTATCCAGCACCCATCCTAAGCGAAGATGTCTGTCACAACTAGCTTCTTCCAGTTGTTTTGCCTGTTTCACAGTATGCTCCAGAAAATGCCATTCAGATGTTGTACTGGGAAAAGAGATTTCTCCTAGTCCTTTGTCCTATTAATAGTTGTACAAAGTACTCCCCTCACAAGTCACAGTGTGTTATGTGAAAGTAACATGCCTGTTGTGATAGACACAACACTCCTAATTATAAAGAGAAGCTTGCACAAAAACAATGCAAGAATTGTGTCCTGAATGCTTATGCTGCTATTACCACATATTACTATAGTTTTAGAAGTTGAGTGTATGAGATGCTATGTTTATCTACAACCCATGTGAAATTTTGGTCTGGCTCTGTGGAGAACTGTAGCCCCTCAATAATAACACTGCCCCACCTCATCTTGCTTGTGTTGACAAGGGAAAAAACTTACATGGAAGAGGATGGTCAAAGGCTTGGTACAGGTCACCAAGGCATTCAATAGGGTCAAGCAGAGAGAAGAATATTATTCTGTCCCTGCCTCATGCATTCTAGTCTTTGCTTTTTCAGCCATTTTCAGTAGGTAGGCAATTGCCATGAAAGGATAGCTTGTCTATTCCCCCAGTATTTTTTTTACTGTCTCTCCCATGCTGTACTCCTGCGTAGAGAGACATGCCAGAGGAAGCATTGCAGAAATGGATATACTGAAGTTTATGGCACCTAAACAATATGGCAACACAGACTATTAGTCAAACTGATTTCTCTAACAGGATGAAGGCGGGGGTCCTTTTTTAGGAACTGCATCAGGGCCCCTGACCACTTTAACCTGGCTTTGGAGGGTTAACTCTAAGTATGACTATTACTGGATATGATTCACTGTGCTTAAGTGAACAGACCCCAAGCTCTCTGACCCTAGAGCACATTTAAAAGTTTAAGGCAGGGGTCAGCAACCTTTTTCAGCCGTGGGCCGGTCCACCAGCCCTCAGACCATGTGGTGGGCCGGACTATTTTTTGGAAAAAAAATAATGAATGAATTCCTATGCCCCACTAATAACCCAGAGATGCATTTTAAATAAAAGGACAAATTCTACTCATATCAAAACACCAGGCAGGCCCCACAAATAACCTAGAGATGCATTTTAAATAAAAGGACACATTCTACTCATGTAAAAACACGCTGATTCCCGGACCATCCATGGACTGGATTGAGAAGGTGATTGGGCCGCATCTGGCCCCCGGGCCTTAGGTTGCCTACCCCTGGTTTAAGGCACTGTGATGGGCACCACAAAACGACCTTTTCACAGAAGAAAACCAGGTGATCCTCAGAACCACATCCAAAAGCAAAACACGGGGTGGGGATTACAGAAGGGGGGAAATCAGGACCCTTCCCTGTAGGAATGGAGTTCACATGGTGAAAGACACACCTCGCCTGACACAGACACGCCACAGCTTGTCCAGTATGCCACATTCTATCTCTGACCCTTTTGCCTCCTTGGCAAGAGCTTTGCTCTATCTCAGAGGTCAGCAACCTAAGGCCCATGGGCCAGAAGTGGCCCATGAGGGTCACTTAACCAGCCCATGAGCCGCCCCCAAACTGAGCTGCCCGCTCAGCAAGTTCCTGCATGTTGCGCTAAACCGGCGTAGTGCAGCATGGGGACTCTCTTCCACGGCTCTGGAAATTGCTTCTGTAAATGCCCAGACACCGAAAATCGCTCCTGTGCAGGCACGATTTCCGGCGTCTGGGCATGCGCAGAAGTAATTTCTGCTGCTGCGGACATGCGCAGACGCAATTTCCAGCGCCACGCCGGTCTGACCCACGAAGGATCTCCATGGGAGTGATCCAGCCCATGCCCGGTAAGCCTTGCCAACCCCTGTTCTATCTATAATCTTTGAATCCTTGACAGAAGCATTGCTAAAAATCCCCTTTGATAGGAACATGACGTGGTGGAGCAGGGGGAATTGTCTGAATAAACAAGGTAACACCTGGGCCATGTAGACAGTTCATGACAGAAAAGTACTGAAGCACGAAGTTCCTTATGTCTCTGAATGTTTTGCATATTGCTAATAATAAAAAGGGACGCAGGTGGCGCTGTGGGTTAAACCACAGAACCTAGGGCTTGTCGATCAGAATGTCGGTGGTTTGAATCCCCACAAAGGGGTGAGCTCCTGTTGCTTGGTCCCAGCTCCTGCCAACCTAGCAGTTCGAAAGCACGTCAAAGTGCAAGTAGATAAATAGGCGCTGCTCTGGCAGGAAGGTAAACGGCGTTTCTGCATGCTGCTCTGGTTCGCCAGAAGCGGCTTGGTCATGCTGGCCACATGACCCGGAAGCTGTCTGCAGACAAACGCCGGCTCCCTCGGCCAGTAAAGCGAGATGAGAGCCACAACTCCAGAGTTGTCCACAACTGGACCTAACAGTCAGGGGTCCCTTTACCTTTAATAAAAGGGCTCTGCAGGGCTTGTAGAAGCAGCTTTTTTCCGCACAGCCCACCTGCATCCTCAGCTCTGGTGTCATCTCGTTCTTTCACTGCCCCCCCCATAAACCCCTTTTTGCCAGTGTAACTTCTGCTGGGTTCTTCAGCCATGTGACCAAACTATACAGAGTTTGCAGCAAGGGTAAGTGTTCTCCTTCCCTGCCATGCTGGCAACACACTCATTTTCTGGGAGTTACCCTGGCTGAGCCCCCACTGAGTTGAAATGAGAGACTTCAGTACATGTAGCCCCGACAGTGCCCAGGATTAGCCAGTTTAGCTGGAGATCTACCTATTCCAAACTCTGCTCATCCCGGTAGATTTTGGACTTGGATCCCTAATTTTTAAAGCAATTAACATTTGGAAGGAGCAGTGGAATTTCAAGGTTAACAATGCTGGTGTCCTCATGGTTCCTCTTGAGTGCCACATTAGGAACTTCAGGCACCAATAATTAGGAAAAGTTATCCAAGACCTTCCCAAGCACAGAACTGGAAGAACAAATGCATTCCATTTTTTAATAGGTTATAGTAAAACCAAAAAAACACAAACTGCTGATTGTGTCATAATAAAACATCCTGAGTACTTCATAAAGCTGAATTCATATCACCTTGACAGCAAAAGCAAGGTGGCATTGTAATTCATTAGACATTTCTGAAATGCCCTTTTTATTCTATTCATCCAACATCCATCTAGTCATCCAAGTCATGTATATAAAAACACACACACACAAACAAAATCTCAGTGGTTGTTTCATAACTAAGAAACAACCTTCCTGCAGAGAAGGAGGTGCTGCAAAATTTCCCTTTGCTGACTAGGATTAAGGTTGCCATGGGGGAATGAGCTTTTAGTACATTTTAGTTAGTTGCTATTTTAACGGGGCAATATTATTTGTCTTGCATATTGCAATTCATCCCAATTCCTTCTCAACCCCATTGCTAAGTGTCCAGATAAATAAGATAGTGGAGAACATTCTAAATTGCCACGAGAGGTGTGTTTTATTTTCAGAACAAGTAGTTTGGCAAAGAGGCTAGAATGCAGCAGAACTGAAGTACAAGTAGCCAGCAGGATGAAATATTTCCGGAGCTTGGAGGAATATTCTCTTTCTCCACAACTTTAACTTCAATTGGCCTTTCTTCAGTGACTACATCTGGAGGGTTCTTAACATCACAGAAATAAGTGCCATTGTCTGCTGGTTGCATGTTTTCTATCTTGATGGACGCATCTTGCTTTAAAAAATCTCCAGCCCATGTGCTGCGGCCAGTAAATTGTGTATTCTTCCCATCATATGCTTTCTCATTTGAGTAATAGAAAAACTATAAGCATAAAATCAAACACAATCACTTTGTTAATGGCTGCTTTGAGTTGAACATAGTTGTTGAAGAAGCGGGATACAAATTTTAAATCAAACCGTGATTAACTTTGCAGGAACACATTAATAAAAAGACCACAAAGAGACACAAATAAGTAATTCTGTTAAATGAAAGGGAGAGAGATCAATAGAAGAAATATGTGAGCAAAGTATCTCAAAGACTGCAATTTGAGGACAGGCAAAAATATGGGGCTTTTCCACACTAGAGCAAAATGTGGATTTGCACTTGCCTGTTTCCACATCAATGTAAGGGCATCCAAACAAGTCTCTCCCTATCCCAGTGTTGTCTTGTACTTTTAATGTGGGATTTGCAATTATTGGAAAGTCTACAACAGCCAGGACTGAAAAACCCCAAACTGAAAGTGAGGAAAGTCTGAGACATCACTGGGATGGGGAGGATGTTAATAGCAGGACAGGGAGGTACAAATCCACATTTTGTTCCTGTGTGGAAAAACGCATTTGGTTCTTATTGAGTGCTGTCAATACACAACAGACAATACAGTTGTGAGTTTGGTGGGAGGTTAGACTTCTTATTCCAGGATCCAACAAGGATTTGATTGCTGAAATAGCCAGACCAGCTTTTTGGTGAGGTAATTGCCCCCTAAGCAATGCTAGAAATGGAGATATGAAAGCTAGGAGTTAAATGGCACCTTAAACCTAGGTTATGGGCACAACAATAGAATCTCTGGACACGATTTTTAAATAACAAGAATACAAAGCTGAAAATGAATGAAATTCAGCTAAAATTTTATGTTCATTTTTCACATGGTCCAGTCCTTCCCCTGCCCACCCCTCTAATATTATTCAGAGGGTGTCTTCTCCAGTCTTCAGAGAGTAGCTGGAAATGGGGAGGCAGAAAAAGGTCCTCCTTTCCTTCCACTCTACAGTTTTAAACTGAAATTTTAGGTGCAGTATTGGGCCCAGAGGTCAGAAATTGCTTGCACTAATGAAATTCCAGGGCGCACAATGTGCCTAGAACAATGGGAGTTTCAAACCCTGCCCCTAATTATGGGTCCTTAAGGTAACAAAGGAAATGGTTTTGAGCAAATTGGTGTCTCCCCACCAGTGCCCCCCTACTGGCTGGTGGTTAGAAGGACAAAAGCCAGAGTTGGTATGTGTGAGAGCTAGATGCTAGAAGCAGGCTGCAGGCAGGAGCCTGTGAGGGGGAGACATGCTTGGTTTCTGCTGGAATCCAAGGTTGTGGGAGAAGCAAGACCTGCTGGCGTGTTAATGCTGTAAGCCCCTGCACCACAGGGTCAGGTTGCATATATGTGTAAATAAACCATATATCATAAAGACCCCCCAGTCTCTGCTGCCCCTCATTCTGAGGAAACCAAACCTATGGTAAGCACCTGGAACCCCTGGAATCTTGTAACACTCAGAGATTAGGGTGGCGTGCAACAATACATTGCTTCAATAAGGCATTCATTCAGCTGACAAAAGAAAAGTAGTGGTTTCCAAACCTGTAATCCACTTTCACCACAAAATCTAATGCAAATCTAGCTTTCCCTCAGGCATTAACTCTTACAGTTATGGGACGGTCATCTGTTCCCCGTTTTCGATAGCTCCAGGTAGCAGAGGCTGCAGTAGTAATCTTCTCTGATGATGTGAACTTGCATGGAAGCTTCGCTACTTTCCCAATCTCCACAATCAGTTCTGCTGGTGTGGACACTATAACAGCTGCAATATCGGCGGTTGCAGAACAAAATACCAACCAGGTCCCTTTAAAGCAATAGAATTACACAGTTTACTTTAGAGCAATGTAAAGCTAGACGAGGGCATGCATAAGTTAGCCTACTTTGAATATTTATTTATTTTTGCTTAAGATATTGATATATCACCCATTATTGGGGGGGGGGGACCTCAAGGTGGTTTATAATAAAATTGATTAAAAACAACATCTAAAAATCAATGCAGCTGCATTTACAGACAGAACAAAATAGTCATGAAAAACATATGGATGGTATCTAACACCGTCATTCCATTAGCACAATGCATTTTGGCTGCACAATGGAGATTCCTCTTCCCATGCAACCTGCTTGGGGGGTTCCCCTAAAATTCTGGAGAAGATTTGAGGTGGGGGACTGAGGAGAAGTTCCACATACTGCACAGCTGCAAGTTCTTGTGCCACAGACTATGACACTTATTTCCATGATCTCAAGAACCCTCCAGACATAGTCACTGCAGAAATGCCAACTGATAGAGAAAATCCCTGGGAAAATCCCTGGAAAGATCACAACCACAACTTCTGGAAAAATTGTCTTAGAATAGGAAAAAAATGGTTTAAGGTTTGAGAAAGGGTTAGCTAGGCCAAAGGGGTGCCATTGCCTTTGGCCCAAGCCACCCAGAAGTGGGTGGAGCTATCCCACAATATTGGAGAGATGCAGGACACACAGCCTGCAGATCAGCTGAGAAGCAGAATTATCACCCTTTCCCTACTCATCAAATGATTGATCTGATGAGTGGGGAACAGGCAATCTGCATCCCTATTAGGTCACTGGGCTGGGAAGAGAGATTTCAACCTCTCCACCCACCCCAGAACCACCTATATTTTAATCCCTCCCCCTATTTTTTGCTGCTGCTTCCTGTTATGTACTGAAGTTCTCACCCTGGGCCAGCAGGGGGATACTGTAGATAGTTATGCAAATAAGGGATCAAAAGTGACGTTCAGTGATTGGATAGCTTTAGAAAATTGTTACAGTTACGTTGTACTGGAGCTCTATATAAGCAGGCTGACTGAACCCTTCAGTTCAGTTCTGTTCTGTTCTGTGAATAATCAAGAGCTGTTTGAAGAATCGCTGTGTTGTCTGATATGTTCAGCCACAACTTAACACTTCCTACATTGGTGGGGTCTTGGGGGGCCAAGCCCAGAGTCTAGAATCACTTACAGGCAGGAACCATTATGATCTGCCCATGAGTATCTGGTAACAGAAGGTGTTTGGTCATAACTGAGCCAAAGCAAGAAATGGTTTGAACCATCCTTTAAACTCTCTGTTTTGTTTTGTTACTGAGCCGCAACCCACTTTAAAGCTTTGTACTTTCTTCATGGCAATTCTAACAGCTAAGGAAAGCAAATCCTGTTATGAAGTGGAATTAGCCTGTATAATCAGTTCCCAAATGAACCTGTTCCTGCTGCAGCTAATGTGCATAGAAAAACACACACAAGACATTTCACAGCTACCCAGAAGGCTCTTCACCCACAGACAGCCTTCTTTTGTGATTCTGAATCTCACATAACAAAATACAGTGGTGCCTCGCAAGACGAAAAGAATCCGTTCCGCGAGTCTCTTCCTCTTGCGGGTTTTTTCGTCTTGCGAAGCAAGCCCATTAGAGGTTTAGGCTTAGCGCTACAGTATTAGCGGCTTAGCCGGCTTAAAGATCAGCTGATAAGCGGCTTAACGATCAGCTGATAAGCGGTTTAAAGATCAGCTGATAAGCAGCTTAACGATCAGCTGATAAGCGGCTTAGCATCAGCTGTTAAGCGGCTTAAAGATCAGCTGATAAGCGGCTTAGCCATCAGCTGATAAGCGGTTTAACGGCTTGGGAAAAGGGGGGGGGGAGGAAAAAAACCCAGCAGGAACTCGCAAGACATTTTCGTCTTGCGAAGCAAGCACATAGGAAATTCGTTTTGCGAAGCACCTCCAAAACGGAAAACCCTTTCGTCTAGCGGGTTTTCCGTCTTGCGAGGCATTCGTCTTGCGGGGCACCACTGTATTTACTTCTAATAAAAGGGATATTTGTCAATCGGACACATGAATTTATATGAGTTTCTAGAGATAATTGGATGCACTTTCATTCTGTACTGGTGCTCAGTACTGAGAGCTTCTTTGATGGATCAAACTTTGGGACTTTAAAAGCATGCAGCAAGTTTATTTTAAAGTAATTGATATTAGCTCATTCCATCAGAAGCAGAGCACATCCAATTTCACATTGTACTGTTAGGATTTTCGTTCACAAATGTTTCATTGCTCATATTCTTTTGTTTACTATTCTTAAGATACAAGTATAGCTGTGGAATTGGCTGCTCAATTTATACTTAAGTTCCCAAGATTTTTCTTTTTGGTGATTATATACTGCATATAAAAAATACGTAGACTAGAGAATGGTCAAAGAAACTTGGAATCCAAAGCACACTTTCTCAGAAGTAAGGCCCAATTAATACAATGGACTCCGTAAACCTATTCAGGATTGCAAGCTTCATTTACAAGTCCTCGGCGTGAGCCGGACACACTGCACCGAGAGGAAACGCCGAGGGTCTGCAGTAACTAAGACTGCCTTAACAGGACCAACCTCTGCTCCGCCCTCGAAGCGACCCCTCTTTTCCCGCCCAAAGCGACTTTTGCTCCCCGCCAGGGACGCCAGGAAAGGGGGTGGGGGCAGGCCACGTGTTCTCCCCGCCCTCTCGCCATTCCCGCGCGCCCCCTTCGGAGACGGAGAAGAGCGGCAGCCCTCACCGTGGCCCAGAGCCAAAGCCAGCGCCAGGCAGAGCGCGGGCGCGCCGGCGGGGAAAGAGCTCTTTCGCTTCCCCGGGCCGCCGGTTGCTGCGGCCGTGGAGGCGGCAGCCATCCTTCTGCCTCCGGACACCCTCTGCGCCCCATTGTTGCGCCGCCGCCCACCTCACAGCCATTGCTGGGGGACGGGAGGGGGGGCAAAGCGACGCCGCCGAGTTCGGCTGGCGCGAAAGTCAAAGTGCCCAAAACACGAGGCCCTTCGCCAACCAAGGGGGCAGCTGCCCTCGAATCGTGCGCGCAGTTGTGGGCGCTGAAACTCCGAAGGGAGACAGCAGGGAAAGGGCTCAGGAAGCTGACCTTGTGGCGGGAATAAAACTCCCCTACGAGGAATGCTTAGAACAGTGTTTCCCAAACTTGGGTCTCCAGCTCTTTTTGGACTACATTTCCCATCATCCCTGACCACTGGTCCTGCTAGGTAGCTATGGGAGTTGTAGTCCAAAACCAGCTGGCGACTCAAGTTTCGGAAACACTGGGTTAGAACAACATTGGGGGAAACCCAACAAACTTTGTGTGCTCACCTTCACACAAAAACACATGAAGTGGTTAAACTGAGCAATGGAGACTTGCCTCCTCTACATGTCCCCATTGAACTTACTGGTTGAACACCAGCCAGTACTATCTATTCTGTTATCGCATTTGTCCTCTAAGTTTATTTACCCAGGAATGTTCTACAAGAGGACATCATAGTACTGTAACTTGTTTATTTGACAAGAGATCCAAACTAAAAAGGCTAATGGGAAGTGGGGCTGTACTGTGTTAGGGTATCCACACATTTTGCCATCATGGCAGCTTTCTAAAATGGGAAGAAAATGTGGCTGTGCTTTATTTATCATCTGTCACTAATATACGTATTACAGCTGTACAGACTCCAAGAATTAGGATCACAGAGCTTAAAAAGGCCAAGTTGGTTCCAATAGGAAAAAGGTTATTTGAAAACATTCACTTAAAGATGGCTTGTTTGGTTCCAAACATGTTCAAGACAGTTTTCCAGAACTGTCCTGCAGATTGCAACACAGACAGCGCTTCTCCAAAAACACAGATTTCCAAGAATACTATTATCAACAGTAGAACATCGTTTATGCCCTTGCCTTATGAAAATTAAAGAGGATCTTACACATTACCTCCTCTATTGCCCCATCTACTCGGGCTTTAGAGACGCATTGCTGCAAATTATACCCAACTCTATAACCAATCCTGAAGATAGAGTAAAATTTTTGTTAGTCGATGCAAACCCACGTATTACCCATGTGGTAGCGGTTTTTGTGATGAAGGCCATGAAAGCCAGGGAAAGATTTATGGATGACAATGTAAAGACCCCTTCATCGTCTGTTTAACTCGTTGCTTGTTTTCCCTCTCTTTCTATTTTGTGGGATGAAGGTTTTGTTGGCGTAGTATGTAATGAATTTTAATATTTTTTAACTATTGTTGTGTTGATGTTTGTGTACAGGCATGGTCCTCACAATAAACGGATTTGATTGATTGATATTATCAACAGGATAAACAAATTCCTTTCAGTAGCATCTTAGAGAACAAGTTTGTTATTGGTATGAGCTTTCGTGTGCATGCACACTTCTTCAGATCAACAGAGTCAGCCAGTAAAGCCAGAAAATGCATCAACTTCTGAAACAGGAGAGATTTATTATTGTGGTCATTGGAAAAAGTTGTCAATCAGCTGGTGACACAGATCCCAAGTGACTAATTGATATTTCATGTAATGTATGGAGTCGCTCTGCAAATGTGCCCATCCCTCACAGAACGCCCCCAAAGGGGGCGGGCAATTTCTCTTTAAATGGCCCTCCATTGGGAGGCTGGCAACCTGAGCTCCCAATCGCCCTGCGACGTGAGAAGTGAAGGGCAGAGCCGGGCAAAAGAGCTCGACACTCGCACGTTGGTTCGACCTGGTTTCTGCAGTCCCCTTCCCGGCAGGAAAATGGCAGCGGCGACCGTGGCGGCGGCGGCGTTAACGGCGCCAGGAGGAGGCGCGGCTGCAGTCCGAGACTCGCCGCCTGGCTCAGCTCGTTGCTGCTGGCGGCGGCTCTCGGCATGTGTGAGTGGGTTTCCCGTGTCGGGGTCGGCGCGCCTGAAAGGGAAGGAGGGGAGCCAAGGAGGGAGAAAGCAGGGCGGGAGAAAAGCCTTTCCTCTTCGCGGAGCCCCGCCGTCTCCGCCAGAACTCGGGCGGCGGGGGAAGCGGAGCGCGCGCGGGAGGCGAGTCGTCTGGGGCGTGTGAACGCGACGCTGCGGCGGGGCGCTGTTTCCTCGGTGCTGTTGGGTGTTGGCGGGGGATTCCAGGTCTCCCGGAGCCCCCCTCGCAGCCCCTCCCTGGTCTCTCTCCGGTAAAAGGAAGAATGGGTGGGGGTGAGCTAACGTACGTGTCATGATGGTGGCGGGTGTACGTGTGAATCGCTTTGCAGAAGAGCCCAGGGCGGAACAGAGACCAAGGAAGAGCAGGTGACCCCTCTCTCTCCCTCTGCCACTTCGCCTTTTGGGTCTTTAGGTTGAGCTCTGCACAGATAATAATAAGGGTAAGACAGCCAGGCAAGAGGGGAAACTGACTTTTCCTACCCTGCTGCATGACAGTTAACCAACACATCAACAAAGCCGAAATAAAGACAGGGAGATCTTCCATGATGTGTACTTAATTATCTGCTAACACACAGAGAGAAGAACAGAATAAATGCTGAACTGTGGTCTGTATCCCTGCACTTGATGGACTGTTGGGAGTGGGGTAGCTGGTGAAGGAAAATTAATACCCAATATCCCCACATCACGGGATTGCGGGTGGCGCTGTGGGTAAAACCTCAGCGCCTAGGACTTGCCGATCGCATGGTTGGCGGTTCGATTCCCCACGGCGGGGTGAGCTCCCGTCGTTCGGTCCCAGCTCCTGCCCACCTAGCAGTTCGAAAGCACCCTTAAGTACAAGTAGATAAATAGGTACCGCTTTCTAGCGGGAAAGTAAACGGCGTTTCCGTATGCTGCGCTGGTGCTGACTCGCCAGCTGCAGCTTCGTCACGCTGGCCACGTGACCCGGAAGTGTCCTTGGACAGCGCTGGCCCCCGGCCTCTTAAGTGAGATGGGCGCACAACCCCAGAGTCGGACACCACTGGCCCATACGGGCAGGGGTACCTTTACCTTTACCTTTATCCCCACATACCCTCCCTTCATGTGCTTGGCCATTGTGAATGAAGTCCAATGCCATACTTATTTCCCTGTTCCGCAAGTGTATTTGCTCCCGAAGGCTTTTGGAAAGTTGGTAGCATGAAGAAAATGTCTACTTGCTTAATGTCCCATCTGCCTTTTCATTTTATAAGCCCATGAGATTTCTGTCAGAAAGTTTGAAGGAGACGTGTGATTTGTTCAACTCAGCTTTCACTGCCGCCTTAAAGGTGCAACCCAAACTCCACTTACATGGAAGTGCCCACTGAATTCAATAGGTCTTGGTTGTAAGTAGAGAAGATTAGGATTACAGTGTAAAGTGGTGATTTGCTCAGTTAAAAACCCCTCTTCTGCAAGCTTGTTTGCTCACAAAGGCCTTTGGAAAGTTTGGAGGAGGTTGCGGTCTGTGCATCTCCTCCAGTCCCACCCAGACACTTTCTGCAAGTTTGTTTGCCTACTGCGGGGAGGAAGTTGTGGTCATAGGTCTCTATCTTTGCTTTCTGCTTATCGGGTTTTACAAAATGTTTTTGTTACGTTTTGCTGACGGTTGTAATACTGCACATGCTCAGGGCATTTTTTTGTACTCCACAAAACCTTATGCCATAAATAAATTTGTTAGAAGATAGCGAAGAAATGAGACGAGAGCTGATGATGCAGGCGGGCTGTGCGGAAAGAGCTGCCTTTACAAGCCCCGCAAAGCCCTTTTATCAGCAATATGCAAAACATTCAGAGACATAAGAAACTTCGTGCTTCAGTACTTTCCCATCATGAACTGTCTACGTGACCCAGGTGTTTCCTTGTTTATTCAGACAAAGCCCCCCCATTCCACCACATCATGTGAAATGAAGGACATGAGGCAGGAGTTGGTAATGCAGGTGAGCTGTGCACAAGCAGTTAGCCAGCTAGCTCTGCGGAGGCTCTTTTTATTAGCACAATATGCAAAACCAGTACCACTGTATCTTGCTGCAAGATTGTGTCAAGGCCTTTGCACAGCACAGCCTCTGACACCAACTGCTTCTTAGCCACGTCAGATACAGTGGTACCTCTAGTTACGGACATGATCCATTCCGGGGTGCCATTCGCACCCGGAAAAGTCTATAACTAGAGTGCTGCTTCTGCACACACGCACGGCACAATAGAACACTTCTGTGCACATGCGCGCGGCGAAACCCGGAAGTATACACATCTGGGCTTGCTGCGTTCACAAGCCAAAAAGACAGAACATGAACCTAATGCAACATAGGGTATAACTGTACTTTCATCACCTGTAGGATTTGGGGGGTGGGGACTGGTCTCTGTTTGGAAATACAGTGGTACCTTGGTTGTCGAACATTACAGAAGCCGAATGTTTTGGTTTCTGAACGTCGAAAACACAGAAGTGAATGTTTCCGTTTTCGAACGTGCCTCGGAAGTGAAACGGCTTCCGAGGCGTGTTTCTCCGTTTTCTGAATGGAATTTGCCGACCACTCATTGCACCTTGGTTGTTGAACGTTTTGGAAGTTTAAAGGTCTTCTGGAATGGATTATGTTCAACAACCGAGATACCACAGTACACCAAATCAAGAAATAAACTGAGATGTGGAAGAGTAGAAGATTGTTTCACTTTGAACAAACCTTCAGTTTTTAGAAGTCTGGAAATGTTTCATCGCTGAGCTGCAGGGGGCAGAGGAATAATAATTCTCCATAAGGTCTGGAAATATGCATACTAGAAATTGTGACAGCAAGGGCCCCTTCTGAACCAAGGTAAGACACTTAGGGGCTATGTATTAATAAGACTACAGTGTTTAAGTATCCACTGTTTCTTTGCAAAGGAGGAGGATAGGGAGAGAACCAGGACAGGTGGAAGCCACACAAACGTTTCTTCCATCAGTCTCCTCCTCTGGCAGCAGAGATTCCTTTGGTACCACACTGAGACATTTCCAGTTGGGACTAAATAAATAAATAAATAATAAAAAGCAAAGCTTAAGTGTCAACAGTATGTTTGCATGGGAGTAGGATAGGGAGAAAACTAAGACAACTTGGCCATGACCTGTGGCCTCTTAGCACTACCAGACCAAGTGGGCAGCAGATGCCATTGGCTCTTCTAAATAGATTTACTTACTTACTTACTTACTTACTTACTTACTTACTTGTTCTCATGTTGCCACCCTCCACATGTTCTTTGGGTGGGGGAAAATAGAGAAAGGCTTCAGATGCTGAATGGGAGGTGTGGGTTGGCTTGTGTGGGAAGAGGTGGTCCTTAAGGTATTGGAGTCCTGAGTCACACAAGGCTTTATAGCTGAAAACCTGTAATATAATGGCAGGTTTCTATAAATGCAGGCTTCTATAAATCTTGATTTTTGCATCATAGAAACGTGAGTGGGTTTTCTTAAGCACATTTAAACATTTAACTCTGAGTGTCTTAGCACAGCAGCAGTGAGGTGGGAGACATTGCTTGCACAATGCTGTAATGGTGAGTGTCCTGCCTAAGTGGTATTCTGCTCTATTCTACCGCATGCTGGACGTGAAGGCAATGCAGTGAATGTGGAAGTGCCAAGGCATTTCCCCATTGCGAGAATGTTCTATTTCCTGTTTTGGTATTGCGATGTTTCCTCAATCCCTGCTGGTTTGTTTGCTTGCTAAAGACACCTGGTGTGGGTTGAGCTTGGGAAAGGTCCCAATTTTCATTCTTGTTCCCAACAAACAGCTGAATGGCTTTTCACAAGTTGTAAGTCTTGAGGTGTTTTTCTTTAATTCACGGGGAGCCCTGACAAACTGTTCCAAGGATTCCCTTTCTCTTTCCATTCAGTAAACACATTTACCTATTTAATTTTTCTAATGCATTTTTGTGTTAAAAGAGAGTTGGACTGTCAGGAATCTGGAATCCTTAGCATAGCCTATGAAGGACAGCATTGATAGTGCAGCATATGAAATAACCTTCTTTGCTTATTGTTATTACATGCTGCATCATCTGTATTCTGGTAGTGAACCTGCCAAGATTTCGGTAGAGGTGGTATGGAGTTGACCAGGTTTGTGTGAACTGGCTTTAGGGCTTGGATGGTGTTTTGCCAAAGGCAAAAGGCTTCCTTTTAAAGGATCCTTGAAGCAAAGACAGAGCACTAGTGGAGAAAGGCTGGATTTTATTGAGCAAAATAGGACTTTACAAAGGTACAAAACCTTACCCAAGTTCAAATAATAATTCCTCCTTTGCCAATGGATGGATAGGCAAACAATACACAAGAACTTTCTACGCATTCTTCAGTCATTGGAGGACGTTTTAACTTACCAGGTTTTACTAGAACGGTTACTTAGATGAGCTGTTGTTAGTTGCCCTTGACCAACACTCAACAATTGGGTAAATATTCAGTGATCAAGTTAAGAGGGTATGCATTGCATTCAGGATGAAGTTTATACGGTGACCGATCTCACACAAAAGCAGAAATAACGCGGGATGTTTCCAGAGCAAATGGACTACGTGCGACTCAACAGATATTTGATGGGGCTTTTATTCTGGGCTATAAGATTTCTAACGTAGCTCTTCATGAAGCTCTCTTGTGTAATGCTATCATTTCATTCTGCATTGCTTACAATGGGTCCTGCATCCTGATTTTTGTGGTGTTTTTGACAGCACAGGTTTCAGCTGTGGAAGTATACACACCAGCAGAACTCTCTGTGGAGAATGGGACAGAAACGAAGCTTCCGTGCAGCTTTTCATCCTCAGAGGTGATCACAAGTGCCGCTACTGTTACCTGGAGCTTTCAACCAGAGGGATCAACTACTACTGTGATGGTAAGAGATGATGATTCAAGTAAGATGAGAATTGAACAAGAGCCCGCGACAATGCTATTTCATACCTGTCTGTTCCTGCTCACTTTTATCGCTGGTAAGAGTACATATTTAGGCCACCTTGGAATGCCAGTTGATCCTATTATGTTTGGTATCATGGATAGTCGTCCTTCTGTGCTTGCTCCACAATACTTCAGTGGCAAAAGTATTATTAAGGTGAGGGATTGTTTTGAACTAGTGACACATTTGTTAGCCACCTATGTATTCTGATTTTGTTTAGTGAGTTGATTTATTACCCACACTTCACCATGGGTTCCTGTTTTGTTAGCAGGATATCTCAAGTTTAAAGGTGTATGAGGTGATGGCAATAATAGGTCCAATAGTGATCCTGTAACAGCAGCTGGGAATTGGGGCAAGTGAGTCAGAATACGGTCTCACCCTGAGCAATTGTAGCTACTCCCAGACCTCCCTTTGTGGGGAAAACTAGGATTTTAACACTGTATCCTGTTTTGTGTTCCTGATTACAGTTCTTCTATTATTCCCATGGCAAATCATATCCTGGGAAGGATATACAATTTAAGGACAGAAGCAGCTGGGCGGGTGACCTTAACAAGAAAGATGCATCTATCAGTATATCCAACATGCAATTCCGGGACAATGGCACTTTCATCTGCGATGTCAAGAACCCTCCAGATATTGTTGTCACACCTAGTGAAATCTCAGTCAGAGTTGTGGAAAAAGGTACCACCATCTCTGGATACAAGAGTGCTAGTAATGATGGTTGATAGAATGCATTTGTGAAATATTTGATTAAATTACTCTACAAAAATCCATCACATACAGGAGTATTATTTTGGCTGTTCTTGCATAACTTGTATTTTATTCAGAGTGTTTCTGTGAAGAAATTGAACTGTTTTAAAAGAACTAAAAATCCTGTATGTAGTTAGGTTTTGGAATTATGTCGTTAATTTGCTTCTTAGAGCCAGCATCAGCTGTCTGGTAAACAGTTTGAAAGGTGCTACAAATTAATAAGAAAAGTTTGGTTTATATTGTAGTCTATTGATAGGATTAAGTCAGCTACTGTATGCTTATTTTACGGTTGAAGTTGTTTGTAGCTAGAGGTAGAAGAGATAATGTAGCCCAAGGGTATAACTAAAGAGTGATTTGAAATTGACTTGATCTGGGTGGATTTCAGAATGACAAAAAGTTCAATAGGCCACTAAAAGAACTTTTAAACAAATGGCATTCACAGTTAGAGAATAAAGTGTTCTTAGCAGTTCAAAGAGATAGCAGTGGCTTGTTTCCACATTTAGGCATGAGTATGTGTGTGTGTGTATGTATGTATATGTATATTTCTTAGATGTGCCAAGTTTGCTTTTGTTCTTCTGTGAATGCTGAGTCTTAGTATAGTTGTATGCTCCAATATTTTGAAGTGCAGGCTTGCCAAGAGGCAACAGTTACTAGTTTATCATTATTGTGATTAAGAGCTCAGGGCGGAACAGAGACCAAGGAAGAGCAGGTGACCTCAGGAGAGCCAGTGTGGTGTAGTGGTTAAGAGTGGTAGTCTCGTAACCTGGGGAACCGGGTTCGTGTCTCCGCTCCTCCACATGCAGCTGCTGGGTGACCTTGGGCCAGTCACACTTCTCTGAAGTCTCTCAGCCCCACTCACCTCACAGAGTGTTTTGTGGGGGAGGAAGGGAAAGGAGAATGTTAGCCACTTTGAGACTCCTTAAAGGGAGTGAAAGGCGGGATATCAAATCCAAACTCTTCTTCTTCTTCTTCTTCTTCTTCTTCTTCTTCTTCTTCTTCTTCCCTCTCTCTCTCCTTCTGCTACTCCGCTCTTTGGGTCTTTAGGTTGAGCTCTGCACAGATAATAATAAGGGTAAGTGCTAAGCCAGGAAAGAGGGGAGATTGCTGCGTCCTTGAATCACTCTCTTTCCTCTCTGCTGCTGCCGGATAAAGCACCCAAGACCTTGTATGTCTGAAATTGGTGTTGCCATAGTTTGGCCTTGGGTTTCCTGCCTTCATTTGTAGTGCTGTTTGCTTAAGCAGACTGATTGATAGTTTACATTCTGGTTGGGTAGTTGTTAGTAATTATAGTTTGAGGCTGAGAAAGTAGCATTTTTTTTAAGGGTAATGTTTGTTTCTAAAGTATGTTAATCTAGGAAAAGCTTTTCCCCAGACCTGTTGAGGTTTTTAGCTCCACTGAAATAACTGTTTGCTCCCTGTTTACCCCACCTTAATTGTTAGGGGAAGCCACTGCTGATTGGTGACAATTTACCCATAAGCAAGAAAGTCAGTGAACTTTGTTTATGTGGAGCTGTTGGAAATCACTCTCATGACCTAAAGTGCTCTGTGTTTCCATTTGCCATATCAGGCTAGTCTATTTCGGTATCTTCCAAAATTTTGCAATGCTAGCTCAGCAGAGCAATAGGTAGTATTTACCACCATCCACTACCATCCATCTTCTAACTTGTTATCATGCCATCTTGTTGATGACATTGTTAGGAGCACATAGGCCTGGGATAGGGAATTTGTGACTCTCTAGATGTTGGTCTCCCATCAGCTTTAATAAACATAGCCAATGGTTAGAGATGATGTAAGTTGTAGTCCAACAGCTGAAGGGTCCGACACATGATTCTTTGTATACTGCTGACCGTATTGTATTGTTGAGCTCATATTAGCATTGGTACATCCAGAAGGGAAGGATCTTTGCCTAAACTAATGAGATTGGTTTTTATTGAGAGTCTTCCTTTGGTAATGAATTTTCACAATTGGTTATTTTTAATTATTAGTATATTTGAAATAAGATTTTTGATCAAAAAGTTTTATAATCTATTTGGAAGACTCAACACCATACATCAGTTGTGACTATGGAATGCTTGTAAGGTTTTTCCTGTTGCATTTCATTAGCATCCCATTAAGTAGAATTAATTTCTCTGTTACATAAAATTATTCTGTATTTGATTATGCATTTTAATAAGGAATAGTTTTTCTTTGACTCAGAAGGGTGTAAACATGTTAGGTTAGGGTAATCTGCTCTTGACTCACTTCCATCCATACTAGGTCCGCCTCTGGCAGAAAAATGCAGATCTTGACAAGAATCACTAACTAATTACAAAATACAATTCGTTGCAGTGAAACTGTTTTTTTCTTAGTTAAGCAGAATTTATATAAAATCTGGGTTCCTTTGGAGGACAGTGTTGGGGTATAAAGCTAATAAATAAAATAATTTTTCTACTGTTATTTTCCTCAAAAAAAAAACTTCAGACCGCTTTAAGGTTTTCTTTTGCAATCAAGCCGTATATAAATTTAATGAAATAAACAAATAAAATAAACATTTGAAGATAGAGTTTGCAGATAGAAGACATGCTGTAGCCCAAAGGTATAGCTAAAAGAGTGATTTGAAAGAGATATTAGATCATGGTGGGTCTCAGAATGACAAAAGTTCCTATGTAAGCCGTTAGCAGGTTGCTTTAGTTTAGGGATAGTGGGATGCCTTCAGCCTCTTTTATTTTGCAGTACTCTAGTTGCTCCTTTGGGGATTGCTTTGCATGCACGTAATCCATACGTAAGTTAAAATCTTTCTTCAAAGAGCAACCTTTGTTAGCCTTTTAGTAAACGTTTCATGTTGGTTCATAAAATGTTGTGGTCTCTCCTTGTCTGTCTTCTGCATTAGTAGTTCCGAGGCTGCAGCATGCTGAGGGGCAGGTTGAGCAACTGGCACGGCGATTGCAGGCACTGGAGCTCTCAGCAGGTGCAGCACAGCGCATGATGGAGGAACGAGTGACCAACCTCACCCACAGAATCGAAGCACTGGAGCAGGTCATGCAACATCGCCCCATGCAGCCGTGACACTGATTCTTTTGTTTTGAGCCTTCCTTGGTTTTTGTAATGCTCCTCTACCTTCCTGCCTTGCAAGTTCACCTGCTGTTTTTTATACTTTTGTGGTTTATTTTTTTTATACTCCTGCTTGTGGTGGTCGGGTAGGATTGCTATGAGGAATTATGAAAAATGAATCAAGCCATTGTGTCGGTGGTGAAAGCATCGTTTTGACTGGGTTTGGGTCATTTGACATGATTTCTGATCAATCCAAGCCTCTGCATCTCTGCCCCATTTCTGTTGCCTGAAAGTCACGTAAACAGACCGGTTGCTTCACCAGGCATCCTGAGCCATAAAGATAAGGAGGTAGCTTTGTTGTAGCTTTTGTTTGTTTTTGTTAATCTTAGGGCCAGGAAACAGAGTTTCACATGGAGGTGATAAAAATGCCTATCTTTCCTGTTTACCTCCTGATTATCAGGTTTGCTAAATACATTCCTCCTTGATTCCTGTTTTATTTAGCCTAAACATGTATGCATGCTCAAATTAGTTATTTGTAGTTAAGAGGCTTCCTCTGATCTAACTTTGTTCCAACGTGAAATTTTTTTTGAAATGCTCAGAGGAAATCTGATTGGTTCTTACAAATGCTGTGTAAAAGTTCTTTCGTTAATAAAACGGTCTAGACAAGGGAGTGGCTATTGCACTTCCTCCCAGAGTCTTGCTGGTCAAGCCTTGCGTCTATTGAATTAATCAGGGTCCAATCCTTCCTTTGCCTTCAGAACGCAACATGGCTTAGTGGTTTGCACGAATGGTGGCAGCAGGCCTGATGCCCGCCCCCCCACATCCTTAATACATTCCACCATGCTTGCTGTTGTTTTTCACCTGATGCCTTTTGAATTAATTTCCTTCTTTTTTAAGATTGTACTTTAATGCTGTGTAAAGCCATACTGTGGTGCAAAGCTTGAATCCATGGGTTTCTCTGTCATGCTTTTATCTTTGCTGTGTATCCACTGTAAGCATTTTGTTTAGAGGGAGTATTATTTGAATGTCAATTAGTATAGTATCATGTCACTATGTTAGTATTACTTTAAGAAAGTGCCTTTTTGTCAATGTTCCAACGAAAAAACCAACTGTTGGCTTTTTGAGCATCTGCAAAAATAAACACAAGAATTTCTTTATAGCCAGTTTGTCTCATCACTTCCTGGGTGTGAGAGGCCGTGGATGTGGCAGCAGAAAGTAGTGTCTTGCCAACTGCAAATTTAGGGGTGGGGATTCCATTCAGACGTTATGCTGGGAAAAGAGGCCTCTCCTAGTTCTCCGTCCTATTAATAGTTGTACAGAAAACTCCCTTCACAAGTCACAGTGCGTTATGAGAGATTAGCATGCACTGCAATGTGAAAGACACAATACTTCAAACAAAAGAGAAGATTGGACAGAAACAATGCAGAAATTATGTCTGGCGTGCTTATGTTGCTGATACCACATAATTAGGGCATTTTTTCCACTGGAACTCACTGGAACTCAGTTCCGGCACCTCTCAGGTGGGTGCTATTGCCATTATAAGAGAAAAAGGGAGCCATTCATGGTGAGTTTCGGCATCCCTTTTTCTAGAAAAAGAGCACTGCACATAACTATAGATTTCAGAAAACAGTGTATGAGATGTTATGTTTATCTAGGAAAAGGTAAAAGGTAAATGACCCCTGGACAGCATTGCAATTGGTTGGGCATTTTTGAAATGCTCTCTTTATTCTATCCATCCATCTAGTTGTCAAAGTCATGTATAAACACACACACACACACACACACAATCACAATCACAATCTCAGTGGTTGCTTCATAACTAAGAAACAACCATCCTGCAGAGAAGGAGGTGCTGCAAAATTTTCATTTGCTTACTAGGATTAAAGTTGCCATGGGGGAATGAGCTTTTAGTACATTTTAGTTCAAGCATAGGCAAACTCCGGCCCTCCAGATGTTTGGGACTACAATTCCCATAATCCCTAGCTAACAGGACCAGTGGTCAGGGATGATGGGAAATGTAGTCCCAAACATTTGGAGGGCCAGAGTTTCCCTATGTCTGTTTTAGTTAGTTGCTATTTCAGCGAGGCAATATTATTTGTCTTCCATATTGCAACTCATCCCAATTCCTTCTCAACCCCATTGCTAAGTGTCCAGATAAATGAGATACTGGAGAACATTCTTAATTGCCTCAAGAGGTGTGTTTTATTTTCAGAACAAGTAGTTTGTCAAAGAGGCTAGAACGCAGCAGAACTGAAGTACAAGTAGCCAGCAGGATGAAATATTTCCGGAGCTTGCAGGCATATTCTCTTTCTCCAGAACTTTAACTACAATTGCCCTTTCTGCAGTGACTATATCTGGAGGGTTCTTAACATCACAGAAATAAGTGCCATTGTCTGCTGGTTGCATATTTGCTATCTTGATGGATGCATCATTCTTAAAAAGATTTCCAGCCCAAATGCTTCGGCCACTGAATTGTGTATTCTTCCCATCATATGCCTTCCAATCTGAGTAATAGAAAAACTGTAATAACAGAAAAAAAGACATGTAACTTTGCATTTATACCTTTAATTTTCATCCTCCTTCATAACATTGAGTGGATATATTTCCAACACCATGGAGAACTACGCATGATTTCCAGTAGTTACAGAGAGCAGAACACTCAGCTGTAGCCACCTGACACACAAGCCTTTATTTTTGTCTGGGTTTGAAAGAGTGGCATTTTATGAGAGAAAGCAGGTTGCACTAAACCCATGGGTGACCAAGGCAGCTGGATGCTACTTCTGCTTTTTCTGGATATATTGAGAGGGATCTGGCTGAAAAGTTCAAGGTGTATCATCTCAGCATAACACTGGATGAAATTGCTTTGACCTCCAAGACTTCATCCTGCCTGGGGGTTGTTGGGATTAATTGTGGGTACGGTGGCAGTGTTATTGCATAGTTTAATTCACAACAGGTCTTCCTGGCAAGGCAGCTGTGCAAGAAAGGGTATAAGCAGGTTCCCCTAGCCTCCCCTTTCCATTACAAATCCCATGGGGTTCAAAGGAGCTTACTCTCAGGTACTATGCACAGCCTAAGACAGTAGATTCAAGAAGAGATTTGGTTTTGACTGAAACATCCCTCATCTCAGACACATATACAGAGCCATAAAGGTTTGCATTTATCCAGTAATTCCACATGCCCGGGAGGAGAAGAGCCAGCTTGGGTGCTACAAGTGGAATAGAAATCTTCCAATAACACCTTTAAAAAGAGAAAGGGGGGAAATGATGAGCAATCATCCCTAAGATTCTGCAGGAGGCTTAATTGAAAGGGAAAGGAGGCAAAGCAGAAACACAACTGGAAGGGTGGGTGGGGAAAATTGGAGACTGAGATTGCACTCCTATGAATGCTTACCTGGGAGTAAGTCCCCTTGAATTTACATGGGATTGGGGTTGTTTATGGTTTATGCTTTATGGGGCAATATCAAATTCATTAAGAGGCTACAGAGACACAGTAAAGAATTGTGATAAATAAAGGAGAGAGCCCAAGAGAAGAGAGATTAATAATGATGATGATAATGATATTTATTTATTTATACATACATACATACATACATACATACATACATACCCCGCCCATCTGGCTGGGTTTCCCCAGCCACTCTGGGCAGCTTCCAACAAAGTATTAAAATACAGTAGTCTGTTAAACATTAAAAGCTTCCCTAAAGATGGCTGATTTCAGATGTCTTCTAAAACATATGAAAGGCTGCACTTTATGATATCTGAGGACAGGCAAAATCATGGGCGTAGCCAGGATTTGTGCTGTGGGGACATGATACCCACCTGTCACCATCCTCTTGTCTGGCTCTGTTTAGTAGCAGATTTGCAATGAAATGTCTCAACAACAGTGGTTTTAAATTACTTTCTGAGCCCCCAAGGGCTCAGAAAAATCTGTCAAGATCTTTCTACCAATTTCTACTTTTAGTTAAGTTTTATCTATTTATTTACTTGATTTAGGGGAGAGCAGCACTTCTCCTGCTCCCCCTCTGGCTATGCCAATGGGCAAAATCTAGGTCTTGTCCACACTAGAGAAAAATCTGGATTTCAACCTGCCTGTCTCTGTGCTCATGTAGGAGCTCCCAGTGTTGTCTTGGAACCTCCTCTGTTTTAATGTGGATTTTTTTTTTTTATTATCCTTGGAAAGTCCTGAACAGCCAGGGTTAAAAAATGTCCACATTGAAAGGTCTGAGACAACACTGGGATACAGGTGGTGTGGTGGAGAGACAGGCAGGTTCTGGGTTGTGGACAAGCCCTTGGCAGGGCTGGCCTACCCATCCAGTGTGACCAAGGTGGTGCCCCATGCGCAGCCTGTCTGTCCCACCACTTCCACCACTGGTGGAGAAGTGGCACCAGCCTTGGTGCCTATTTCCAGAGAAATCTCACGAGATCTTGCAAGATTTCACCGGAACTTGCCATTGCTGCTGTCCCTTCCTGCTGGTGGCATTTCGCCTCAAGCAGTGAAAAGGGGTACGCCTCCCCTGTCCCTTTGTCCATACTGAGTGCTGTCATTCCACGACATACAATTAATTTCTACAAGACATTCATACAATTGACAAAGGGTGGTGGTAGTTTCAAAACATGTAACCCACTTGCACCACAAATGCTTGTGCAGAAATTTGCTCTTACAGTTATGGGACGACTGTTTGATCCCAGTGCTTGATAACTCCAGCTAACAGATGTAGCAGCACTAATCATAATTGATGTTCTGAACCAGCATGAAAGCCTTGCAATTTTCCCTGACTCCACATGGATTTCTGTTGGTGAAGATACTGCAACTGCTGTCTTCTCGGGTGCTGCAGAGCAAGATGCCATCCTGGCCCCTTTAAAAGCAATAAAATAAGACTGTAGAGCCAGACAAAGCTGTGCAGAGTAATGAGGTCTCCAGCCTCTTGACATATGACGCTCTGGGAGATTAGTGAGTATAAAAAACATGGCAGCATATATGTTAAACAGATTTGTCCTCTCCACACCATATTCCAATTTACTGTACATGTAGACTTTTCTGTCTAGTACACTTAAACTGCAATATTATCTCCTCTGAAATGGCATCTCAGACATCAGACAGGGAAATCCCGTGTTGGAACTTTCCTCTCTAGAGCGACTGGCTCCTCTGATGTCCCGGCCCAATCAACAGTGGATCAAACTTTGGGACTTTATAAGAACTGCTAAGCTGTACTCCTCAGAGCTTCACTGCTCCAACTGAAGAGACACTTAAGGAAAAGGGGTAAGTTAGGTATGAGGCTGAAGATGGTTCTCAGTACCATCTTTGCAATTCCTAGGTCCTTGACTTGATCTACAAGTACAAATACAGTATTGCTGCGGCACTGGGGTGCAAAGCCACCAAATGCATCCAAAAAAGTAATTCTGGGGTCATTCACCTTGCCGTGCTCCAGGAATAACTTAAAAGAAAGCACTACAAGTAAAAACAGAAAACCAGAAGGCTGAAGTAACCAGTTCCCAATATTTTACTTTTTACAAAAAAAGTACTGAAATCCAAAGCAGTTTCTCTGAAGTAGGTCCTGTTGGAAACAATGGACCCCGCACCCCTGTTTAGGATCACAAGCTTCCGAGAGGGTACTAAGGCCGTAACGTCAACACCACACAACCAAGTGTGAGATCCCTCCGTAGCATTTGTTAATCTTCCTCTCTTTGCCCCTGCTCATAAAGCCGCCTTCTTCCCAGCGTAATTCCTCATCCAGTGATTTCCCCTTCCAAGCAACCCCTCGTACTAAGGTTCCCGCAATCCATCCTCTGCCCCGCCCCCCGTCGAAGCGACCCCTCTTTTCCCACCCAAAGCGACTTTTGCTCCCCGCCAGGGACCCCAGGAAAGGGGGTGGGGGCAGGCCACGTGTTCTCCCCGCCCTCTCGCCATTCCCGCGCGCCCCCTTCGGAGACGGAGAAGAGCGGCAGCCCTCACCGTGGCCCAGAGCCAAAGCCAGCGCCAGGCAGAGCGCGGGCGCGCCGGCGGGGAAAGAGCTCTTTCGCTTCCCCGGGCCGCCGGTTGCTGCGGCCGTGGAGGCGGCAGCCATCCTTCTGCCTCCGGACACCCTCTGCGCCCCATTGTTGCGCCGCCGCCCACCTCACAGCCATTGCGGGGGGGGGGGGGAGGCAAAGCGACGCCGCCGAGTCCGGCTGGCGCGAAAGTCAACGTGCCCAAAACACGAGGCCCCTTGCCAACCAAGGGGGCAGCTGCCCTCGAATCGTGCGCGCGGTTGTGGTCGCTGAAACTCCGAAAGGTGGGTCATAAAAATGACCACGCCGAGAAGAATGGCTCTTGATCAGTAGTACACGCCACTAGCTAGGGAACAAAGAGGATGTTTCGCTTGGTAGGGAAATCCTTCGGGGAAGATCTTGATGGCTTGCTGTATTTCATTGCTTTTGTGTGTGTTTAAAAACACACCGATGTTACTTCAAAGCTGCCTCCTGCCATGATGTAAATAATCATAATATAGGAATAGAGTCGACGAATTAGATGACTGCTTATTAAGCATTCAGTTTGCTTGAGTATTCTTCATGCTTTATATGTCAGCAACATACCGGAAGAACTGCACGCTATATGAGAGCCACTGCATACCTGTTCAGAAGACAGTCGTTAAAAATACTCTGAAAAGTCTGAACACTGCACCCTAGAGACTGAAAACAATAATGCAATGTTTATGTTTATATTCTTCAAGAATCTGATAGGCAGTTGCAATCCGGACACTTGGTTGGTGTATTGATTGGACCAAGGGTTCAATCCCTCACAATTCTATAGGAAACAATACCACCCCGATACATGTGGTCCATACTGTGAAGTCATCATTCCCAGATTGTGCAGAGTACAGTGGTACCTCAGGTTATAGACGCTTCAGGTTACAGACTCTGCTAACCCAGAAATAGTACCTCAGGTTAAGAACTTTGCTTCAGGATGAGGTCGGTCAGAAACAATATAAATTAAAAGCTTTCGCAGATGACCTGGTTTTGACCCTGCAGAAGCCAGAGCCCAGTACGAAAAGAGTATTACAACTGATTAATGACTTTGGTCGGGTGGCTGGATTTAAACTAAATAAACAGAAAACTAAGGTTTTGGGGAAAAATTTGACTGATACAGAGTCAGAACGGTTTCAGAATGAGACGGAACTTAATGTGGTTAAAAAAGTAAAATACCTAGGGGTAAACATAACAGCAAAAAATCTAAGTCTATTTAAGGACAATTATGAAAAATGCTGGACAGAAATTAAGAGAGACTTAGATAGTTGGTCAAAATTGAAACTTTCTTTGTTAGGCCGAATTGCTGCTATCAAGATGAATGTATTGCCAAGGATGTTGTTTTTATTTCAAACACTTCAGGTTTTGGACAAAACGGAGTGCTTTCAGAAGTGGCAGAGAGACATTTCTAAGTTTGTCTGGCAGGGCAAAAAGCCCAGAATTAAGTTTAAGATATTAACCGATGCAAAACAAAGAGGGGGCTTTGCCCTGCCAGACTTAAAGTTGTATTATGAAGCCGCAGCGTTCTGCTGGCTAAAAGACTGGCTACTTCTTGAAGACACTGATGTGTTAGATTTGGAAGGGTTTAACAATGCTTTTGGATGGCATGCATATTTATGGTATGACAAGGTTAAAGCAAATAAGGCCTTTAAGAACCATATTGTCAGAAAATCACTGTTTAATGTCTGGACAAAATATAAAGACTTGCTGGAAAATAAAACACCAAGGTGGCTTTCACCTCTGGAAGCTAAGGCCCGAAAAAGACCCAATATGGAGGCTAAATGGCCAAAATATTGGGAAATACTAGAAAAGGATGGAGACAATTGGAAATTGCAGAGTTTGGAGAAAATGAAAGACAAAGTGCGAGATTGGTTACATTACGCTCAGATTAAAGAAGTTTTTAAAAATGATAAGAAACTAGGGTTCCAGGTGGAGAAATCGAAACTAGAAACAGAATTGTTAGAACCAAAGATTAAGGTACTCTCAAGGATGTATAACTTGCTGTTGAAATGGAATACACAAGATGAAACGGTTAAATCGGCTATGATAAGGTGGGCACAGGACATTGGGTATAATATCATGTTTGAGGACTGGGAGAGGTTGTGGAGTAATGGATTGAAATTTACTGCATGTAACGCTCTGAAAGAAAATGTAATGAAAATGATTTATAGATGGTATATGACCCCAGTCAAACTCGCAAAAATTTACCACCTGTTTGATAATAAGTGTTGGAAATGTAAAGAGTGTGAGGGAACGTTCTTCCACCTCTGGTGGACTTGCCCTAAAGTGAAGGCGTTCTGGGAAATGATTTATAATGAATTGAAAAAGGTATTTAAATATACCTTCACTAAGAAACCAGAGGCTTTCCTTTTGGGTATTGTCGGCCAAGGGGTGGCAAAGAAGGACCAGACATTTTTTATGTATGCAACAACAGCAGCAAGGATACTTCTCGCAAAACACTGGAAAACTCAAGATCTACCCACACTGGAAGAATGGCAGATGCAACTGATAGACTACATGGAACTGGCTGAAATGACCGGCAGAATTCGTGACCTGGGAGAAGAGAGGATTGAGGAGGATTGGAAGAAATTTAAGAACTATTTACAAAAGCATTGTAATTTGAGTGAATGCTAAATAAGATGCTAGACTAAAATAACTGAGCACCACTAAATTTAGAAGTTTTTAAGAAAATAAGTAAGACTGTGAAAATTTAACTCCTTTCGAGAATTATAAGATTATGAAATATAGAAGGGATATAAGAATTTAAATAAGATGATAAATTGCTGACAAAATGTTACAACGATGAAAGTGGGAGCGGGAGATGTGAGGAAGTCCAAAGAAAATGTGAAACTATGTTAAGACAAATGTTATATTGTTTATTATGTTTACTCTTATTGTAAAACCCAATAAATTGCTTAAAAAAAAAAAAAAGAACTTTGCTTCAGGATGAGAACAGAAATTGTGCGGCGGCAGCGGGAGGCCCCATTAGCTAAAGTGGTACCTCAGGTTAAGAATAGTTTCAGGTTAAGAACGGGCCTCCAGAACGAATTAAGCTCTTAACCCGAGGTACCACTATATTATAAAGCTTGTCAATGTGTAAGGCAGTGAGGCCATGCTGGAAAAAAACACTTAAAGATACCGTATATGCTGCCAAAGAGCAGAAGTTAGTCATGCATAATCAAGTGACAATGGTTGAAGACTGGCCTACAGACTAGCTTCTAGTCTCCTCCAAATTATCTCCTCCATCCTACCTCAACCTACGTTTTTATATTTGGGTTTCAAAGTCAATCACATGCAATGTGGGCTTAAGATCTTGACTCACAAGCATGAAGTTACTATGGAAACCCGCACATTTTATTTTCAGTACTGGCAGGAAATGTACGTTTCAGTGAAATGACAACTTTTAGAGAAGCCTGGAATTCTAGCCACCACCACACCCCCTTTTGACACTGATATATTTGTTCTCTCCATTCCACAGAAGTACTTAGGGAGATTTGGGATATTGATATTGATAGTCCTAGGCACAAGAGATGTGAATGAGAAAGACAAGGACACACAGAGCTGAATCTGCAGAAGTATCTTAAGATTCTGGCTACTTTCCTCTCACGAGATCTGATGTGGGAGCAGTGGATTTCTCCTGTTGGTCAGAGTGTTTTAGTTGTGCCTCTGCCTATGTTCACCCTGCATATACATAGAATAAATGCAACCATTACAAATTACCAGTAAGGCCAGTGACTTGCATAAGCAAATCACACCTGGGTAAGCACCATGCCCCTATAACTTCTCACCAGGAGAAATGTGGTGAGTATAGTAAAATATATTTTGGGTCTGCTGCAGTCCAACCATGAAGAGACGCTTTGAGGTGCAATGGACTAGCTTCTCCAGGTGGTTTTGCCTCTTTCACAGCCTGCTCCAGAGAATGCCTTTCAGATGTTGTGCTGGGAGAATAGACTGCTCCTAGTCCTCTGTCCTATTAATAGCTGTACAGAGAGTACTCCCATCACAGGTCACAGTGTGTTATTTGAGATTAACGTGCACTGCAGTGTGATAGACACAACACTCCTACCCATAAAGAGAAGTTTAGACAAAACAAAGAATTGTGTCCTGAATGCTTATATTGCTGATACCACATAACTGTTGCACGGCACCCCCAGTATCCAAGGGTGCGGGATTCCAGGAGTTCCAGACGCTTACCCAGGGTTTGTGTTTCCTTTTGGAAATGAGGCACAGTGGGGACTGTGGTATCTTTATGGTATATGGTTTCTTTACACATATATACAGCCTGAGCCTACGATGAAGGAGCTTACAGTATTCACACCCTAAGAGGGTCTTGTTTCTCTCATACCCACAGCTTTGAATCCAAACAGAAATCAAACATTTCTCTTAAATGTTGCTCTGACTCTCTCCCACTTTCAATTCTCACCTTTGTATTTTTCTAACTACCATACAGTTTTGTTGGGGGGCCCCCACAAATTTACCATGTCACACGGATATACTTGCTTTTGTTCGTCTTAATGGCTTTTGTTTCCCTAGCATTACTTACACTTCAACACTTGCTAGATCCAGAGGTTAGAAGGGTCTCTGCATACCGCCTACTTCATTTTTTTTATAAGATATTTATTAAGATTTTCAAAATATTACAAGACATAAAAAGAAAAAGAAAAAAAGATAGAAAATAAAAATAGTTAAAAACAATTCCTTCCTTCCGTTACTTAGCCTTCATTTACTTATTTCCAGGACCTCCTCGCACCTCCCTTTTTTGTATTCCAGTTCGGTTATTAGTTCAACAAATCCCTCCCCTCTTTGCATACCGCCTACTTCCCCACCCCCACCCCAAAGTCATAACATAACTGTACACCTGAGAAGACAGTGTGTTAAAACTCCCTCCTCATAGAGGTTTGTCTGACAACTTCAGACAATGTTTTGGCAAATGCTGAAGATGTACCTCTTTGTCCAGGCCTTTGACACCTCAAATATATATTTTCAAGACTTACCCTATCTTTTGTGATGGTATTTTTTTGTAATTATAAATCTTTAAATAGTTTTTACTGTTGTATTTTAAATTGTTGTAACCCACCCAGGACCTTAGAATAAAGGGTAGGTAATTAATTAAAGTAGTAATAATAATAATAATAATAATAATAATAAATTGGAGAACACTCCTAATAATCTTAAGAGGTATACTTTATTTTCAGAACAAATAGCTTTGAAAAGATGCTAGAATGCAGCAGAATTGAAGGACAAGTAGCCAAAATGATACTCCATTAAGTGAAATGTTTCCAGAGGCTGTGGTTGCCGTTGCCGTTGCCGTTGTGGTACTTGCAGGGGTTGGTGCTGCTCTTCCAGGGCCCAATATTTTCTCTATCTCCAAAACTCTAACTTCAACTTGCTCTGGCTCAGTGACTATGTCTGGTGGGTTCTTAACATCACAGAAGTAAGTGCCATTGTCTATAGGTTGCATGTTTCCTACCTTGATGGATGCATCCTTTCTATAAAAATCTCCATCCCAGGTACTTCGACCATTGAATTGTGTATTCTTTCCATTATATTCCCTCCCATTTGAGTAATAGAAAAACTGTAAGCATAAAAACAAACACAATAACTTTGTTAATAGCTGCTTTGAGCTGAACATAGTTGTTGGAGAAGCAGGATACAAATTTCAAATCAAACCATGATTAACTTTGCATGAACATTTAACTTTTCTTCCTGCTTTAGTAACATTGAGTGGATGTTTCCAACACCTCGGGGATTGATTACACAAAACTTGGATTCTAAGCTTGATCTTCAGTGGATTCACAAAGGGTAACACCCAGATGCAGCCAGCCAAACCACCAAACTTTATTCTTGTTACATTTTGGAAGCCTCTCTTACTTTTTGCCGAATCCTAGGCATGTTCAATCTGAAGTACCGTAAGTCTCACTAAGTTCAATGGAGCTCAGGCTGTGTACACTTTACTACTTACTTTGGCTCCAGCATGCTGCCACTGCAGTCATTTGAAGCCAAGTAAAAACAACAACTTTTTTATTTATACCCCGCCCATCTGGCTGGGTTTCGCCAGCCGCTCTGGGCGGCTCCCAACAGAACACTAAAAAGAGAATAAAACTTCAAACATTAAGAACCTCCCTAAACATGACATTGCCACAGTCCATAGGCCTCCCATAACTTCTGGTGATACACTCCTGTCTGGTGTGCCTTCCTTCAACCCAGCTTTCATCCATTAAGAATATGGAAACCATGGTTAAGCTAAGGTATGTATATTTCAGGCAGCTGTTGCACATGTGCAGATGATAGATTTAGTGAATTGGAGCTTGCATCTCTGCACCCTCTGTTGTGAACAGCAACATTTAAAAGTGATTTGAAATACGTGGGGGTGATGACCTTCATTTCAAGCTGCTAATGTGCACATAGCCCTACTCTCAAGTATGTATATATAAACAAACACCATTAGTTGTGCTGCTGGATGAGTGTTTAATGGTTATTTGTATTTGTTTAAAAAACAGTACAAAATTTATGTATATATATGCCCAGGATTGCAGCTGTCAGTCAGCAAATTCCAGAGGCTATATGGTTTCACCTGAAAAATCCCTCCACTAAGAGACACTACCCCACATACATACAAGAGTTACCATTTCTGAGACATGAGATATCAAGAGATGGCCATGCAGTGAAGCGGGAAGTAAAAGGGCCACCTTGGGCACTATAGCAGAAAGTGAGATAGAAAATTTCTAATAAATCTGAAGGAGAGAGGGAGAGAGTCAGTGATCAACCCTGCTGCAAGCTCTTACAGACGGATTTGTTAAAGGACAAAGGAGGCAACGCAGAAACAAAACTGGGGAGTTGGGTGGGGAATTTTGAAGATTCGGATTGCAATCCTACAGATACTTCGGAATAAGTCCTTCTGAACTTCCAAAGTGATCATGCATGGAATTGTGATTGTTCATCAAATACTTGAGTTTTAGGAGCAAGAACACATCCATTAAAAGGCTACAAAGAGACACACAATGTGATCTTGAGGAAATAAAGAAGCAGGACCAAGTGAATAACGATGTGAATAAAACGGCACAAAGGTTACTTTTTTTTATGACGCTGCAGGAAAGGCAGAATATGGTCAAGTGCTGTCATTCCAGAGCAGACAATAAATTGTTTCCATAAGACAAAATTAAGGTAGCGCTGTCAAAACATGTACAGTGGTACCTCGGGTTAAGTACTTAATTTGTTCCGGAGGTCTGTACTTAACCTGAAACTGTTATTAACCTGAAGCACCACTTTAGCTAATGGGGCCTCCTGCTGCTGCCGCGCCGCCAGAGCACGATTACTGGTCTCATCCTGAAGCAAAGTTCTTAACCCGAGGTACTATTTCTGGGTTAGCGGAGTCTGTAACCTGAAGCATATGTAACCCGAGGTACCACTGTAATCCACTTTCACCACAAATTCTTACGCAAAACGAGGCTCTCCTCAGACATTAACTCTTACTGGTATGGGGCGAGCCTTTGATCCCTCTGGTTGAAAGCTCCACGTAACAGATGTTGCACTGGTGATTTCCTCTGATGACCTGAATGTGCATGGAAGCTTTGCATCTGCCCCAATCCCCACAATGAGTTCTGTTGGTGAGGAAACTTCTTCATCAGCTGTGCTATCGACTGTTGAAGAACAAGATGCCATCCGAGTCCCTTTGTAAGCAACAAAATTACAGTTTTTAAACATGCAGAGCAAGACAAAACTGCATAAAGATTTGCTTTTATATATGGATATGTTGTCTGTTATGAAAGCATCTCAAGCTGATTACTAAAGGTAACAGACGTCACAACTCTCTTGGTTCCACAGACACAAAACATCTGCATTACTGTTTTCATTATATTTTTAGTTTCTATCTTTGATTTTATTTGGTACTCTGTTGTCATTTTATATTGAAGTTTGGCACATTTCCTGAAATGTGGGATAAAAGCTTGACCAATGAATAAAACTGAATGTTGAGAAGATATTTCTGCACAGGATCCATGCACAGGCCTCTTTCACCAAAATAGATTTAATTACCGGTATATGAAGTATAATAAAGTAATAGTCCTAGATTTGCACAGGACTGAGCTAAAAAGTTAATTTTCCAAGAATCAAACTAATCTGCAATAACACAACTAAGGGGAAAATCTAGAACCACATTTAAGGGAATCGATTTATTATGGTAACAGACCAGAGATACTAGAACCACATTTCTACCATATCACGCAGCAAGTTAAACTCTTTGTTTTCAGATTATACCAGTGCTTTGGTTTCTCAGATGCATCAAACTTTGGGGCTTTATAAGCCTGCAACAAGTTTATCTTTAAGTAATTAATGTTAGTTCAATCCATCATAAATATGAAAACAAAAATCCTCAACACGCTGTGAAATTGCATATACCTGTACTCTGCTACATGCAATTTCATAGCATATTTAGGATTATTGTTTTCATATTTTTCATTGCTGGTACAGTACATGTAGGGTTGCCATACGCCCGGATTTTCATGGAGTTTAAAAAGCTCAACATGTTTCGGGGTGTCTTGGTTTTTACTTTTTGAAATATGGCATGAAATACTGGCCTATTTTGTACCCGGCTCGTTAGAACTGTACTATTCAGGGTTTCAGTGCTCCACCTGAAGGGACACTTAAGGAAATGGGTTCTCAGTACCATTTTTGCAGTTTCTAGGTCCTGATTTGAGTTACAAGTGCGTATACAATCTCAATGAGGAACTGGGGTGCAAAACTGCAAACTGCTTCCAAAATAAAAAACAATAAAAATTCTGGGATTATTCATTTTACTGTGTTCCATGAGTTACTTAAAATAAAGCACCAAAAGTAAAAACAGAAAACCAGGAGGTTGAAGCGACACCTCCCAGTTTCCAAGATTTTACTTTTTAGTAGGCGTAGACTAGAGAATGGTCCAATAATGCATAAATCCAAAGCATGGATGTAGCCAGGATTTTTGTTGGGGGTGGGCAGGCTTTTGTTGCGGGGGGGGGGGGAGAACCTCAGATTTGTATTGATTTGGGGGGGAGGCAGCTGCCCTCCCCTTGGCCACGCCCATGATCGGAAGCACATTTAATCCCATTGAATACAATGGATTCTGTAAACCTATTTAAGGACTGCAGGTTTCCCTTGTATGTGCTCAGCACGTGTGCAAGGCACCCTTGCACAGCGAGGGGATTCTCGAGGGTGTAGGGTACTGAGACACGCGCAACCAAAGAGGGGTCACAATTTGCCAGCCCTCCAAACTGATATTTCGTGTCTTCCTCCACCCTGAACTGCCGCTCATAAATAGTGATCTTTTTTCAGCGATCTTGCAACTGTGGACCGGCCAACCACTTCCCCTCTTCTTCAAGGCCGGAGCAAGCAGGAACCCCAGCAAAGGGGGAGCGGCTAGGCTCCTTCCCTTCCCGCCCCCCCCCCCCCGCATAGTGGGAGAATACCAGGAGAGCTCACACTGGCCCAGAGCGAAAGCCACCGCCAACCATAGTCCGGGATCGCGGGCGGCAAAGCTCTTGCGCTTCCCCGGAGCGCCGCCTGCTGCCGCCGTGGACAGGGCGCCCATCTTTCTGCCTCTGCCCACATTTTCTCGCCCATTGTGACGCCCACTCCCACCTCACAGCCATTGTTGCGGGCCGTGAGGGGCAGGAGGCTGGGAAAGAACGCGGCCCAGTCCAGGGGAGCCGCTGTCAGGGCGAAGCAGCCTCCGGGGAAGGGCTTCGAAATGCTCCCCAGGCTCCAGCAGGAGCGTAAACAGAGAGCACTTCGGAAAAGCGCCTTGCCGCAGCTGCAACCCCGTTATGCACCCTTTCCTGCCTCAGGGGGTTGTTGCGAAGATAGAAGGAGAGAAGAACCATTTAGGCAGTCTTGAACATCTCGGAGGAAAGTGGATTGTAAATGCAAGAAATAAAAAACATATGGGTAAAAACAACAAATGTCCATAAGCCAAATTCAAGGTGTTAGCACACACCATGGCTTGGGACCAGGGCCGGATTTAGGTTTGATGAGGCCCTAAGCTACTGAAGGTAATGGGGCCCTTTATACGTCCAGCTGTCCTTTGTCAACAACAAATTGTCCCTGCTTTTTGTGTTGAATATATGCCATATGGTAATTGATGGACCTAACAGGTTTCTAAAGCCATTTGCACATGTTGCCATGCAACCAGTCCATGCAGAATGTAGGCACCCTATATACAGAAATGAGCAAACCAGTGATATTTTAGGGAGCAGGCTAGGCCTATTACTTACATCATAGGAGCCTACACAACACAAAACACTGTTGCTGTATGTAGGTTTTATTTTATTTGTTTTTTATCTTATATTCTGGAAATGTACATCCAGTTTTTTTCCTTTAAGTTTTGTGGGGCCCTAAGCTATAGCTTGTTTAGCTTATACATAAATCCGGCACTGCTTGGGACCCACCCAAGTACCTAAGCATCAACCATCTCAAGCCTCTCCTGCTGTTGGGGGTGCCACCACTAGAGGTTGCTCTGTCTGCAGTAGCCCATGGCAGGGCCTTCTTGGTGGCAGTCCCCTGTCTGCTGAATGCCTTTCCTAGTGAGCTATGCTAGTCACACTCATTAACAACTTTTAGGAGAAATTTAAAAATTAACTAATTCCTGTTTGCTGTGTTTTTGGATGACTGAAATTTCTGTCCGTTAACCCTGACATCATTAGTGTGACAGTAGGTCAGTGCTTTTTTCCTGGCGGGTACAGAGGGGTACGCATAGCACTAAACATGTGGATCTTTGTACTTTTGTCCATTTACTGTATTTACTTTCCCTGATTTGAACTATAAAATGTTGATTTTCTTGAGTCAAAATGAGAGTACCCCTAAACATTATTTTAGGGGGGGGGAAAGCACTGCAGTAGATGATTGCTTTTAGGGTTTTAGAACTTTTTAAAATGGTTGTTTTAAAGTCTGTATGTGTTTTTTTTAAAGACGGTTGTAGGATATGTTTGCTGATCTGGCCTCCTTTGGAGTAAAGTGTGAGGGTATAAATCTGATTATTATGATGATTATTAGCAGTAGTAATAAAAAGTCAAAAATATACAGCTGGATTCTACCAAATGAAATTGTCACAAAATTATGGCAAGCTTTTGAGTTGCGCTTTTTGAGGTGGGTGGAATGGTGGGAGTGAAAACTTGTGCTAGTCCCTGTCCCCTCTTCACTCCCAAGTATTAGGCTGGATATTGCAACTCATTTTCAAATGGTCTGTCTCAGGCAGGAGGGTCATTTCTCATGAAAGGCTCTCCCCGGGAAGCCCTTCTCGGAGTCCAGCCACCTGGCATTGTCCTCAGGCGAGAAGGGCCTTTCCCGCGGCGGCGCCCGGTACATGGAACTCTTCCCTCCGAGGTAGGGGGGACGCTGCTGACACTTCAGTTTGGGCGCCAGTTCAAAATATGGCTTACTCAAGGCTTTTGGGGATACCGCAGGTCTCAGCAGGTCTAGCAACAAACATGCCGTTTTGCAGTTTCAAGATCACTATCTCGTATTGATTTTAGTTGCTCTCTTCTCCTTATTGCTATAATAATACGATTGTTTTAAAGCGCACTTCATTGCACCCGCGTCCTCAGATCGTTGCAATGAAGGGCGCCTTCTAAATACTTTGCATACACTGGAATGAGACGTCTCAGGCCGTCTCTCTGCCGCTTTGATAATATTTTTTTTAATTTTCAATTGCAGTCCAATAACAGCCTCATTATAACAACGTCAAATTGTAATACAATTACCAATCGTTCAAATCTCTCTGCTGCTTTGAAAAAGTCCCCCTCTGCCATCCTGTTCCTATGACGTATGGTGGATCAAAACAAGGAAATAATTTTCTTTACGTTATTACGTTGTGCGAGGCAAAGGATCTATAGCAGCTGCAAACCGCTTCCTGAATACGTATAAGCAGAGAAACAATTTTTGCGCGTGCGGCTGGTGTGGATTCACGCCCCCTCCCCCCTGCAAGTTACATTGTCCTAAAGTAAACCACCTTTGAAAGGCGCATCGGTATTTAAATGTTTTAATGTTGCTTAGCATTTTAAAGAAATTAAATTCTCTTCCAGATACGGCCACATGGCCATAGACTCCTTGTAGAGCAGC
Organism: Podarcis pityusensis; assembly: GCF_964106645.2. Taxonomy (NCBI): domain Eukaryota; kingdom Metazoa; phylum Chordata; class Lepidosauria; order Squamata; family Lacertidae; genus Podarcis; species Podarcis pityusensis. The sequence continues at coordinate 40,847,749 of NC_138027.1, forward strand.
GAGAGAAGCCGCAGAAGGCTGGCTCGTTGGTCTAGGGGTATGATTCTCGCTTAGGGTGCGAGAGGTCCCGGGTTCAAATCCCGGACGAGCCCATTTTTTAAATTTTTTTTTGTAGCCGTTGTCCCCCCTCCCCCCTGTGCTAAAAGCACAATAAAAATGTATCCCCCCCCCCATGGCTCCCACCGCCCCAAAACTTAATATACATTGTCACGGGACTTATTGGTATGGTCGTTATGCCATTTACTGCTGCACTATGATGTGAAAATACGACCCTTTTCCTTTTTCGTTGCCTATTGTGTAACTTTAAAAAGCGGAGTTAGATTTTTTTTTTTAAAATCCTTCCTATTCACTCAGCTCCTTTCCTGCATGTGTAATAATACTACGTACAGTACTAATAATTCATGACAATGGTGCTAGTAGAGGCGGTTTTATTAGGAAGCCCAGAATATAATAAAATAAAATAAATGCAATCGTTCCACGTGACTCTTAATGGAAAAGAGCATCAGAATAAAAGGCTATTTGAAGCCTTTCTCTTCCCTTGCGTGCTCCGTGGAGGCGTCTTAATTTCCTTCTCCCGAGTCCTCGATTTGGGAATATGTTTTAAAAATAACCATGGCAACCTTCATGTCAAAGCAATATTTTCGCCCCGTTTTTCAACAGTGCCACCTCCTGTTAATCTTTATCTATTTATCATTTTCCTCTCGTGAAGGCTCGATCGCTTTCCTGGTTATGTACCAAGCACCTTGTCTCCCGCTCCTCCTCCTCCTCCCACCCACAAGGCCTTGATGATAGAGCTGCAAAATTAATAAAATGCGGTCGTCCCCCAAAATAGGAAGGAATTATACCACCCCCTCCAACAACGGGCTCGTCCGGGATTTGAACCCGGGACCTCTCGCACCCGAAGCGAGAATCATACCCCTAGACCAACGAGCCGCTCTCGACACACTCCTCCTCAGCTCACTTCTTCACTTTTATCCCGCCCCTGTTGCACTGCGCAAGTATTCCACTTAATAGCCGGCTCGGTTTCTCACATAAAAACGTGCACCCCTTCTATTTTGAAGAATGGTTTGGCCCACCGTCCCGGGGGACAACATAATCCAGTCAAATAGCTTCACAGCATTCTTCGCCCACCTCAAGGGAGAGTCCTTTCTCCGCAGAAGGGGGGTTCGGGGGGATGACGAAAATTCTGGCAGCCTCGCGAAAAATCTCTCTGTTCCTTTATATACCCCGTGTGAAGAAACGCAGTAAGCCGCGTTCCGGCTGGGCCGCAGGATTTCAGGGCAAATCCATTCATTTCTGTCGGCAAAACTAGGAAGTGAGCGTGGCCGTTTCTCCCTCTTCACAGAATTCCTTGGCGCGCCGTTTTTCTATTGCTGAGGGGTCCCGTTCACTCACCACCCCCCCGCCCCGCGCGCATTCTCCCTTCCAACGGTCCAAGTTTAAATTCGACGAGGAAGAGCGAGTTCCCGGATGAGGAAGCTCTTGTGGTGAATGAGATAGCCAACTTCCACACACGCTTTCCCTGTCTGGGCTCCTGTGCTCTTTAACAGCAGCATATGGCAGACAGAGGTCAGTGTAAGTGAAACTTTCCTTGAAGAATTGATTTTGGGGAAACGCCATTTGTCAATTTATTCATGCCTGTTATGGGGTTCCTAAAAGGCACAACCCCTCGTGGAGTGCTGGATATAGGCAAGTGTGTGTGTGTGTCTGTGGAATGAGTAGTATTCAGATATTTTACATAAAAGTGAGATGGTCTTCAAACGCACAAAAGGGCACTGTTTCCCCTCTGCCTTAATAAAGGCAAAATACCAGGTGTCAATACAATCTCCAACATGGATAGATTGATTTTTTAAAAAATGGTTGTTCAGTACAGTGTACACATGTAGAAAGGGGCTTTATATATTTTATTTTCATCTGCCTTAGCCTTTCTACATAACAGAAGGCCCGTTTCATCAAAGTGTTGGTGCTGACCTTCAAAGCCCTAAATGGCCTCGGCCCAGTATACCTGAAGGAGCGTCTCCTCCCCCATAGTTCTGCCCGGACACTGAGGTCCAGTGCCGAGGGCCTTCTGGTGGTTCCCTCACTGTGAGAAGCAAAGCTACAGGGAACCAGGCGGAGGGCCTTCTCGGTAGTGGCACTTGCCCTGTGGAACGCCCTCCCACCAGATGTCAAAGAGAAAAACAACTACCAGACTTCTGAAGGCAGCCCTGTTTAGGGAAGCTTTTAATGTTTAATAGACTATTGTATTTTAATATTCTGTTGGAAGCCGCCCAGAGTAACTGGGGAAACCGAGCCAGATGGGCGGGGTATAACTAATAAATTATTATTATTATAGTCACATGTTGGGATTGGAAAATGCATATCTTCCTTGCGCTTAAATAGAGAAAATAGTTTCCTGACCCACCAGAGGTGTTAATTAACATAGTAAATACAGTATTGGAAGATTGTGTTACAAGCAATAGCAGTTAAGAATGGTCACTGTGTTTATTTTGCACATACTTCATTTAATACAGACTATATTTTAACCATCTCATGATCATTTGAGCCCAGTATTTACACCCACCTCCCACTAACGTGTTTTTAAAAAAATATTCCTGCCAACTGAGAACAATACTTCATGCATCTGATGAAGTCCACAAAGCATTTTGCCTTAATAATTGTGTTTGGCTTATTTTTGCTGCAACAGACTAACACGGCTCCCTCACTGGAATATCTTTCTATCTTTAATTGCCTAAAGCAGTGATGGCCAAACTCGGCCCTCCAGCTGTTTTGGGACTACAATTCCCATCATCCCAGACCACTGGTCCTGTTAGCTAGGGATGATGGGAGTTGTAGTCCAAAAACAGCTGGGGGGCCAAGTTTGACCATCACTGGCCTAAAGAGTCAACTGAAACATAACCAAAGCAAAACAACATGGCTTTTCTGATGATTCTCCTACTTCTGTGGAGCTCAAGGTTTCAGTTGCTGCTATGGAGCACATAATTTATAACCCTGTTAGGTATATGTTTAACATTTCTCCTACAGGCTTGCAGAATCTGTTAATTAATTGTATTTTTGAAACATGAATGGTTAGAGAACAAATAAATTTTACCATGATTAAACCACAGGCCCTTTAGCAAGATCAGTCAATACAAGCTGACACTAAATAAAGAGGGGTAATCTAGTAGTTTTATCAGATGGGGAACTTGTGGTCCCCCAGTTGTTTTTGGACTTCAGCTCCCATCACCCCTGGCCATTATTATTAATTATACCTATTAGGCACCCCCCCCAGTGAACTCAAGGTAACTTACAAAAATGAACATAAAAGCAAGCATAAAAACATCTTTAAATGCTCACCAATACTCACCAGTGCCACATTTGTGCGTGTGTGTGTGTGTGTGAGAGAGAGAGAGTGAGTGAGTGAGTGAGTTAAGCGTTTGGGGGATAGGCTGTATGCCTGAGTCCCTTTCTAATTCCTAATCCAGCACAGATTCAATTCCTTGAATAGCCAGGCTAGCTTCCTGGTGAGGTACTGACCCTCTAAGTATGGGCCACTGAGGTTACAAAGGACGTGGCTCAGGGGACAGGCAGAAAATGGGTGGGTTTCCCTCCCTCAACTCACTGGTAGTTAAAGAGGCAAAAGGCCAGAGCTGAGAATTTAGGTGTGTGAGAGGTAGAAGATAGAAGCAAAGCTTCAGGCTGGGCAGCTGGGAGGCAGAATCATTCCTGATTTCTGCTGGAATCCAAGGCTGTGGCTATGGGAGAAACAAGGCCCTCTTGGGGTGTTAATGCTGTAAGTCCCTCCATTGTAGGATCAGGTTGTATATATGTGTAAATAAACCATATATCATAAAGACACCAGTCTCCACTGTCCCTCATTCCAAGGAAACAACCCTTGCCTAGAACCCCTGGAATCTCACACCACTCAGAGCTTGGACTGATACGCAACAATATAATATAATGGCTCTTGGCCGTGCTAGCTGGGCCTGATGGGAGTTCAAGTCCAACAACATTTGGAGGGTCACAGGTTCCCCAACCCTTAGGTGATTCTGCAACTTGGTGTCATCAAAACATTAAATAGATAAGGACTAATTTAGTGCATTGGTCTGTATATGGGTTGGGACTGTGGTATATTGAATATCTCTTAAGATGCCTGTAACGGAACAATCAGTTTTCCCTTCTACCACTGGCCTGATGTTGTTTACTTTCACCTCTGTCCATGTATATGAACGAGTGGAAGGCAGTGTTCCTAAGAAAAAGGAAGCTGTTTATAAACCTGTCTTTGCTGATTTGGGATTTTTGCTGCCTTTAAATATTGGAAGCTACAGAAATATATTTAAGCATGAAGGTAGGGATGGAAAGCACTGTGCCAAATCCAGGTTCATGGGGCATCGGGACAGCCTTATATTGCTGCCATGCAGACACTTTACACTTTAGGAACCAGTGCATGCTTTCTGCTCCCTTTCACTGTGCCACCAGTTACACAGAACCCCAACTTGAGTAAATATGGTTTGGTAGCTTCTGCATGAGAGAGTTTTCCTATTTTTAAACTCATCCCATTCCAATGTTTTGTCTTCATTTTACAAGGCTAACATTGTTTACTCAGTTGTTAATTCAGTTGCTTACCCACCCTACTATATTTCACTGGACACTTCATTGCCAACAGTGCTGATGTTGTTTTGCTAATGAAATACAGAAGTTAAAAAAGTCTTACTGCATTACATGCAGGAAACTAATAAATTCCTTGTCTCTCCACAAGGCTCGACACCATTTTTCAGCAAGTGTCTATTTCCTAACCTACGGTAATTAGAAAAAAAGAGCTCATTAAATGCACAAAGAATTAAGCCAACTAATGCTTATCATGTTTTAATTTTGCTTTAGGCACATTTTTTCTCCTCTGAAAACTTTTTAATAAAAAAAATAGACTAAGTTGCTGTGTAAGAAAAGACTTACATGTTTAAACACAATTCCTTGAAAAACACAGGAAATATTTGAATGTCTTACAGTTAATGGCAGAATGTTCTAGGTTGTGGCATGCCCTGGCAGGCTATCTTTTCAGATCTATGGCATCTGAAGCTGTTCTGTATCTCCACACAACTTGAATAGCACCTGCACCATTTGTGCACTTTAAAAAAATTGCCCAATATCTTGCCCACTATTTATCTTTAAATAGGAATATTGTATTCATTAACATCAAGTGAGAACATGCCACATTTCTCTGTTTTGATTTCCAGAGAGGAAGTAGTATTTATTGCATTAGATTTATCCTTATGAGCTTTTATAGTTAATTCTAGACAAAGATAAATTTCTGCCGTTTGCAGTTTATATGCAGTTGGAAAAGAATAGGCAAAAACAGTTGTGAGGGAGTAGGCAAAAGTTTGTTGTACTGATGTTTGGCTTGTGGTCATTTGTGCTATATTTTCATTAAAGTTAAATAACTATATAATTACTTACATCTGTATCTTGCCAAACACATAAGCCAAGGACTTTCAGGCACCTTTCAGTTATATTTGTTGTTATGGCTGTCATTGTGGAACACTCATAAAATGGCTACGTTCTTGCACTGAAGCAAGCAAAGTAATGAATTATGACATTTAAATTTAAGATTAAATAATTAATGAGCTGGAGCACACAGGTGAACAATAAAGAAAAAAAATTTATCATCACAACCTCCTGACCAATGCTATTTTTCTAGAAAAAAGAGGTACTGGAATTCACCATGATCGATTTAGCTGCTAGCACACAGAACCTTAGTCAGGAATGTGACTACAAGAAGACAAAGGGTACAATTTTGTATACGGGTGACATTTTGTCCAAGAGGGGGAAACAATTACTAGGTATCAGCTGTATTCATGAACAATTATGCCACAAACCATTGTTTAATAGGCCAAATCCATATCTGGAGGAGAGCTACATTGCCATCAAGAGCAAACAGGCCTGGGGGTGGGGGCAGGGTAGATAACAGAACACTTTACAGCAGTGATGGCCAAACTTGGCCCACCAGCTGCTTTGGGACTACAATTCACCTCATCCCTGACCACTGGTCCTGTTAGCTAGGGATGATGGGAGTTGTAGTCCCAAAACAGCTGGAGAGGCAAGTTTGGCTACCCCTGCTTTACAGTGAAACATTACCATTAGGCAAAATGAGGCAGCCATGGGTGGCAGATTTTGTGAGGTTGTAGCAGTAAGGGGCTAGTGGCTAGAGCTATGTGCATTAAGTGGCTTGCCCTGCACCCCTTGCTGTCTTTAGGTATGGTAGAAGATACTGTCTCAGCACCAGTGTTTTAGTAAACAGCCATTCCAGGCTACTTCTGGATGGGGGGGGGGGGGTGTAATGCATTTTCTCCACCTCATTTTAAAATTGGACCAAACCCTGTGCTGAAGAGAAACCTAGCAAATAACTGAACATGAACCAACAGTAGCAATATCAGAGGTTACCTCAGTGGCCCTGCTGTCTTCATGAAGTGTCCACTGAAGTGGCACTGTTACATGATGAATGCAAGCTGCCATGAAGAAACAATGCTCTTATGGTCTTTTGAGCTATTCTTGAGTGATGATGCCTAGGTTCACCTGGGTGCAAAACTAGAGTTGGGCCTCGTTAGGCAGTAAATGGGCATACCTTCCAGCACATCCCAACAACTAAGGGTTTTGACAGCTGTCTTTCCTCTGGATTCAGCATGTGAGATTAAGAGTGGGATTGAAATGTTGGCAAGCCTGAGTAGTCATTTCACTGCCTTGGCTTTTGCAGCAGATGAGAGAGAGGGCATGTTGACCTTGCTTTCACCCAGAGAAACATGACAAATCCAAAGTCTTACTAAGACAGATGGTTGCCACAAAAATTCTGTGTGTGTCAGGTCTTTGACTTTGCCATGAGCATAGTCAGCAGTGTATCTATTTTGAGCACTGTAGCAAGAAAAAATTATTTTCAGTTCAGTCGTTCTATCCCTTGCTACACACTACTGTATAAGAAGTGCAGTGAACAAAACAATGAGTTGCCCCTATGGGTTGCGTTCTTTGATTTTTAAAAATAAAGGAAAGAATGTACATAAATATATCATCTGTCTGAAATACAACACCTTTTGCACAATTCATAGTGAATATACAGAATTCACAGCTGCTGAATGCTGTGTTGGCTATTAGAATAGACTGCTTTAAAAGGATCAGGCAAACTAATGTAATATAGGTTTATCAATTACCATTATCCATAACAACTAAAACAAAGAACTTCTATGTCCTGAATCAGTAAAGTTTTGATTTCCAGATTCTTGGGACAAATAAGAGATGCTTATCTTCCATTTGCCTTGCTTGAAAGTCACAGAGCATCTAGTTAGCCATTATGGAAAACAATGATGGAGATGCACCTGTGTTCTGATCAACAAAGCTGTACTTATGTCACATACAAATCCCATGCAATTTGATATCTTTTTGAAATGCATACTGTTTCTTGCACTTCTATGTTAGTGCTAAAGTTCAGAACCTGTAAGGTGTGAAGCTTCTACCAGGACAGGCCTTTTGAAAGGGACGAAAAGCAATCTCATGTTCACCACCAGCCAATCCATTGGACAAGGTGGACAATTGCCAGGACTTTGGGAACCTGTAGTTCTCCTGATGTCGGATTCCAATTTGCATCAGCTCTGTCAAGCATGGCTAGTGGTCAGGGATAGGAATTGTAGTCAAGCAGTATCTGGAAGGCCACAGGTTCCCCAGTCCTGACCTACAAGGTGTGTTATCCTTAGAGACTTTGGCATTACACACCATCAGAACATTGGGGCTTTAGCAGCGTAAACATTGTTTTCATGGGGAATCCACTCAATAACTGGCTTAGTATTTATGGCAAGTGCCTTCCAGGACCTATACAAAAAGCCAAAACCACAAGATGATCCACTTCATTTAGTAAGGATGCTTCCTGCCTGAAGACCATCTGGAATTCATTGTTTGGGAACCTTATTGCTCACATATTCCTACTTAGTTACAGCTGGTAGCAGTACAGTGATTTCCTAGCAAGTTATGAAGTAATATAATAATAATAATAATAATAATAATAATAAATAATTTTATTATTTATACCCTGCCCATCTGGCTGGGTTTCCACAGCCAATGCTGCTTGGCTTTTCATAAGTCAGCTTCTTGAGGCAGAAACATTACTAATTTTTAAGTTCTTAGCAAATTTGAATAATCATAAAATAAATTATTCTTATTTCAAAATACCATATTGTAGGTATACAACTTTAGTTCCAACAGCAGATAAGACATGGTCATATCCATGTATGATTATTGATCGCATATTGGCTCTATACAGATAATTCTCCCCACCATTCAAGAACAGTAGTAAAGGTTTATTTCTGCTATTACACTAGTTCCATTTCTGTAGCCATGGCATGGGAACTAGTCAAACATATTAGGGCAGGGATGGAGATCTTATACAGGGAGACTAGCCTTTCTAGGGTGGGGGAGATACTTTACTCCAAGGGCTATATGAATAAATGTTTGTCTTATAAAGGGCAGGATGGCAGATAATTATATAGTCATTAGTAATGTAAAGGGCACTGCTCTATCATATGCTTGTGACAGTCACTGAAACACCAATGAAGATGAAAGAATAAGGTCTCTTCGAGCACAGATGCACATATACACATTTGAGCAGCACATTGTGTGCACACAGGTCTATTATGGTCTACTCTTGCCTTCCATCTTCCCAGTGATGTTTGTAATGTGGGGCCAATATATGCAGAACTGGATGTGATAGGGAGAGCTTGCAACTTAGTGGTGGTGCATATGGTTAGCATCTAGAATATCCTAGGTTCAGTTCTTGATCTCTCCAAATAGGGCTGGGGGGAAGCACTGTTACCAGTCAGTATTGACAGTACTGAGCTAGATGGACAATGATCTGACTTTGTATACTTCAGAAAAGGGGATGAAAAGAGTTTGCTAGATGTTATTCCTGCAAATGGAATTTTTTCCTTTACCACATATAACAAATTATTCCATAGTCACAAACTAAACCAGAAGGGATTGTTTTGTGTGGTTGTGTGGGTGACCATGTAATTGTTATGCATGCAGCATAGTTTACAGCTGACAAGCCACAAGAGGTTTGGAAACGTCCACTTTAATCAGAAAACGTAACTAATATGCATGATAGTTCTTTCTATATGAAAAATGCTTTAAAAGCCCCAGTAATTGTTGCATTCCTTAAGTCAACATACAATAATTCTCTGAACAATCATTCTTCTTGGTGTGCCACCAGCTTGAAAAGCCTAGAATGTTAATTGTCTGTATCAGGCTATCCTCCATCACAGATGACCAGATTTGCTGCAGTAAATAGCCTAAAAACTGCCAAAGGAAAAGGATAACACTGATATCTTTGGGGTTTTCCTTTAAGGAAGAGCTTTTGCTCATTCATAAGAAAGTACTGTAGTGGGAATCCCTCCATAACCTTGGTTTCCCATTTACTGTGTGCCCAATGATTTTACTACTATCACACCCTGGAGCTTGTACAGGTTTCTGTGTCTCCTGCAAGCTCTGGAGTTGCAGTGTCTTGTTTGTCTGATATCAGCTGTGTGTCCTCACTCTCTCTTAATTGAGCCACCCTCTCTCCTTTATCTTTTATTTCCTGGTCAGAAGCAATACCATCTTCCCTATCATTCCAAGTGCTCTTCTGTGATTTTATTTTTGTATCCTCTGCATTGTCATGATCTGGATTCTTCTCTTTGTCGTCTTTGATGTTCTCACATGAATTTCCCCCTGAAACATTCTGATGTAGCTTCTCTTCTTTGCTGTCTTTGCATAACATTGTTTCTTCTGCTCCTGCTTCTGTCTCTTTGCTTTCTGTTCTTCTGGACACTAATCCTGGTGGGGTTTTTTCATCAGATGCTCTCTCTTTTTGTTTCTCATGGTGATCTAGACCATCCACAGGGGGAGAGAGTGACTTTGTTGCCTTTTTCTTGTCCATAAATACACCATTCTCCTCCTCGGCACCATTCTCCTGCGATGAAACTGTCACCCCTATATCTAGGTCATCTCCATATTCTGATTGAGACTTTCGAAATCTTCTAGAGGGTGGTCTGCGTTTTATTGATCCCCGTGTGCGTACCTGAAAATGGATAGAGCTGTGATTGAAAACTATAAAGGAGATCAATGCTGCAAAGTCAACAAAACACCCAACATGGATGTTTACATGTTTAGACTCTTAGTCATATACTGTACTATTTCTCCTTTACATCAATAGCATTTGGCATCACCTTCATTTTCATGAGAGAGAATAGATGGTTGCCCCTTATCACAAAAGGGGAGATGAGGTTAATAGATTATTTTCTGTGCCCACCTTTGTGTGTATATGACTGTTGTGTTGTTACACAGATGGGCAACATAGCATGCATGGATGACAAATATGATTCTCTGGTCCATGCCAACTTTAGGGATTCTACCATAACATGAGATCGTGTTGAAATCTGAAAACCAAGAATTTAGGCTGAAGAGTCCTGACTCATTCTCTTCCTGCTTATAAATTTCTGTGGAAAGCTTTTTATTTATTCATTTTTTGATCCCAGACTAAGTGAAAGAAATAATGACTTCACATATTCAGTGGCACCAGTGAATGGTCCAGGAGTACTTGATGCTGCACTGCAATATCTGGGATACTGGTAGTTTGGGCAAGACTGAACTTCATGGCTAGTAGCTTATGACTAGGATCAGGTCCTCAAAAGCAAGCATGCACAAGATGAACAGGCAAGGTCAACTTTCAAGCAGATCAAATCCAAAGTGGCTGTTTGGAGATCAGGGAAGAGAGGAAGCACAAGAAAGGAATATCAGGGAAACCAGAGAGAAGCAAGGAGGTCTAGATTAAGATGGTGCTCACAGTAATGCATATGTGGGTTGATTTTTCTATGTGCACTTTTATGTGCTTTATTCTACACAAGATTACTTTCAGTTGTTTGCCTCCAAAAACTATCTCAATGTTTCCAATCTACACTAACGTATTTTGTGTTTTCCTTTTGCATTTTTATTCTGTAAACCACCTTGTGATCTTCGGGTGAAGGGCGGCATATTAAATAAATAAATAGTGGTGCTTGTGCTGTGTATTTTATCACTTCCACTCAATTACTACTTCCCCACCCTCCAAATGTTCCATAAACATGTCCTTTACTGCATGCGTGCATATATTTATTTACCAGTGTGCACAGGCTTTTAAAAAATGTTTTGTCCATGGCATTGTGCAAGAATTAAACTTCCACCAAAGCAAACATTTCAAGCATCTTTCACGGTAGGCAAAATGGACATTAAAAAACAAACAAATAAACCCCAAACATGTTTTACAATTTACTGGTTTTTGTGTGTGCGCAAAACAGCAGATTCAGAAATAAAAACATATCTGTATATCATGTCCAGTTGTGCAGCAACAGAGAGGTAAGGCAGGGCAGGAGGAAGCATGGGTGCCTCTGATCTCCAGATCCTTTCCCCAATACAAAGAGCCATATAGCCATATTTTCTCTCTCTCTCTCTCTCTCTCTCTCTCTCTCTCTCTCTCTCTCCCTCTCTCTCTCTCTCTCCCTCTCTCCTCACAAGTCTTCTCCTGCATTGTGAAAGACCAGCACACATATACCATACCTTGTTATAAAATTGAAGATGAGTGCCCTCTGGTGGCTTATCAAAACTAACTGGTGTCTCATCAGCTTCACTTGATTGAGACTTTGGGCTGACAGGAGTGGATGGAGGGCTGTTAAATGGAGAAACCATTACTTTTAGGCCAGGGCTTTTTGGAGAAGCTCCTGGCAGCAGGGCAGCTGGAGCAAATGCCAGATTGGCCTGCAAAGAAAAGAAAACAGTTGTGCCTCAATATTATCATCCCACCTATTACCAAAAGTTTGTTCTGGATGTGAAGTACACTTAACAGATTAATATATTAACACACATGTTCTCAACTGTTTGTCTTAACTCAGAACCCAGGTCTTAATGCCACACCAATCACTGTCACTGGACACATGCATTTGGTGGTGGCAAGTTCCCATTGGCACTGGTGGGTTGGAAGGCAGAGAGATCAATGGTAGATGGAGCCAGAGCAACCAACAGGCAAGGCCAGCCCCCCTTCCTCTCCCTGCTGAGTTCTACAGAGGCTACACTGAAACTCAGGAGGAAGAAGCTGACAGACAGTGCTCCATTCGTCCTTATGGACCAACTTGTGCTGTATACAGAAGTACCTCTCGGAATCCTGTTCGCTTTTTCATGTGAGGCATGGAGCCTATGGCCTTCATCAATCCCCACCAGCATAGCCAATAGTCAGGGATGATGGGAGTTGTAGTCCAACAACATCTGCAGGATCAGAGGTTCTCTACCTGCCCCACTCCCAAGTTTCCAGAATGACCTACTGCCCACCATTTGGAAATTACTATTGTTTAACATGACCGTAGGGGGAGCCCTTGCTCTTAAAACATTTGTTTAAATAGCAAATGTATCTAGCAGTGACATTGTTAACAAATTATCTGGAGAAGAGAAGATATGACAGGATAGTTTCCCTTCCCAAATAGCTGGATCCAAAGACTATTCTTGTGTCAGTGAAAGCCTGAAGGATTTTCCAGCTCCTCAGCCAAGAGAATATATCTTCAGTGGCTTGGCACGGGAGAGCTTGTGAACAAAGCCATAATAATATTAGATTTAAATCTCTCTATCCATCTACATCAAGAGAATGCTCCTAAGCTTCCAGTGTTGTGAAATCTTTCTCACTTCCAGTCCAGATGACTACCAAAAATACCACAGGAGAAAAGCATGTGGTTGTGATGTTGTTCATGTCTGAATCCCCAGATAATGCAGCTGTTAAGGTGACCAGTGTAGCTGAAAAACCTGGGTGTCATTAGCAGGGCAGTGATATGAGGAAGCTCATATTGCTTGGGATCCTGGAATGCTTTTGTAGTGGATTACTAGGGCCAAGTTCACAATACCAATAGCATGAGCTGGGACAAAAACAGACGCTCTCATCTTTAACAATTAGCCACACTAGCATCAAGCAGGCATTACTGACAGAAGCAAATACCATTGCAATTTTAAAAGCACATGGAAAGTGATAAAAGGGGGAATACATGTATAGCAAAGATAACTAACCCTTTTGTCCCCAAAGCCCCATTCGCCCTTAGCCAATCCTCTGAGGGTCACATGCTAATGGTGGATATGGCTACCGCACACTCTCACATGTGTACATAACACACACAGCCCCCCTCTGCAGCTGATGTATGTGATGTATGCTGATCAACCAAGGTGAGGGCCCCACCTCATTCATCAAATTATTGATCCCATGACAAGTTAGGGGATGATTTACATCCTATTAAGGTACTGGGCTGGGTGATAATTTTTTTAAACATTTTTTCTTTCTGCTGTGACTAACAAAATCAGTGAGGTGTTTTGGGGGCCCAGAAATATTTACTTGGAGGAGCTGAGGGGATAGCTTTCCTTGGAGTATAGGACTGCATCCTAACTTGTAATGCGTATGTAATCAGATCTTACCTGTAGCTTTTCAATTAGGGGAGAGCTTTTTACCTTAACCTTTAGAGGATGTGAAGCATTTGGAGATGGCTTCTGTAGAAAGAGAAACAGGAGATTGCTGCAAATAGGCAGTTTGCTATACATTAAGGCTGTGTGTGCATAAGGGATGGAGAAAGGTGGAAAAGGAACAAAATGAGCTGTCGTTACAATTCATCTGATAATGAATTTACCTTATAAGTCAACAGTGGCCACAACTGGGCTCCTGAGAAATAAGAGGGAAACGTCAGCATGCATGTGGGAACCTCAAGGTGGGCAAAAGGTGGGTTCCCCAACAGTTTTAGGGGAAAAGACGGCCTGGCCTTAGCATGCTGGGCAAACACAGAGGCCATGGGGCCCCTTAGGGTCTATTGCTGCCGTTTCCACCTTAGGGCAGCCCAAGGTATTTTTGCTGCCTGAGATGAAGGCAGGGTGCTTCTGCCCCTCCATTTCATATCCAGAAGACAAGCAGTCTAGATGATTATTATTTTTTACTTCCATACTGGTGACAGGACAGCATTCTTGACTGCACTTGAGGGCAGCAGGCTAACTTAGAGGGTGCAGGCCAGGCCTCATGGCATGCACTTGATGACTAGATATTCTACTAGCTTTGCATTAAAAAAAACCTAAAAACATTCTGATGTATTTTAAATTTTGTACTGTATGCTTTAAAAAAAAAAAGTAAGACAATTTTTGTAGTGACAATTAAATATAATAAATAATATAACATTGAACCATGTGTACCCATCTTCTTCTGGAACAGCTGGGTTGTTCCTAGAGACATGTGGCTTCAGTGTTCCTTTATTCTTTTAGATTAGCCTTCCCCATCTTTGTGCCCTCCAGATATTTTGGGTGACAACCTACACCAGCCCCAACAAGCATGGCTGTGCTGGCTGGTGCAGATGGGAAACATATGGAGGACACCAGTTTGGAGAAGCCTGTTCTAGATCCTCAGCTAGAAAACCAGTTCAGATTCTCCAAACAGACTGATGCTTATTCTAGTTGTATATGATCCAAGCAAAGCTGACATCTCATACTGTCCAGATAGACAGAGCTGCCCTTTCATGTCCCGTATGCTACACAGCAACACTAGCCTTAACCTTAATGAGGTAGGGCACCCATAGGCTAACCTGAAAGGTATTGTTCTTCTAGTAGTGGTGAATTTATGCAGCTGTGCCATGGCTCAGCAGTATCAGTGGTTCGTGTGGATGGAATCATGTCCCAGTGGTAGAAGGAGAGCACCAATTGTGTCTGTGCACCGTTGTTTGACCCGTAATAAGACTGACTTTCCCTACTCTACTCAGGCTCATCTCAGCTATCTGCCAATCTCCCATTCCCACCACCCTTCTGAGTAATACCCCTCCCCACCTTCTCACTATATAGAAGGATCTGGCAACTTCTGTTTCAGTGTATCTGAAGAAGTGTGCTTGCACACGAAAGCTCATACCAAGAACTAACTTAGTTGGTCTTAAAGGTGCTACTGGAAGGATTTTTTCTTTTTTTTCCCCCCTACTCGGTCAGCATTGAAGGATGCCATTGGGATCTAAAGTGACATAGGAAATGTGTAGCATAACAACATCAACCTGATACTCATTTAGTCAGCCAGCCCACCCATCATATACTAACCTCTGGACCATTACATCCTTAGAGAGACTGACACTGCTTACAAAAGGAAAGGAAACAATAACTTCTTCAAAACATTGATACTTACTAGCTCACCATTCTGGCCAAGCTCTGCCTTGTTTGTGTGGAGAGGAAGGGAGCATGGTGGTTTTCTACGGGTTGGTTTAGTGACTGGTATCTAAAAATAGAGGAGCAGCTTATCAGTTGACAGAAGAGGAAGGAAGGAAAATCAAATGGAAAAATGCAATCTTTATATCGGGAAAGGTCCTAAGAGCAGATGGTTGGGGAAAGCTCTTGAGATGTTACTGCCTATTTAGCAGAACTCCACTAATGTCTCTCAAGACAGATGGAGGCCAACAACAACAATCATTATTTTGCTAGACTCACTTCTCTTTTCTGTTCTGGACAAAAAGAGTATAATCATGATTTCTGTTTCCTTTTGTTTCTTGTTAGAAATATGCAATGCTTTCTCCACTCAACAAAATTACTACACTACTCTATGCTGGACAGAAAGTGTCACAGTCACCTATTGCATAGTGTCTATAACATTACTGATAACAAGTGACACAACTCTCTCCACATGCCTGCGCTGTGTCTCAAGACAAAGTAAGGAGAATAAATTGTTTTCCGAGTTCACTAGCTCCTGTGAAGCAACAAAGCTTGTTACATTTGAAAGCTTTTTCATAACTGACTGTCACCAAGCAAGACTTAAGGTGCAACTTTATATTCACAAGTACTATCAGACTAGTTGCAAGAACTTGTAACAGTAAGGAACAAGGGAGTAAGACTCGGGGGCAATTTTGCAAGTGCCTATGAAAATGGTATTTGCAGTTCTTGCAGCTGTAAACTGAATGAAAATATATTAAGGAAATATACTACAGTGGTTCCTGATTATCAGCACCTTGGAGCCCTTTATGATGCATGCTCTAATTGCATTTTAACCTCTGCACAATACTGCTACTGCTACAAGCTCTGATCTGGTAAAAATTGTGCAGTATCCTATTAATACATCATTGTATTAATCCTATTAATACATCCTTAAAAATAAACCATAGCTTGTGTGCGCTCCCATGTAGGAGAGGGGGTGCTTAGCTTACAAAATAATGATGAAAATGGAAGATTTATAAACAATTAGAGATGTGTGTCTGTGTTGATAAGGCTTTTTTTTTACTGGTGTCACTGGTGTTATGGAATGCACTTCTTGCTGAAGTTTTAGAGGTCCTATCTGTATTGGCACTCCACTGGCTTTTGAAGACACACCTATTTAACACAAACGTTTCTTTGATCTCTTTGCAATGGTCTCCTATTTTAACTGCTGTGTTGTTTTAATAGGATTGTTTTGTTGCATATTTTAATTATGAATATTAATTTTTTAATGATTTAATAGGATTGCTTCCTGGTGCATTTTAATTATGGTTGTTTATATTTTAATACTTGTATTATTGGTTTTTATACTTGTAAACAGCTTAGAAGCCTATTTTGGCATTCAGTGCTATATATATTAGATAATTTGCTACTCTGAAGAAAGAATTAAGACAAATTAGTAAAAATAAATAAAAATGCAAATTTATTGTGTAAAAGTGTTAGGAAAATTCTAAAAATCCCAACTCAAGGCATTTTTTGCATGCAAACACACACCCTCTCTTCTTGCACTGTTGTTTTCTGAAACTGAAGATTTCATTAATTTTGTACAGTTTAGTGCCAGCAGCAATTGGCACAAAAGAAAATCTAGTTGCAGACCATTTCATCCAACAGCGAAACTAGAATAGTAATGCAAAATAAATAAATGCATTTCTGTGATTAATAAAGCATAAGCACACATGATTTACATTATTATTGAATTTGTATACTGCCCTTCATCTGAAGATCACAGGATGGTTCACAATATAAAAGTACAAAATGGGAACACAAAATACTTAACACAACAAAAACAAATCAATAGTCCTCCTCCCACAAACACATTGCGAAGTCCATAGAACATTTTATTAGCCAAAGGCTTAGTTATAGAAAAACATTTCCCCAGGTGCCTAAAGATATGAAGGTGCCAGGCGAGCCTCTCTGGGGAGAGCATTGCACAAATGGGGTGCCACCCTCTGGGCATCTCATGGATGGGGCAGATGAAGAAGGGCTTCAGATGATGATTGCAGGATCTGGGTCAGTTCATATGGGTAGAGGTGGTCCTTGAGGCATTGCAGTCCTGAGCCATTAAAAGCTTTATAGCCGCAGCCACAGACCTGAGGGGTGGCTGATGGGGCTACCATAATTCCCCCGGTTGGAGGGAGGCCTGGCACATGGCACAGTCACTAACACCATACCTCCCCTTTCTCAGAACCACTGTGATTGGGATGCCCCCTGCTCTCCCCAGCTCCTCTCTTCCCAGGCACACCTTACATCCCTTAATTTAAAAAAAAAACCAGCCAAACCCCCACAAATTTTAAAACACAAGTTTAAAAGTGGTTTCAAACAATTTTAAACATTTTAAACAACTAATGCAAGGCCTTTCCCAGAGAAAATGATGTTGTGTGGACAGCTCTTGCCTCCCCCCAAAGTCGCTCCCCTCAAAGGGGAGACTTCGCCACCCCAGGTAATTATATAGCCCCCACTCCCCAGGTAGATTGAGCCTAGGCAGACTTTCAGTCAGTCATTCAGCAAGGGTTGGGGTTGGTCAGGCTTCCCTAGGCCAGCCAAAGGTATGAAAATGCCAACTTCCTCAAGAGGAAGAGGAATTCCAGCAGCTGTGGAGGAGGACTAGATGAACAGCTCGCCCCCTTCGCTATTGGTCTCTGGTTCCTGCTGCTTTCGAGAGTGAAACATCAGTTCTCCAGATAGCCTGTCACTCAATTTCCCTTTCCTTTGTGGTTGAGTTTCAAACTATTTTAATTCTGCCTCTATAACAGGAAGTGTTATTGTTTATTGTTAGGTTTCATTATTATTGTGTTTTAATACTTTTTTTGTAGTAAGCCACCCAGAGAACGTTTGTTGATGGGCAGCTATAGAAATCCACATAACAATGATAATTGTACCTAACCTCCTTTCCAGACAGAGATGACTGATCTTGGAATTTTCCTGCCAGCTTTGCCACCGAGGGAGTTGTGGACTTCTCTTCCACCATGTTGGTTCCTGATGGCTTGTCCTGAAAAAAGACCAGAAACAAAAAGCTTGTCACTGTATGAAAAATATGGCAATCAGTGGAGATTCTGAAGCTAAAAACAATTATTATAAAGCAACAGGGGCAGTCACTTCCAGCTCTGTCAGGAAGTCTTTGAGTGATAGCCAACTAAGCTATACTCAGACTAGACCTATTGAAACATGGGTGTAGCCAGGGGAGTACAGGGGCAGCTGTCCCTACCTAAATCAAGTCAATAAATAAAAATACTTAACTAACTGACCAATTGTGTTGCAGATAACTCAGTTCTGCCCCCCCCCCAAGTCTGCCCCTGAAAAATAAATCCTGGGTACGCCTATGTATTGAAATCAATAGACTTACATTAGGGATCAGCAAGGTTTACCTTGCCTGGGTCAGTTCACTCCAGCGGAGATCTCTCCATGGGCCAGATTGCGGGTGCGCATGAGAGTGCACACCTGTGATTTCCAGTGTCTGCGCAGAAGTGATTTCCGGCACCGCAGAAGCGAGTCCCTGCACTGCACTGGTTTAGCACAGTGCGTGGGGACTCGCCGAGCAGGCGGCTCAGTTCGGGGGCGGCTCATGGGCCGGTTAAACGACCCCCGTGGGCCACTTGTGGCCCATGGGCCTTAGGTTGCCGACCCCTGACTTAAATCCATTGCTTTCAGTCAATCTACTCTGAGTAGATTCCCTCCTTTAAATGCTACCTAGCCCAGGCCATTTTTATTGGCAGAACTCCTTTATAGTTCTGGAGTCCATCTAGGGAGAAAATGCTCAAACTGGGGGAAGGGAGAGACCCCCCCCCCCATTTGACCCATATTAAGAGCCCCTTGTTTGACCAAACTGCGGGAGGCAGTGGAAGACAGAAGTGCCTGGCGTGCTCTGGTCCATGGAGTCACGAAGAGTCGGACACGACTAAACGACTAAACAACAACAACAAGAGCCCCTTGAGGTATTCTAAGAACAATAGCTAAGTGGCCCAGTACAAAAAGGAAAGAGACCACCAGGCCCACTCTGGATCTCCTGTAATTCAAGCACTGTTTAAAACTGCTTGAGGGGGAGAGTTGTTGGCAGGAGAGAATTGGCAGGCAGTATAAAGGTTAAACAACTCCCACCCCCTTACCCTCCAATTCTTTCCTGCAAGAGCTGGGAACTCTGTTTCCCTCATAACTTCTATTTCCGCCCATATTGTTCCCTATGTGTGAGAAAGAGGTTTGTCCTTCAATTCACAGGAGGCAGCTAGCATACCATTCTAAGATTAGACAAGAGCAAACTAGCTATGGACCGTGGCCTGCAGGATTGGCAGCTGCAGATGCTCAGATTATGCTCCCAAATATCACAATTAAAGGAAAACCTTTAAAACAGAAATGCATATACTAGGGTAAAGTGTGCATGCGCACACGTTACTGAAAATAGCATTAAAATGTATCATATTAGGGAAAATAATTTTGCAAAAATGTGTACAATGGGCAAAAATATTTATAAACATATGTAGGTTTGGCTAAAATAGGACTAAAATGTCAATGAATTTTTATGAAGACTTAAAAAAATAAATCACCAACTGATCTGGAACTTAAAACTGGAAAAATGAGAAACTGAAACTGACAGATTTGTCCATTCCCAGCTGCTACTTCATTTTAACAATCTTGAGATTGTTCCAGGTTGGGTCTCTATATCTCTGTAGTATTAATATTTGACCTCACATTTGCCCTCTTTCTGAGAATCACAACCATATCTATGAGTTCTCTGTCTGATGATGATTGGATAACTATTTAAAGTCCCCAACAACAGCAGAGCATTACACCAAAGGGTTGAGGTGGGTAGACTAGTGCAAAGTTGACAGCACAATCAAATGGAGTAGAGATGCAACAGGGAAGGAGAGGGACTTCATTGGAATCTTGTGCCAACCCACAAATCTGTCCTGCAACATTGCCAGCAGAACACTACACGTGCAAAAGAGGTGGCATAAACATTCCCAGTCAAGTCAGTGGATGTCCCCAAGAAACTATCCCCCCACTTTCCCTCAGAACTGCAGTGGAAGATAGGATTCCACCTAACTCTGCAGCCCATCACATCATGTCACAAAGGAAGAATCAATATGATTTTTACCCATGGAAGTATTGCATCACTAACCACCTAGAACTGTTGGAGGATATCCACAAGTGTGCAGATCTATATATATTATATCAACTAGTAATTTGCAAGAAAGCAAGAAGCAGAGAGGAGGAATAAACTGACAGTTTTCACTACCAGGATAAGTAAATAGCAAGCTTGATCAGGAGTTGGGATGAATAGCGAGTTTCCAAATGACACCAAATTATTCACAGGAAGATTATATCCCAAGTAGACTGAGAAGAACTCAACAGATCTCTACATATTGGATGACTGCCAACAAAATGGCAAATGAGATTAAACATAAGTGAGTGCAGACTGATATATCCCGGTACAAAAAAAGAGAGAAGAATCATCTAAATTGACTATAACCACTCAGGAAAAATGATTCTGAATCACAGAAAATGTTAGCTCCATGTGTTGCACCAATGCTAAAATGAATATTCAGAAATGAAAATAATACCATTACAGTGGTACCTCGGGTTACATACTCTTCAGGTTACATACGCTTCAGGTTACAGACTCCGTTAACCCAGAAATAGTACCTTGGGTTAAGAACTTTGCTTCAGGATGAGAACAGAAATCGTGTGGTGGCGGCGCAGCGGCAGCAGGAGGCCCCATTAGCTAAAGTGGTGCTTCAGGTTAAGAACGGACCTCCAGAACGAATTACCGGTAAGTACGTAACCAGAGGTACCACTGTATATAAATCTACACTTGTGCCATGCTGTATGCAGCTCTGGTTGCCCCATCTTTAGAAATATACCAATGAATTGGTGAGGTACAGGAAGGGGTATCTAGAATGATCAAGAAGCGGAACATTTTCTCCACAACGAACTGCTTAAAAACTGGAGTTTTAATTATTAATATTGTGGACAGTTACAGCAGCCTCATACCAAGGTAGACTGTCAGGTCACATCTGCATACAGTTTAAGCACATACAATACACCTACTACACAACTTTGTTTTCACAGATGACAGTCTTGTGGACATTGTAAGAAACAGAAAATAGTCTAATTTGTATATGGTTCCTACCTAAAATTTGTGTTTCTTTAATTTTAGTCTAATGTATCTTTAATAATAATAAATATGTGCTTTTGTACATCTGATATGTACCATGTAGGTATCATACACAACAGGCTGAAACTACTATATTTACAAAAATATACCGGATATTAAGAGCTGGAAAAACAGTCACACAGCTCTCAAAAGGCAGTATCTTAAACACAGTAACGGTGACAATATTTGCAAAGGATAGCTTATTATCATAATCCCTCTTAGTAAAAAAAAAAAGAAGAGTTGCAATGGAAAAAAAATCCATCCAGCTGCATCTGTGAGTGTCAGGGAAAGGCACTCAGAGGAAGTGGGCCTTGTTCCCACAAGATAGTGGAATGACCCTGAGGCTAGCTTTATCAAAACTTAAGTTTTTCTCTTCTCTTTAACTTTTCCTTCCTTCTAGAATAAGCAGTCTCATTTACAAACAGTGAAGGAACAAGAAGATTGATACTGCTGTTTATGCTTTACAATTCTTAAAATAGTTGAGAGGTATTTAAACATTGGAAGAACAAGGGCCAAGACTACAGATAGCTTGAAGAAGGACCACAGTTTATGGTCATATATGGTATATTGCACATTCTGAAAAGTTAACAGACATCCGGTTAGCTACAGGCCAGGCCAAACCTGATATTTTTTGAAGCAACTTGGTTCCTTTCATGTCCTTTAATTGTCTGTGGACAGCATTAGCCAACTAGGGTCCCAGGAATCTATTGAGCATTGCTGGATTATTTTAAAGAGAAGATATACATAATCATCCATGGTAACAAAGAACAAAAAAGACAACCAACAGAGTAAGATCCTGCCACTGCCAGTTCAAGTACATACAAAGACCAGGGAGGGGGCTGAAAAGTAAACACCAGTAACAATCATGGATGCAAAAAGGAAGCAGCAACGCTCAAGATTCCTGGGACCCTATGATATTCACACACACACACACACACACACACACACACACACACACAGTATATGGTGCTTGTTTCAACTGAGGCAATTTACACACCATGCATTTCAAGCAGATGACTTTCCACAAGGAATCCTGGGACTTGCAGTTAGTTAGTGCTGGATTGCAATCTAAACAGAAAAACTTACACTGGTCAGAAAGCTCATTCGTATTTCAAATGCCTCTTTCTCTTTACATATTAACTATGGTCTGTCATTTGTAATATATATGTAGTGAGAGACTCATAAACAATGGTTAAATTGTATGTCACATGTGAAAATGGTCTCAAAGGGCAAGCATTTAATTTGTGTTCTTTTACCACAAATATATTGCTTCAATTGTTAAGTGGATGCAAGTGTTCTAACTTAAAGAAGAAGCCAATAAAGAAAGTTGGTGAAAAAAACAGAAAACAAATAGGCAGAAACAGTGATGCCCCCCCCCCTAAAATACTGTTTAGGGGTACTCTCATTTTGACTCAAGAAAATCACCATTTCATAGTTCAAATCAGGAAAAATAACTACAGTAAATGGACAAAAGTACAAAGATTCACAAAATGTTTAGGGGTATGCGTCCCCCCCAGAAAAAAGCACTGGACAGAAAGAATACTTGCTCAAAAAGAGACTGAATCTAGAGAGCCTCTATTGAGATTGTTAACTCTCTTCATGGGCTCAGCCAAGGCAGAAGTTACTCAGGAAGTGGGTAGACTCATGTTGGTCTGTAGATATTCCCCTAGAAGGAAATTCCACAATGACTATTCTGATTGGGAGCACACAGGAGCAAGCAGGGGGCCCTGCACAAGAAATAGCACATATTAAGAGTTGAGTAAACAAATCGCTCCATTCTTACCAACTACACTGATCTCTGAGTGAACATCCTTTTTCTACAGCCGGCTTTAGTTTTATTTCCCCCTCTCTGTATGTCATGACATTTGGCAATCTGATGCACTCCTTTGTAAAGAGGAAATTGTGCAATTTTTCTTGCATCCTCTGCAGTTAAGCCTCTGTTGGTGTTTAATAAAAAAAGTAGCTGCAAATAATCAAAGCTAATATACTCAGGCTCCCAGTGCAACCCTTTCTATAAACTAAAGGTTGCTTTTCAGATGGCTGAAGTTCTTTTGTTAAAACTTCCATGTGTTTTACAAGTTGAACCCTTGCTGTTAAAAGTAAGCACTACTGAGTTCATTGGTGCTTGCTCCCAGGAAACTGCACAGGATTGCAGTCACACTGATCCTGATAAACTTACAGTAGTATGCTATATACTGCTGTTCCTTGGTGTAGGTGTGTATAATAACAGATAAACACAGTTGCCTACATTTTTGGATTTTTGTTGGACTGTGACTATAGGGTCTGTCATGATGTGCTCTTGTATTTCAGAATTTACCACTGGGGAGGAGGGGTGGGTGGAATTTTTTTAAGCAGTCCATCCCCTAGCAAATATTACTATTAATTGTAATGACAGTTTCCTACTCGACAATTCTCTAACTCGTGTCATATTTAATAATTGTAAAAGTGAGTAGCTAATTATTTGACAGTGGTGGACAGAATTCAAGATGGTTGACAGTTCTGGGAAAGACGTACCGGTAAATATTATTACCCTAATTAAGATGCGGGTTCTCAATATTTTCCTACAACTCTTTAAAGTTCTTTCAAGGAACGAAACTTATTTTGCCAGGCCCACCAAGAATAATGCCAATAGTTTAGTTCTATGATTATTGATTATCGTTCTTAACAAGTGCATAAAAATATTCAAATGTGGATATATCAATGTTAATGGAGATGTTTGTGCCTGAAATTAATACCTGAAGTTGTCAAAGGCAAACTTTAATAAAGTTGCAGGAAAAGCAGAGACTATAGCTGACCTGCCCCTTCATGGATCACTGCCTTGCCGTGGCGAAGGGGCTTGAATAACTCAGAGAAGCTATGAGCTAATGCTGTGCAGGGCCACCCAAGATGGACAGTCATAGTGGAGAGTCCCTGAGTGCTCACTGGAAGGACAGATCTTGAAGCTGAGGCTCCAATACTTTGGCTACCTCATGAGAAGAGAGAAGACTCCCTGGAAAAGACCCTCATGTTGGGAAAGATTGAGGGTGCAAGGAGAAGGGGACGACAGAGGACAAGATGATTGGACAGTGTTCGCGAAGCTACGAACATGAGCTTGACCAAACTGCGGGAGGCAGTGGAAGACAGAAGTGCCTGGCATGCTCTGGTCCATGGGGTCACGAAGAGTTGGACACGACTAAGCGACTAAACAACAACATAGCTGACCTGATCTGCCTTTCCCAGGTGAGTTAAAGGAAACATTCAGGAACAGCAGGAGAGTACGAAGGTAAAAATATTGGCCATCTTTCCTATTTAAAAGCAACTGTTTCTACAGTTTGAACAATGAACAATATTTCTATTTAGAATAATGTTTTCATAGAATTCCATCCTTTTCTCATTGGTTCTATAACTTCTTTGCCTGAGCAATGTAGAATAGCATTACACTGTGTCAAGAGTTCCTGTGACAGCTACAAGTTCAGAAATAGAACCTGGACAGAGAGATGCCCATTCTCTGTTCGCAGTTTTTCTCATGAGGGTAAATTTGAGTGAAGGCTAAACTTGGGTTAGCTTAGAAGGGGTACTTTGCTTTGGGGCCTCTAGAAACACCCAGCTGTATAGAAAATGTAGTACTGGATTCAGAATTGCTAAAACTGTTGTCTGAGGGAAAGCGTTATGCCGTGCAGACTAATACAGTTGAAACACACAAGAGCCAGGAAGAGCCTTATATAGCACAGTTATGCACAGTTACCCAGTAGGAGTTTTTAGCTGATGTTTAGTTTTTTGAGTCTGGATTTACAGTAAGTTGTTACGCTTTTCTTCTTTCTGTGGTATGCAAAGAGCAAGCGGCCCCTTCTCTTTAAATATTGTCTGTGCAGATTAGTGAAGTTGGCAGAATTCATTTGCATAACCCAACATGGAAACATAAATCCCTTTAATCAGAAATATGACTCAGCATATGTGCACTACTTTTATTTTGTATTTTTGTGAGTAACTTGGGTGCCTCATTTTGAGACAGAAAGATGGACTAGAAATGTTTTTAATCATAATACTTTATGTATACATAGCAATTTTCTGAGGTAAATGTGCATGGCTTGTTCCATTTCACAAAGAGGAGGAGATATTGTATGCCTGAGGGGAAGTAGAAAGAAATGGTCACGTTTACAATAATTAATGAAGTCCAAATTTGCATTAAGACTGAAATTTTAAACAAACATACTTTGAAGTAAATCCAGTTGAAATCACTAAGGCTCAGTTTCTGATTAGCTTGGTTTAGGATCTTTCTGGATGCTAAAATTAAGGTTGCAATTCCATGCACATTTACTGGGGAGTAAGTCGCATTGCGTTTAATGGAGCTTAGCTTTGAGTAGACATGTATAGGTTTTCACTGCACCTGTTCCCAGCAGATTCTCAAACGTTTATGTCTTCTGCCAGAACAAAATGCTTCCCTACTTGTATCACTGTTCTTCCCTTAGGAATCCCTTTAATCTTGTATCATATAACAAGGCGAACTGAAGGTAGGCTGTGGTTCACCAGAGGATCTCTGGCCAATTCCTGGTGGACCACCTAGTGCCTGCTGGTTGCTAGGATTCAAAGTAAAGAATGCTGGATTAAATTATCCTTGGATTGATTTAGCTGCTTTAAAGCAAAAGCACATGCTCAGTACCAGCTATGCATTAACTATTGAGATATCCTGAGTATGCCCTCTTGTTTTGTCAATTTAAAAGGCTTCAGTTCACCACAGCGAAGTGAGCAGTAGTGGTCAGTGGGGCACGACATTCACCTGACCTACGGTTTCACAGGACCTCTGGTTGCCCGAGTTCCTGCTATGTACTGTGATAGGGGTGTAGTGGGAGTGAGGTTGGTGTAGTGCAAACACACCATTGAGAGTATCAGTTTTTTTGGGGGGGGGTCACCTGTGAAACGTTGAACCACTATTCATTTTCATTTTTAATACTTCTGTATATTAAATAGTAAAATAATTTTTAAATGTATGTGTAACTCCAGGGAAGGAAACCTGAGGTCTGTTGTGGGCATGCATGCAGGTATTTGTTTACGTGTGTGTGTTTTATCTATTTATTTTTTTAAAAATACATGTTTTTTTTATATACCAGATTTACACAAAAGAGCAGTAAAATAAAAAATCCAACCCAGGCAAGGATTTGGTGTTGCTCGCATGAAATGCTGCTGCTTCCTTTCCTCCTCTTTGCCTTTATTTATTATCATTTATTATTATTATTATCATTTATTAAAATTATATACCACCCTTCATCACAAGATCTCAGGGCACTTCACAGAATAAAATAAAAGATAAACACAAGTAAATGATTAAAAGAAAACCAACAAAACAATAACCCCCCTCTCCCACCTCCTGCAGGCAATTTTAAGCTTAAATGCAAGTTATGCACAAAAACAGTTCTGTGTAAAATAGCTGCTTTAAAAATAAAAAATACTGGGAATGTACCTTCAGCAAGAACCTGGTAAAAAGAGGCAGGTTGCAGCCTTTCCTTTGGGCTGGTGGAAACAAAATGGAAGTAGGTGGTGTGACAAAATGTGATACCCAGTGAAACAAGAAAAACCATATACACAATGTGCGGCAGTGCATCCACTTAGGTAACATAACTTTTATATTGAATTTTCCCGTCTTACTGGATAATCCGCAGATTGGGAAAATCTGAAAGCAGCAGTGGGGGCAGGCAGGCTGTGGCCGATATCATGTGGACACTGCGCAAAAAAAGCAAGAGACAAGTGGCTTCAGATCCACATTCGACTCCAGTGTGAATGTACTCAAAGTAACATTTTGAGAAACATGGCCCCAAGAACCTCTTGGAGCCTTTGAGAACAAGTTTCCCCCCCAGCATATGAACTAAATTGTTATTTTGAATGGATAGCGTTTTATTATTTAAAAGCTGTAGTAGCTGGCATGTAGTTATTTTTGAGTGGCAGTAAGGCAGCAGATATGTAAATAACATTGCACATTACATGTTTTGTTTCTCTGTCACATGTACAGCTTGATTTTCTAGACTGAGGCAGAGTGTACAGTATTTTGTAAATTGTAGGTTTCTTATGTAACTAACGGCATATAACCACAATGTCCTTTCATAACAATAACATCCTGATCTAAACAAGAAGTTCTCTATACCCCAAACTATACATGATCAGCAAATTGTGTACAGAGAAAAGGTGTAAAATGTTGTGAATAAATCAGACCAGAAAAATGTGAATCCACATAATGGGAAACGGAATCAAAGGGGGCAATAGAAGCAGGGCATTTAATTCACAGTGCCACAATAACCTGGAAGGAAAGGTATCATCCTTTATTTATTATTTATTTAAAAGGTTTCTATACCACCTGTTATGTATTGAAGTTCTCACCCTGGCCACCAGGAGTATCATGCATATAGTTTTCACTCAGGTCCATGTCAGTTACTTTAGGCAGGAAACCCTGGGTTGTTGTTGCTACAATGTTGACAGCCGGCTGCCTATAAAAGCAGCACTATTTAATACCACCCTTCAGAATAACCTCCAGGGCAATTAAGCTCCCTAATGAAAGTACTAACACAGCTGTGAGGGAAAGCATACTGGGTGATCTCCAGCTAAGAAACACTCAAAGTATGCCCACTGGTTTCAGTTACCCTTCTCCAAGTATGACTAACACTGGACATTACCCATGATTAATAATACGAGTGGGGAACCTCAGGTGCAGGGGCAAAAAATGGCCTTTCAGGCCTCTCTGGCCCTCAGGATTCTTGCCCCTCACTGGCCCTGCTCTACCTCCTTGAGTGCTTTTGCTGGGTTGGAATGTGTCCTTGAATAATCCATCCCCTGGATGGATGGATGGGTGGGTGGGTGGGTGGGTGGGTGGGTGTGTAGAAACCTCTGAGTTATGCATGGCTTGAATATAAAGGCATCTGCTGCTCTACCCATTTTTGCCTCTGGCCAAAGATATATACCCCCAAAAAAGTTGCCCATGAGGGAATGTAGCCCCCAGGCTGCAAAAAAAACTCTTCACTTGGTTTATAGTAGCTTATGAAAAACTGAACGTAAGGATTTGTTATTAAAATTGTGTCATAAGGTGAAATATGCAAAGATCTAAGATCACACAGGAAACCAGTCTCAGACTCCAATTCTATGCATACGCATTGAACTCAGTAGGACTTACTTCTG
Source organism: Podarcis pityusensis (assembly GCF_964106645.2). Lineage (NCBI taxonomy): Eukaryota > Metazoa > Chordata > Lepidosauria > Squamata > Lacertidae > Podarcis > Podarcis pityusensis. Next base: position 40,876,289 of record NC_138027.1, read on the forward strand.
AGCAATGTGGATTATTTTAAGGGACAGCAGCTGTACTGCGAAGTGACCATTTTGTTCTGGAATAAGTGGTGACCCTCCCTGAAGAGAAGACAATAGCAAGCAGTGGTCCTCCTAAGAGGGTGTGTGCAAATATACAAAGTTAGAAATAGCCAAGTCTTGGAACTGTCTCAGTTTTTACTCCACAGGACAAATAGCATCACTGGCTTCCTTCCTTCCTTCCACAGCTGGCAACAGCTGTTGTAAACATTGGGCCTCAGCTTGTCTGGACCAGGGTATCCTTTATTCTCTGAAGTATTCACAAGCCTGTCCTTATTACAGAATGTTTAAAGCTCAAAGACGGTTGTGCCAAAGTGAAGAGAGTACTAATAAACAACCCAAAAAACAAGAGTGGGCTAATCCAGTTAGAAGCACAACAACCCCATTCCCCAAAATTTAATCATTTTTTTCCCTGTGTCTCCAAAAAATGCAAAGTTCATTTTGGTAAACATTGCACATTTGTTTGGTGAACGAAGCTTTAAAAACTTTTATCTTCTAAACCAGAAAATTATAAAGTCTCAGCTATCATATGGATAAGTAAGACCTCGCCTACACACTGTCTGGCAGTGCTCCACATGATGAGGAACTAGGAAATGGAAAACAAGGCTACACATTATGGTCATAAGTGTGTAAAACTCACATAACATGAACATATGATTTTCCAGTGGACTCCTTTGATGTGTAGACCAACCCCCCTCCCCCATGCCACTCTTTGTTGATCTCTGGTACTTCAGCTGTGAAGTCATGTGTCTCTCATTCTGGGAAGAACCCGAACAGCAAGGTAGATTTGTTCACGGTTATATGTTAAAAGCCATTACTTCCCTTCTTCTGAAGCAGCTTCTCTCCCATGATCTCAATATGCAAGCCTTTGGCTGCTCACCACTACCCCCACCCCTTCCTCAGCCCATGAGACTAGTTAATGAGGGAAGGGAAAGCAGAATCGCCCAAACAATAGAAATGATTTTCAAGTAACAGCTTTAGTGCAAACAGCACTGTATTCTCAGACTCTTACTTAGTGCCATTTCCAAACATGCACTTGTATGTTTATAATAATGGATCAACACTTGTGCCTTAATTTTTCAATTCTCCTTGAGGACATGGATATAAGAACTATTATGATGATCTCCTGCAGTTCAGAACTTACCCATTTTAACTGGAGAATGAATCTGGGACTCCTGCACTGCTGGGGCCTGGACTGGATGAGCCTTGGGGTCCTTTTCAACTCTACAATTCTATGATTCTATGATGTTGTGCATGTGAAGCATGTGCTCTCCCGCTCAGCTATGGCCCCTTCCCATTCCATCAGGCTGCTAAGAGGAAGCAGGACTATTCCATCACCTCAGCTGAGAGACCAGCAGCAGCTGTCTCTTCCTCTCCTTGAAACGTTTCCATCCTAGCTGGAACTTGGAAACAAAAAACTAGTACCTGAATCTGGTTTTTTCCTCTTCCTTCCCCCAATCTATTTTTCTTCCGTGTTGTGAGGACAAGCATTGTCTTAGTACGGATCATTGTAAGCTGCTGTGGGAGCCCTTTTCAACCAAAGAGCAGGATAAAAACCCTTCAAATGATCAATATTATCAGACCCCTGTTGATCACAAATTGAAAAGGCCTTAGCATTTTTGCATTGAGATCAGCCGTGGTACAACAAAAGTAGGTGAGACAGGTGGTGGTGTAGTGTGAATGACTTTTCTTTACAGAAGGTATTAACACTTGAGCTATTCTTTTAAAGTAATAAATCTGAGGCAGATACAACATGACGTGCCTGTAGGAAAAGGTTTAGAGAAAACAGTTAAATGACACATTGGCCAGCATTGGATGGCTTGCATGTAAAAGGCCTTAGTACTATTAAGACTGTTTTCACACACAATACATCAACAAACCCAGGGCAGCCAGTGCATGTGTGGCATACTCAGCAGAGAGTCACAGCCAGTCTTAGATCTCTGAACAGTAGATTATGATGCATATATTTTCAAAAAAAAAACAATTTGCCACTTTTACACTTTCTAGTTTTTGGTATACCCTTGCAAGCATAATATTTGCATTCAGATGTCATAATGTGATCAAAGTACAGTGAACCTTGGGCTCACATGCCTTTTTCTTCTATTTCCCATTTGTTTGTGTGTAACTGGAATAGATTAGATAAACTCTTATGGTTCTAATTTGCCACAAAGAAGCAGCTCACCATGGTTTCGAGGCTTGTCTGAATCGAGTCACTATGGAAAGTGATTCTTAATTATGGAATATCACTGAAATACAAGATGGGGGACACCTGGCTTGAGAGCAGTACATGTGAAAAGGATCTAGGAGTCTTGGTTGACCACAACTTGACATGAGCCAACAGTGTGACGCGGCAGCTAAAAAAGCCAATGCAATTCTGGGCTGCATCAATAGGAGTATAGCATCTAGATCAAGGGAAGTAATAGTGCCACTGTATTCTGCTCTGGTCAGACCTCACCTGGAGTACTGTGTCCAGTTCTGGGCACCACAGTTCAAGAAGGACACTGACAAACTGGAACGTGTCCAGAGGAGGGCAACCAAAATGGTCAAAGGCCTGGAAACGATGCCTTATGAGGAACGGCTAAGGGAGCTGGGCATGTTTAGCCTGGAGAAGAGGAGGTTAAGGGGTGATATGATAGCCATGTTCAAATATATAAAAGGATGTCACATAGAGGAGGGAGAAAGGTTGTTTTCTGCTGCTCCGGAGAAGCGGACACGGAGCAATGGATCCAAACTACAAGAAAGAAGATTCCACCTAAACATTAGGAAGAACTTCCTGACAGTAAGAGCTGTTTGACAGTGGAATTTGCTGCCAAGGAGTGTGGTGGAGTCTCCTTCTTTGGAGGTCTTTAAGCAGAGGCTTGACAACCATATGTCAGGAGTGCTCTGATGGTGTTTCCTGCTTGGCAGGGGGTTGGACTCGATGGCCCTTGTGGTCTCTTCCAACTCTATGATTCTATGATTCTATGATTCTATGAAATGTGCCTATACCAGTATACTGGGATGATAGCAGTCCTTTTACAATTTCAGATATTCTCCCAAAAAAATAACAATCCATGAACTTTCCCTCTCTATATGAGCAAAAGGACTGTAGTGAAGAATAGAATAAGTGGCCACACTGCATTTAGGAAGAATGTATAACGCTTTTGTAAAAAACAAAATATGCCAGGCTAATCCACCAGAATTGTTTGAAGGCACTAATCTAATATGTAGATAATACTGATCAGATAGATATTGTATTTCTAGTCCTTCAGAAATCTTGTATGGGGCATTACAATTACGAATCCCATGGCAATGTGTTCTTAAAAATAGCCTGGCACAGGAAGAAGGGAATGGTCTTTCACTGACTAGCAGTTTGTTAAGAGTTAGCAAATTAAGATGTAAGGATTAATGGCCACTTTTCATAATAGATAAAGGTAAACAATTGAATGCTCGCATAGATCTGTGGTGGGCCTGTTCTGTTTTCTTCTTCCACTAATGATAAGGGAAGTGAGGCACACAGTGAAATGGAAAAACTGATACCGAGAAAATGAAGTGCAGAAATACAGAAGGGTTATAGGATAAGATGAAAGGTTCAAAGCGGCAGATACCAGGAGGAATAGGGATGATGACTATGTATATGCTGCTCCATCCTGCTTTTGTGATAACTCCTCATGCAAGTGATGGGCCTTATGGACTGATAGCTGAAAATACAGGCCCCACATGTGATCCTGATGTCATCACATATAAAGTTAAGTAGGGTAATATATAATTCAAGCAGGCCCAGATGCAATGAATGGGTGATGGACCAGATAGACCATCAGCCTGACCTAATATGCAAATTCTATTTTTTCTTTATTTTTAAAAATCATATATTTAAGCCAAAAGGACATCAATTATCTTGCTTCCATAAGCTGATAAGTGGAAAACATTTCAACTCCATCTGCACACTTATATTTCTGGCTTGCTCAAAATGTTGATTCTGGGAAACCCAGTTAATGTAGAGTGTGTAAGCATCTCTAATCAAGCCAGCTTCAAAATAGTTGGGAGTTGAATGAAAGCTAAATTAAAGTGGCTGGCACAAGGAGAAGCGAAAGTGTCTGTTTCCTGTTGCTTCTATGCATTATGCCTGATCTGCTAAGACGAACTATTTTTACCATTGCACCTGGCAAGGTTATATAGGCCAACAGCTTTTCTGACCAGTTTTGTCAGATGTTGCTTACAAAACTTAGTTTATTTCAAGGTCACACCACAAAACTCTGTAAGGTTGTGTGCACAATATACCTTTAAAGCACATTGGAAGCCCCTCTCCCACTGTACTTTGTTAGACGGGCACTGTACTTTGTTAGGTGTTGCTGGGAATTGTAATGCAACCCTTTGGGCTGGGATGCGGGGAGAATGTGCTTCAAATGTGCTTTAAAGTTGTAGTGTGTATCCAGAAGGTTGTGTACACATTTTCAGTCTGCATCCAATGCACTGCCACCACTGCTTTGGGAACTGGTGTATACACATTGTCACATGCCATCTCTATCTTGTATCTCATTGTGCATTTCCCCAAAACCAGCTCTGAACTGAGAGAAAGGCTGAGCTAGCTGTGTGTTAAGATGGCAACGAGTACACAGCCCATTACTACAAGTCTGTGTCCCTTACTTTAGACTATTGGCCTTTTAACAATGAGATTGAGGAATGGAATCTAGAGAAAGGAGCTTGTAAATCTTAACACTCCTCTGAAAAATGACTTCTTTGAGACTTCTCATTTTTTTTGTCAGACACATGTCTACTCAAAAGTAAGCCCCAAAGGGCAAGTGTGAGAAGCCAAATTCTCTGTTTTCTCAGCCACACAAGTATAGAAATACTTGATTTATTGGGCTGATATTTTTATGTAACATTTCTTCTATAGTTTCAATTCTGCAAACGGCTATAATTTAATTTATTATTAAGACACAGCTCTGGAAGCCAAGTGTTCATATTATTAGAGCTGGCAAACTAAGATGATCAAAGGTAGAGGGTGCCAGGAGCACTTTATATAATTACAGGAAACATTTGAAAGGAATGGAACTAATTTCTCCCAGGGGAAAACCCAAAAACAATAGAAGCAAAATAAGAAAAATATAATTACTTTAAACCATGAGGTGGCAGTTTTAGATTAAAGTTCTAAAACTAGGTCATATGTCAATTTCCTCAAACTAATTGATTACTTACCTTCAGTTCTTTACACTTCTTTCCCCCCCAGAGGAACACCCCCCTCCTGCCTGCCTCCAGTTCAGCGGAAGGCACTGTTGAATGCTTCTCCTATTCTGATGGCCTAGATGTGACCACTGTTTGTTCCGGATATAAGCTGGTAGCTACTTTTTGCATGTGATTCTCTCTATACAGCAATTAATATCTTGTGATCCGATTTGCCACTGCTAGCCTCTAAATTACCAAAAAAAAAAAAAAAAATTGGGCTTCAGAAACTTGACATTATGAAATATTTCATTGCTTATGACACTGATTAACTGTTTGCTTCCAGGGAAGCAAATCTACGAGAACTACTTTTTGAGAGGCTTTGCAGACTTTCATATGATGAAGGAAAGCATTGGCAAAGATGTGTCGAAAAGGGCCAAACCTGAAGCTTTTAACCAATTTGATGTGCAACCGTCCTCTCTCAAACAACAGCTCATCCTGATAGGTTACACTCAGTCTTAATTTTGTTGTTGTTGGCATCCGTCTGTCTCAAGAGACAATGGAAGAGTGAGTGAGTAATCATGATTTGTTTGGCAGGCTGGCTGAGTTGGGAACACCCAACTTTTCCCTTTAGGGCAGGATGGGAAGCAGGTGGCCCTCCTGATGACGTTGGGCTCCAACTCCCATCAGCCCCAACCAGCATGACAAATAGTAAGGAATCATTGGAATTCGAGTCCAACAACATCTGGATAACCATAAGACTGCCTTAGAACATTATATCATATTGATGGAGTATCCTAGTTTAAGAATTAGATGTCTTTTTACATGATGTCAGGAGCTGGAATAGGTCAGGGGGGGAAAACACCAGAGCCACGTGATAACATCAACATGTGCCACCACCTTTACCTTAGCCTTTTGCAAGTCCTTTTTCAAAGACAGTAAACAACATCCAGTCTGTACACACTAGATGGCAGAGGACAGGATAGCCATGTTGCTTTCACCCTTTCCTATTTTACAAACAATTTGCCCTCTAGCCCAGCAGAGGGTCGAATGCCTCCAGAAAATTAAGGGTTCCACTAGAATGGGTTTTTTTGCCGGTGTATTCTGCAACATGTGATTGATGCAATAATAAGACATTAGTGGTGGATTTATACAGGACTGACCACACACCCTTTTACTTTCCTTAGTTGTTCTGCAATACTTCCCCATGTTACATTACTGCTGTCTCTGAAGGAGCTCTCCTGCAGTTTAGTGCAACAAAAGCAGGACAAACCCTTTAAACACCAGAGCATTTGTAGCATAAAAAGTTACAGGATTTCAGCAGGGCGTTATGGGATATGCACAGATTGGAAACGAAGCAATATGTCCACCCCAAAACTTTTGCAGGTCCAAACAGCACCGAAAACAGAATTTCATGTAACCACCCCAATGCTATCATGAACACAAATAATCATGAATACACAATAAAAAGGATATCTGTAGAGGCCCAATAAACAAACTAAATAAAAGGCTCACAAAATGGCAGCATGCTGGAAAAGGCTTGCTGTCAGCCACTTTACCAAACAAAAAATAAAACAAGCCTAGTAGGATGCATGCTTTCATCCTGGGGTTGTAGTGGAGATGGGAGGAAGCACAAAGCTTGTAGAGATTTAAATTAGTTTTCAATACTAATAAAATAAAATCACAAAATGCTGTATTTGTGGAGATGGATGGGTTGTTCATCGCTAATTGCATCACAAACACAGAACCTTATTCTGCAGCAGTCATAAAAGCAATCAATGCTCTGGAGACGGTCAGATACAAAATGCTGCAATTTGACTGCAGGGAAAATGAGTTAGCCTTGCAAGGAAAGTGCAACACTGAGGCTAGATGTGCAGACATTGTGCAACATAGGTGTATTTATTATGCAATAGATCAACAGGGCAGCCTGAGATTTGGCTGAAGTTATCAGAATGACGAAGCTAAGCTAGTATGGTGGAAAGCAAGAAGCAATGGAGAAAAGAGGATCTATCATATGCATTGAAGACTATTAAGCCTTGAAGAGCAAACATTTTCTTCTTTATATCTTGAATATTTATAAAAAATATGAGCAAAACCACTGCATTTTCTGGCAGCAATCTAAGCCCCCGCCATATTTTTTTGAGATTCTGTGGCCTTACCTATTTTCCTGTACATTATTTGACCTGATTCCATATTAATTTGGCCAACTTTGCCCCCCCCCTCAGATATCAACCTACTACTTCCAGATACATAAACAAAATAAAGAAATGCCATTCAGCTCACCTAAAATCTTATTGAAATAAATTAACTTGCCAGCTTTTTTTTGGCAAGGCACCTGAGCCTTTAATATTTGTATGTCAGACAGAATTTCAACAGATGAAGCACTCAATCACCACAGATTTTCCATGGGAAGAAAAACTTCAGCAGTTGGATTTCTGCAACTTGTGTGTGGTGAGTGATACAGGGCATAAGAAATTCTGCTACAAATAAAAAACGGAACCCTACATGCGGTCCATGAATGAGTGATAAGAAACTGAGCTCTATGCAACAATGTAAATTCTGAGAACATACAGCTATGACATTCCAAGCAGAGAAATAATAAGCTTATGCCTTAGCATCAGATTATGTATATATTGTAAAGTTTAAAACTGGATTTCTGCATTCTGTCCCAAAGAACGTCGTGCCAGTTTCAATTTAAAGAAAAGTAGGCAAAGTTTTAATTTCTTAGTGACAGGCTCAGAAGTGAATGAACTTCCACACACTCTTGGACACAAACAGATTCCTGAAGCCAAATCAAATCAACCCACATTCTGTCAGGAAAGGGACATGAAAATTGCATTTCATCCAAAAGCTACAAAAACAACAAGAGCAGCAGCTCAGTCATTTGAGCTGTTTAACTTGAACCACATTTACTTGAGTCAAGTTCCAAAACAACACAGAGATAACCAAAGACCGAGACAGGGAGAAAGGTTGAATATTTTTACCTCTCTGTTGTGCAGGTGTGGGATGTTCTTGGGAAGTACTGGTTCCCCCATCCCCTTCCTCTTTGGAGCTTCCCTCTGTCTGTCTTGTCTGCCTGTACAAAGCCTTGCCACAGGCCGAAAAAAGAACACACACTTCTTGGGAGTGCTTAATATCCAAGCCCCAGCTCAGCTTAAAAACTGTCAGAGTCCTAAGTGGCCTGCACTAGAGAACCAGGAAGGCGGGGAGGTTGGGTGGGGGAGAGGAAGGGAGGGGGAAGGGGGGGAGGCAAAGCGATCAGGGTTTAAATTTAGACATGAATCTAAACAGATACTGGCTTTCTCAGAGAACGCAAGAGAGAAAAAGACAGCAAAGCAGCCTATGCACCCTGCTTATTTCCTTCATCCTCGCTCTTATTTCTCAATTTTCTCCTTCCTCTTCTTGCAGCTTCTTTTTCCGGTGAAGGGTGAAGGGTTTTTGTCCTGGCATCTCATCATTTTATTCTGCCCCTATGTGGGCCAGCAAAAGTGGAGGCTTTTGTTTTCGTGGGAATGGGTGTAACAAGGTCAAATGCATATACCGTGTCGTAAATAGATAGGTGAGAAACAAGACTTATCCCATGCACTTTTTTCCTTGTTATCCGTTGCATTGTACCAAGGGTTTAGGCACCAGGGAAAAGAAGGCCTCACAGTTCGGGAGTGAAAATATTCCACGTATGCTACACTTCTCCCTCACCCTCACCCTGCAAGAGATTAGGTAAGGTGCAGATCTTTTATTTAGGTCATGGTAGAGTTAAAACATATACACAGAGAACAACACACATGCACATGTGCCAAACTTTTGTTCTTTCTGACAGCACCTCTGCCAAGTGTCACTCACTGAGGTGACAGTGAGGAGAACTCAAGAAGAAGTTAGAAAGCAACTTTTGTAGCAATAATGCCACCTCTTGAATTCTCCCACATTCTAGTTCTGTGCTAGAAGAGAGAGAAAATAGTTTTAGAAGTATTTTCTGAAAGGCATTACTTCCCTTTCCACTGCATTGTTGAGACCCTATTTAGCTGTGTCAAGGAAAGCTTCCTAAAGACAAGTAGATTAGGGTTAACTAGAAGGCATTACAGCTATAATTGTACTCTGATTATTTTGTTAAATTGCAGCATGGTTTTTCTTGTTGCAAATGCTAGGGGCCTAAAATAATATAATTTTATTCCTCACACATTTGGCATGACTGCAACGATAACTGGAACAGAGTTTCTTTCTACCGCCATGAATTCTGGATGGCCATCAAAGCCACTAGCTTTTTGGAGCCAGTCTTGCTATTTCTTCCCGCCTCAATTTTCAGGATGATGTAACACCACCCTATTATAGGAACTGTTTTGCGGCAGTTTCTCACACAGAATGCAAAGGATTGATTCACACTATCAAATTCTTTGTGCAACTTTGCACCATACATTTAAAGCACCCTTATATGTCATGGCTTCCCCAATGGAATCCTGGGAACTACTATGTGAGTGTTGTTGCTGACAGACCTCTCACAGTCACAATTCTCAGCAGCCTTAAGAAACTGCAGCTCTCAGCATTTGTTTTGGGAAGTCATGAATCTTAAGTGGTATAAGAGTGCTTTAAATGTATTGTAAAGAACATGATCAAATATACAGCTACCTGGAGCAGATTAACGATGTATGCACATGAAGCCAGCAGCCACCTCTGTGATCACACCCTTTGGAAACAGTACATAGCTGTCAACGTTTCCCATTTTTTAAGGGAAATTCCCTTATTCTGAATAGGATTTCCCTTAAAAAAGGGAAAGGTTGACAGCTATGAAACAGTATAGCAGTAATCACAAAAATGGCCTAATTCAGACTAGCCTTTCACCACACATGTGTGCCAAATTGCATGAAATAGTTTGGAGTGAAGTAGCCCTTTGTGTCTTAGTGAGGAGTTGCCTTGCACCCAGTCCAACTACTGATTCATTCAATCCCACACTGTCTACACTGGTGGGCATGGTGGAAGAGGAGATAGTCCCACAAGGTGGGGAATATGAGAAAGTAGGTCAAGCCCCAAGCAGGGAAAGTATATTCATAATAAGGAATTTTGATGATAATTTTCACCTGAAGCAACAGATACAATCCTTTGTTTCCCAGGGTCAAATTTGGCATGCTGTTAATTGCAGGAATGCAATCAATGTGCATGCCTGAAAAAGTGCAAATAGCAGAAGTAGGGGAGGTCAGCAGCAGCGGGACTGCAGGGGGAAGGAGAGGGAGAGTTTAACCCTTTACCTTACTGTGATCCCATAACTCATGCACACACTCCATTGCTATTTACCTCAGGAGGAAGCCTTCATTAGCACTGTTGCATCTAAGTTTTCTCCAATATTTTCGGTTTTTTAACTCAAAACACTCTGAGACTACAGTTTCAGTTCCAGGAACTCCTAGCAAAATAATGACATTTTAGAGCAGGTGATAGTGGGAGGAGGAGCATGTAGATAAAGGGAAGAGATAGGTTCACACAAACTATCACCAAGCACATCACAAGCCAACAAAGACTTCTTTACCCTGGCATTTGAACCTGACCTTAGACAGATTGATTCACCATATTGTTGTGTCTGCAGTTTGTTTAGAACTTATTTTAATATTGTGTTTTAAATGGTTGTAACATGTCCTGAGACATTATTATTTATTAAATTTCCATACCATCCTTCACCTGGGTTTACACTATAAAAACACAAAAATACACACCATAGCAACAAACAAAACAATACTCCCCCCAGTTTAAAAGGCCATAAATTGTTTAACTAGCCAAAGGCCTAGGTGAAGAGGAATGTTTTTGCCTGGTGCTTATATGAAGAGTGGGTAATAAATTGCATAAATAAATAATGGCCAAAGGGGCAAGGGTTAATCATCCCCTTCCTCAGCTACTTTTTCACTTCCAAGTGTAGCCTCTGAATGCTAGTTTTTTTTAATTGCAAAAGCATTGGGGGGAAAGACACAAGCTACTGTATGTATTGCTTAGGCCTTAGGTGCTTTCCTCAGATGGTATGTCCTCATTCCACAGACTCTAATCCTTGCAAGGGGATAAGAACAACTTTTTTACCCTTTCAAAACAAGGCAAGTTGCATGGCAACTGCAACAGGGCTGAATACAGGCTGTGGGTGAAGGGTATGTTATCTTTTTCTAGCAGTTCCTTTTGCTAGATCTCAGCAGGCAGCTTCCTCTTCTTGACGTAAGAAGCACACGACAAAGAAGCTGAAGCAGAGCAGCAGTGGAATGAAACCTTTAGTAGCTCAGCTCTGCCATACTGAGATACATAACCTCATTGTCTGATCTTGTGACCAACCATTACTAGTTTTGGGAGGTCGAAACACTAGGACTGCAGTCTTTAATTGATTTGATCAACTAATTTGATTTTGATTATCTAATTTCTATACTGTTTAATACAGTAAAAAAGATCTGTAAGCGGTGCACACAACCAGATGCCTTCATCTGCCTCTGCTGCAACAAAACATGTCTCTCCCGTGTTGGTCACTACAGCCACAGCAGGTGCTGTAAGCTTCTGAAAGTTTGAGTTCAGCCTCAAAGCTGCAGTCCTCCATTGTATCCCGAGACAGATGGATGCCAACCAAGATCTGTAAGCAGTGTATAAATAGCTGAAGAGACAACAAAATATCACAAAAATACGCAGTTACATATAAAAATATTAGATTAATACAAAATAACTAATATATATAAATAAATATCAATTCATTTTCCTTCTGGTGCACCGTTCCTCTGTATCTTCAGGTTATATATCGCCCATGGTCTGAACAAAATCCCAGCTCACCCACGAAATGCTCGGAATGAGAAGAGTTCCTGGAAACAGCGGACATCACCTTAGTCTCTTACTCTAGACTTACTTTTTATGGGCATGCCCAAGGTGGATGGTACTTCCTCAGGCTGCTTCCTCAGGCAGCTGTGTCTTATTCAACTGTACTATCTACACCTAGTTCCAGATGCAGCAGGTTTGTTGAGTTTTCCAGGGGATCCAGAGGGTGGGAAAAGGGGGCCCCTCCACTCACAGCTCTTTTTTTCACCCTCTGCCCTCTACTCCTCTTCCTCCAACTGCAGCTTTAATTGCAGGTTAAAACTGAGTTTTCTGGCTGAGCCATGACAAAGAAACCTACAGATGGCATTGCCTACCAGTTTAGATCCCAACCCAGCACACGCTTTGCATTCAGAACAAAATGCCTTGCAGTGTTTCTAAGAAACTACAGAGAATCCAAGCTGAGTATTTTTAGAGAGATCTCATGTGAGCCATCCAAATCTGGACACCAGTGTAGGATCAGATCTACTTAAGAACAAGTCTGGACATCAAACAAAATGTTGCAGCTAACAGGGGTTGCAAACATACTCTACAAACAGGGCACTGCACTTTCCCCCACTTCCATTTTCAGATATTCTACATTTTGTGGCTACTGTGCATGCTCATTCCTTATTGCAATTTTGGTGGTTTTTTGTTTTGCTCACTTAAGATTTTTAAAGTTTTTTTTGGGGGGGTACTCCTATTAACCCCGACGTTTCCCATAACATAATTATACTGAGTGCTTTTTTTCCGCCAGAGCGCATTTTCGGCACCTCTGATATGGGTGCCGTTGTAGGCTGCCACTCTCCTCACCCCCTTCTTGCCTTTATGTACTTCTGAGAAGCCTCAAGCAATCATTTCAAGTCAAAACAGAAGCGGGCCGGTGTTTGCAAGCCTACACTTTTTTTAGATCTATGACTCCACCTAGCTCCTAGCCACTTCTAGCTGTGATTGGTCAGGCTACGGGGTGGGGCCAATTCATATTTCCTTTTCTTTAATCCATCTCCCATGTAGTGGTGGCAGGCTTTAAGCTTTCTAGCCAGGCCTCTACCATTGCACGTATGTGCATTTGCGTAGGGCCCTTTGCAGCTGCCCTAGCCATCTTCCTGAATCAAAGCGAATGAGGGAGGTGTGGGTGCATTTATTTGACCTGCACCAGAAGCAGGGGTGACCCCCAAACCAGCTAGGGAGACAGCTTGCTGTAGTTTTAGTACCTCTGCAGGCAGTGAAAAATAGCTGTTGTCAAACTGGCATCTGTTCACAACTTACTGTAACAACTTCACGGTCAGTTCTGGCACCTATTTTTCTTTGGGGGGAAAGCACTGATTATGCGCCCTCCTGTTTCTCAGTGATCCCCATTTTGGCTTAGTTCTGCTGCACTCATCACCTGAGGTCACTATTATAGAGACTAATGTCACTAGAATACTAAAAACACATTTTAATCTCTCCATTACAGTCTAAACTTTGCAGTTTTCCATTGAGAGAACGGAGAAGTTGTCTGTGCTGAGGTCAACCCCAAAACTCAACGTCAAATTATGACTTCCTCTGCTCCCATACAACAGTGAGAAAAAGAGGATAAGGAAACCTTTTCTCCTCACAACAACCCCTCCAGAAGAAAATATGAAAGTCACAACAATGCGAGCCTGTTTTAACATGTCAGTCAGCAGCTTTTACCCTAAGCTGGGCACTGACGCTTAGAGTAACACCCAATAGGAAGGGCAGCATAAACTATTCCTTAAATGGGTAGACGGAATCTGCCCTTCCATTATGCTTTTATACGACAGACCAAAATAATTCTTTTATATGACAGACCAAAATAATTCTTCCTAACGCTATTATAGTATTTACTGCAACAAAAGCAAGCAAAACCGTTCCCAACTGTTATTTAATTTGGATATAAGAGCGAGAATGCAAGGACTTGATAAAATGTCTGGTCTATTTCTAAAGTTATTTGTTTGGGACTTGAATTGTCATTGGAACTGGAATTTGCTCTGAATTAGTGAAGGCTGTGTGTGCGTTGGTGTATTATTTGGCTGCTGGTTTGCACAGCACTTGCCAGCAGCAACATTACTAAGCAGCAGTGATCAGGTTTCCATCTAGATGTTGAACAGGGCAAGAAGCTGGCATTTGACCACTCACTGTTCCTACCTAAATCTTCTGTTACTAAAGAAGGGAGAGTGCCGCAACAGAAGGGGATTTGTATTTTGTAGCTTAATGAACTCACAAGCTAACATCCTGTTTTTGTTCCAGAGAGTACAAGTCTTTAACCCTTCTCTGATAACACCCACAGGAAATCAATATGAGCAAGTTTTTAATATGGGAATTTTGTTTTTTAACTCAAAGACTGGCCAGCAGCCTATCTTTAAATATCTTTCCCATTTACTAGCCAAATTAGCACTGCAAATCTCTGGGGACGTAGTTGCAAGAAATTATATTAGTTGGAAATGTTTGTACTATTGCTATTTTTAAATGACATTCTGCAGCTGCACTTAAGCATATATAGCACTACAGACACCCGCCACTTTTCAAAGGACAGGAGGTTACTTTGAACCGAAATGTAGTACTCAGACCAAATTAAAATATTTAGAGTATATTCCGGTCACTTCTAGATAATTTGTTTGTTGATAATTTATTCTCATTTGTTTGCATAAAGCTTGGGGGAAGGTCATATGACAGCTGTGTCAAGCAACTGCTATCCTACACTTTTCAGTGCATTTTCCTCCTGTCACTTTCCTAACTGCAAAAAGTCCAAACCCCCTCCCCCTAAAAAAAGCAGGCATGTTTGTACAAGAACACCAAATCTACTTTAATTGTACAACTTGGATTTACTGGTATCTAGGTGAATCCCACCCACAAATAGTGACAATTGGGATGTACCATTAGACTAAATGTTTTTACCCAATTTAGTTTCCAACTGACCCTGCAAAAACCAGGGACATGCTATGTTGAAAACACCATCTTGCAGAGAAACCCTGGACTCAGGGTGCCTTCTAAACTCCCAGGATCACTCAGCCAGGAGTGCCAACTTGGCCTCCTTGGGTGCCCGGGACTGGGGTGCCATGCTGTGTGCATGGCCCTGGCACCCAAATTTGTGGGTGTCCGGCCCCTACATGGGGAATTTTGTAGGTGCTTGGGCACCCAAGGCCCCAAGGAGCTGGCACCTATGCACTCAGGTGTAACAGAGAGGGGTCCCCTGTTTGCATTTCTAATGTAATCTGTACGCCAACTGTGGCAGTTTTTAGACTAAAGATGACTTTAGATTTCAGGATTACCACTATGGCTCATTTTGCCAGACTAATATTTATGCTTAAAAATCCTTTGAAAAACAGTGAAAATGAGTTTATATTCTGTGTGACTGGAGTTTCAGACAAAAAGGCAGCTGCAATGTTTGCAAAGAATTTCAGTACCACAGTATTTAGAATAATGTTTATGCAACTATCTAATTGTGACAGAACAGGAAATGCCTGTCGTTACGGATATTGAGTGTATCAGCATATGAGCTCTCACGTGGTATAGGAAAATACAGCACTTAAAGAACCTAACTTTCAGACACTGCTATGTTACCAGTCAGATTCATCTATCACATACTGCAACAAAAGAAAAGAAAAAGGATTTAATCTAACTAACTGTCATCCGTATAGACAGAGTTGGCCCCGCTCACAGACTGACCACTATCAAAGACTGCATAGGGATTATATAGGCAAAGAGAGGCTCATATTCATGAACTGATTAATGCTATCCAGACAGGAAGTTGGCCCAGCATATGAGGCAGTGCTCTCTCTTTCTCTCTTAAAAGAAAAGAAAAAAAAAAAAGCTCAAACTTATTCCACAGAAAAACTAGACACATTATACTAGAACTGAGGGAGAGGCAGGTTGTGTTATCAGCAGAGGAGGCTGACCAAGCCCCAGAAAAAGATGGGGGTGGTGGGCAAATAACTTGCTTTGATGGCTATCAGACAGATACAGTGGCATTGTGTAATGCAGAATTAAGGCCAGGGCAATAACAATGTTATCCTGAAAGAAGGCAGAGCCTGCCTATGATGGAATCCAGTTATCTGCACACAGGGCTGGACTGGCTCAACTCACAAAGGAAACAGGCTGTCCAGAGAGTGGGCTGGTCCTTCCCATTAAGGGACTGTTATCTGGAGAGAAGGAGGAGGTTATCCGGATACAGATGGCTTTGTCCAGAGCAAGAACGATTTCAGGATGCTGGGTTGGCCCAGCTCAGAGGATATTTGTTCTAATAGCTGAAAAGAGCAAGCAGAAACTGCATTAGGCAATGCTGCAGCACATTGTGCAAAGGCTTTGAAACAGCATCTCTCTTGTGAAACAGTAGAAACATACTTCCATATGATAAGAAAGGGGGATTGATTATTACTTTATTTTTTAAAAATATTATTTTGCCCTTCTGCTTTAAAAAGGTGCTTAGAATAGCTACAATGACTGATAAAAATGGAAAAGCAGAATGAAAGCAATTCAATGCAACACAAAACCAGAAAAATTATAATACACAAACATAGCAGCAAGATGATAAATAAACTGTAATACTATAAATATATCCAGCCCCTATTTCCTAACTCAGTTGGTAGAGCATGAGACTCTTAATCTCAGGGCCATGAGTTTGAGCCCAACACTGGGGAAAAGATTCCTGCATTGCAGGGGGTTGGACTAGATGACCCTCATGGTCCCTTCCAATTCTATGATTCTGTGATATGTCTCTGAAACATGAACACTTCCTTCAGTTTCTTTGTGGATCCCACATTAACTGCATGGAGAAAAGTGCAGGGAACATAGGAACGGGATTCTGGGTGCCTATTCATTACTCATCTCTCTCATGCAAAGCAGTGTAACTGGGACCTTTCCTGTCCTGGGTCTATTAGCATTTCAGTCTGCTCTTGCCTCAGCCCTCCCTTGAATCCACAGAGCACTGCGCAAGCTCTGTCTGCTATACTACTCCAGCACATCCAGAATGTGTTTCTCAGGTGTGAAAACTTTGTGAAACTTGCCAGGTGCAGCTATTTCCATCACTCCAGCAACTTTTGAATCCACTTTGCCTTCTGTTTTGACAGAAGAATCCTTTCTTGCAAACCAAATTGTGAGAACAGCACCCTCTTGTGGCTGTAATCTTTTGACACACACAGAGAGAGAGAGGGAGAGAGAGAGAGAGAGAGAGAGAGAGAGAGAGAGTATTTTGTTTAACAGAAGCCCAGGACTGATGGACGGACCCAAAATTCTCAACTATGTAAGGATTATAGCTCCAGAAAGACACAATCATAATCACAAAATATTTAGCAAATGTAATAGTTATATTTTCACTAGGTATTAAAGCTAGGAGTCTGATCTAATTTAATTGGGTAGATTACTTGATTAAAACACTTCAAATGGTGCTCCTGATTAATCAGTAAGCAGTTTTAATGTTTTAAAGAAATATTTTGAATACGTATAAGAATTACATTGTTTAAAATGGTGCTTGCCATTTGCAGAAGTTGTAAATAAAAACAAACAAGTTCTGATCTATTGATTTGTAAGTCTGATGGCAGGGACTCTTGCTCTCTCTTACTGATATGAGCCACTTTAGGAAACATTAGTTATCTGAAAACCAGGTTGCCAATATAGTAAGTATTTTATTTTATTTTTACAAATCTGCTGACTAATAAAATGGTAGCACCTTTTAAGTCAATTAAATTATTGTAATTGAAAAATATGATTTATTAAAGGCTGCCCAACACACAAAATCCATCAGATGAGAGGCTCTAGGATCTGGCAGAAGCCCTGCTATGCTGGCAGGACTTGAGAGAAGCCGTTGGCAGGAGACACAGAGCTCATCCACACTTCCCAAACCTAAGGCTAGATATCACAGGACAAATGGCAGTGTGGATGAGCCCAAAGAGTAGAACCTTGGACTGTGAGATGATAGGCCTCTCGGGGTGCACAAGTGATTTGGGAGTTGCTGCTGGGTATATGATGCAGTCAGCAGAGGAGAGGGGATGAGGGGTGTGTGGAGGAGGGATGCCTGATTATTAGTCCATGCAGTATTCCTCCTGATGGGCTCAGGTGCATGCTGAATGTGTGTGGAGGCTCTCCTCTTTGTAATGTGGAGTTGTAACTTAGATTTGAAGCTGTGACCTGCAGCATCTAAAACACCAGATGCTCCATTAAACTGAGGCTATTCCTGTTAAGAAGGAAGTGCTGTGGGAGTGGCTCCCATGTCTGGGAATGTGCAGTACCTGATTTGGGAGGAGTTGTCCTATCCTTTGAAGGAAGAGGCTTGTAGTCTGGGAGTACTGTTGGATTTCAACTTATTACTTGGGTCCCAAGTGGCTTCTGTGGCTAGGAGTGCTTGTGCCCAGGACCAGCTTAAGCTGTTTCATCAGCTACAGCTGTTCCTGGATTGGCATAGCTTTGCTTTAGTTGTTCATGCTCTGGTGACCTCCCACCTGGACTACTGTAATGCACTGTATGTGGGGCTGTAGCTAGTGCAAAACGTGACTGCTAGGATGGCAAGTTGGACAGATGGATAGGAATACAACTCACTGGTTCAGAAAGTGTTGCACTGACTGCCAGTGAGCTACTGGAATCACTTCAAGGTGTTGGTACTAGCATATAAAGCCCTGGCTGGCTTGGGACCGAAGCACCTAAAATTTGTCGGAATCTCCGTTACGACCGAGCTAATAAAGCTCATCCTCCTCTGGTCGAGTCCTTCGGAATCCCCTCCGATGATAATTAACGACCTGAGCCTTTGATGAGGCCTCCAGGCACGTTCCCATTACGCAGAGAATCAAAGCAGCAGAAGTGATGAGATTTATGGCTACATCACTATGAGTTTTATTACTAAGTTACGTAGACAGAAAAGAAATACATTCTCTCCCTGTGAGAGCAGAGAACAACTGAAAAACAAAGGAGCAGGAAACCAGTAACGTCACATCCGTCTCCTGTCTTCCGTGAGACTTCCAACAGTCTGGAATGTGTGGAATGCAAAACAGAGTCTTGTGACTCCAAAGCACTGCACAGTGGCAAACAGAAACTAACAAAATTGTCTTCTGCAACACCTCAGACTCATGACCAGCAGGTGAGGCTTTGTTGGTGGTGCAGCCACTGGGGGCTGCCTAGTTGGTGTTGACCTGTGGCAAGGTCTTTTCTGTAGAATGCCCTTCCTAATGTCTTCTTCCTTATTCATTTTAAAGAGAAATCTAAAAACATTCCTCTTTACCCAGGCATTTGATGACACACTGTTCATGGAAACCCTGAGACCACTGTTTTTATGTTTTTAACTGTTTTTATTTTTGTTTTAAATATTTTATTTCAATTGTGTTTGCCACCCTGGGCTCCTTTGTAGGGAAGGGCGGGATATAAAATAACAACAACAATATTCTCCCTGGCCATTATGTTGAGTGGTTGTGAAATTGCTCTTTTGCCTGTGGCATTTCCCTCTTGGAATCCAAACAGCAGCTAGGGGGTGAAATTCACCCTTTCCCCCATGGGTCTCAAATGCCCACCTCCTGGTTCCCAACCACACGTCTTATACAGTGAGCCAAGGGAGAGTGTTGCTGACAGTGCATGAATGCAGCTGCTGTTGCTGTATGTTCTGGTCCATCCATTTGGCTGCTTGTCAAATAAGTATTTCTACCTCTGTGTGAGTTCTGAACTCTTGTCCAAGAAGGGCTGTGTGCACTCCCTACAGGTATCCTAACCAGGGAGCTCTGTTGATGCTGTATTGTATGTTTCTTCCTCCGTCCTCTTTTTGTATATGTACAGTGGTACCTCGGGTTACATACGCTTCAGGTTACATACGCTTCAGGTTACAGACTCTGCTAACCTAGAAATATTACCTTGGGTTAAGAACTTTGCTTCAGGATGCGCAGCGGCAGCAGGAGGCCCCATTAGCTAAAGTGGTGCTTCAGGTTAAGAACAGTTTCAGGTTAAGAACAGACCTCCAGAACGAATTAAGTTCTTAACCTGAGGTACCACTGTATTGGTGCTTCAAAAATGTATCTGAGGAATATAAAGGAATTGAAACCTAGGGGGACCTGGGAGCTGCCAATTATGGGGTCAATATGCTAGCTGTGCCACTGGGGTTGATGGGAGTTGGGGATTAGGGCATCATTTTGTGTGTTTTGCATATGTGTGTGTTGGGGGTATGCCCTAGTCATGGTGAGTTCGTTGGCTATGTGTCCTTGATTGCAGGAATCTCTATATGGTGGCATTTCCAGGAATACCATGTTGTGGTTGCCAGGTTCCCCTAAATTCCTGGGTCTAATAGGTGTTAAAACTGGCTGCCAGATGAATTTAGTGTTGAAATACAGTGGTACCTCAGGTTAAGAACTTAATTCGTTCTGGAGGTCCATTCTGAACCTGAAGCACCATTTTAGCTAATGGGGCCTCCTGCTGCCGCCGCCGCGCCATTTCTGTTCTCATCCTGAAGCAAAGTTCTTAACCCAAGGTACTATTTCTGGGTTAGCGGAGTCTGTAACCTGAAGCATCTGTAACCCGAGGTATCACTGTACAGGCCAAACCCCACTGTGTTCAATGGGACTTCATAGAATTGAAAGGGATGCTGAGGGTCATCTAGTCCAACCCCCTGCAATACAGGAATATCAACTAAAGCATCCAAGATAGATGGCCATCCAACCTCTGCTTCAAAACCTCCAGTAAATGAGGTGAGCGTGCACAGGATTGCTTTTTCATTGCTTCAAGTCGACATTTGACTAAGGCTAGAGGACTCCCCACTACGCTTCACAGTCGCCAACTATATGTACTTATTTACTTATTTCACTGTTCTAAGCCTTCGGCCTTGCAAACCCAACTAAAGACTCGCGTCTCTCTCCTCCCCTCCCTTCACCCGTATAAGGTGAGTGTTTTTGTCCCGTGACACCGTCCTCCGGCAAATCTCATTGGCAAATTTCGAGGCGCTGTGCCTCATTGGTAGAGAGCTGCATAATCCCCACCCCAAATATGTAAGCCGTCTGCTCATCTCTTCCGCCCTTAGCGCAGCTCTCATTGGCAAAAACGAGAGAATGGAGTGCAGCTATTGGATAAAAATGACAAGGCCTGCCCACCTGACGGCTTCTCTCACGCTGTTTACTTCCGCTCTACAGAAACGGGCAAAGCGAAGGGCCTCTATTGGCTGCGGTGTGCGCGGGGGGCGGGCTCGCACGGCTTCGTAGATGCCGCAGACTAGCTAGGCAAAGGTTCGCTCAGGTGTCCGAGGCAGGAGGTGTGAGATACGCGCGCGCGCGCGCGAGAGAGCGAGCAATGTGGCCGTTTCTGCTACTGCTTCTTCCGTTGGTGGGGGTCTCCGGGGTGGTTCAAATCCCTCCGCACGAGGACGTGGCTCGGGTCGCGCGCTTCGTGGCGCACTCGTGCGATTGGGGCGCGCTGGCCACGCTCTCCGCGCAAGACCCGCCGATGCGAGGCCAGCCTTTCTCCAACGTCTTCTCCGTCAGTGACGGGCCGCTGGGGTCGAAGCAAGGCAGCGGGGTGCCTTACATGTACCTGACGCCGCTGGAGGTCTCCGTGCAAGATTTGCAGGTGAGGGGACGGGCATTTCAGTTATTCTGAGATGAGGGAGGACCTCGCGACTCAGCAGCAGCAACTGTCTGAGGCTGGCTGTAGTTATTCAGTGTCCTGAAATGTACTCTGCACGTGTTCAGAGGCACTGTCGCACGGCTGAGCTTCGTTACTGAAACAAAGTTCCGAAGCTGAGGCCTGGTGAGTTCTAAATCAAGTTTAGTCTTGTGTGTACGTCATCATTATTCATTACAATATGCATGTACAATTGTGTTATGTATATATAAAGTGCCTTAAGAGGGCATTTGGTTTTTTCTTTAAAAAAATCCATAAAATTTAAATTATTTCAATATATAGTGACATAAATTATTTTTCCGTTTTATCCCATTCATTCTGAGGAGCATTCTTTGTTCCTCATTTCAGCAATAGCTTTGTGAGGTAAGTTAGGCCAAGGTTTTTGATTGTCTTGGTGTCTCCCAGCAAGCCGTATGACTCTGCGCAGGGATCTGAATGTGAGTCTTCAGGGCCAAATAAAGTGTAACATGAAAAGGGTCTCCTACATTAATAAGTTTGAGAGGGTGGGATAAATGAAAATCCTGGAGTTAGGGGAGGTTTTTAGTCTTTTCCCTGAGCCATCTTCCTAATAAAACCGCATTCGCACCCTCTTCCGCAACTGCTGTTTGTCTTTCAAGGCAAAACATACAGTTATTGCTTATCATATAGGTGCCAGTATGTTTGCCCTGTGTAATAACAACAGCTCTTAGAGACAATTTTGGCAAAAAATAAAAAATGGTGCTTACCCATTCCAAAACTCCTGCCCTGTCCGGGTAATTCTATGAAAATGTCAACATACAAATTTTTTTTTTCATTTATAGTTAGCATGTTCTATATTTTTCTAAAGAACCTTGTCAGGATTTGCTTTGTGGGTCAAATTTGACATATGGGTGGGGCAACCATGGTTTAGCAAGCTCACCTTGGTTTCAACATCCCAGCTTGTGGCCAGTCCTGAGCTATAGCTTAAGATCTAAACTGTAGGTCAGGAGCAGAGAACCTTCTACATCCTGAGGGCCACATTCAGTTCTGGGTATCATTCTGGGGCATACATGTCAGTGGTAGGGCAAGAGGCAACTGGGTGGAAGCAATGAATGTAAATGTTACGTTTGTACAGTAGTTTAGTTTCTACACATATGCTTGCACATCCCTCTCTTAACCTCCATCCAGAAAAGAAAGAAGTATTATCAGAGTTCAAGGACACATTCCAGCTAGGGAAAAACACTCAGAAGTTGACTGGGGCTGATAGGAATTGTAGTTCAACAACATCTGGAAGGCACCAGGTTCCAACAAATGGGGGGATCAACAAACTGCGACTGCATCCTGGTAAGACACAGAGACAGTGGTGGATCCCAGGTCGAAGTTGGGGAGTTCAGTTCTGGACAGGAAGGAACAGGTGCATGGTTTGGGGGTACTTTTAAATCCATCTTTGTCACTGTAGGCTCAGGTGACTTTTGTGGCAAGAAGCACCCATTATCAGCTTAGACTGGTGGTCAGGGATAGCTTAGCCACTGTGATTCATGTGTTGGTAACCTCACAATTAGGTAAACCCTGCAGTCAACTCAATGAAGGTGTGAAGCATTGAGGCGTGTGGCTTGGGGAGAATCCTGTGGGCCAGATAGAAAGAGCTGGAGGGCTGCATTGGACCCCCAGTCCCAATATTGCTCACCCCAGCTTTAGTTAATAAAATGTTACACTTAATCATGCTTTGCTTTACTTAGATGTGGTGAATAACTATGTCTCCATATGCTTACTCTTCACAGTTGTTTCAATTTTGCAGTAAGGTTATTAGTATAGTTTCCTAATACATGTATGCAATTGATGACATAGAAAAATACTGATCTAATTGAAGCTTGGTAAGCACTGTTATGAACAGAAGGATTATTAACCTCTTTGCCTTTCCTTCTAAAGAATGCAGGAAGTTTAGCACAGCCTTAATCTGTATGTTGCGAAACTTGCATTCAATTGATGGAAACCAACTAATGGATATGTAACCAAATAAGATGAATACAAACTGCCATGGAAAGCTGAGTAGGGAAGTCTGTTGTATAAGGATGAGAAGACGATCTGTAAATATAAATTGAGGAAAATACATAAACAATAAATAAATAAGAATCAATTGATGGAAATCTTCATACTCTTTGGGGAGGAGATTGAGTATACCTGCAGTGTGAAAAGACTGAGGAGCAAACACCGCACAGCTATTGCAATGGTTTTGTAATCTGAGAATCTTTACATTTTTCAAACATTTTAGTTGGCTTGTGGTAGAAATAAGACTAGCAATATATTTCTTGGAATCTATTAAATTTACTTTGTCCACTTCAGGTACATTTGAAAAACATATTTTGCACACAGAGAATTGTGACATGATTTGCAGGGATTGATTTGTAAATAAACCTACTGATGAACAAACCCATCTTCAGGGGGTCTTATTTAATTTGAGCAGCTCAAATGAGGCGGAGGTCGTTTGACTGGTCCACGAGCTGCCCCTGAACCAAGCTGCCTGCTTTCGCACTGCACTAAACCAGTGTGGTGTGGGGACTCGCTTCCGCGGTGCTGAAAATAGTGTCTGCGCATGCGCAGATGCTGAAAATCGCAGGCACGTGCTCTCACACACATGCACAATCCAGCCCACAAAGGGATCTCCGTGGGACCGATCCAGCCCAGCCAAGATAAACCTTGCCAACCCCTGATCTAGCTTATATGGTTCAATGAGTTTTTGCTACCTCCTTTAGAAACCCCAAGTGAATGTCTTCAGGTCTTCTAAGCTTTGATTATTATTTATCTTGTTAGACTTCTCTGTTGAACTATCTGTTGTTGTGGTGGTGGTTGGCTATAACATGCCAGTTTTGTCTCTTTGCTCCCACACACCCCAATTTCCCATTTTGCCTAACATCCAGTGTGATGAAGAGTTTGGAGAACTTGATTTTGCTTGGTATGAATAAAAGTATTGGCCTACCTATAATTCATGAATATTGCATGTTGATTCTGATATTTCAGAGTGGATTTCACTTGTATGCTGTGAAAATAGTCAACTGCAATGTCACAAAACTCTCCGACTTAGCATTGCTTCCCAAAATCTTGATATGGTTTAATGGACAATTCTGTTAAGCTTACTCAATAGCTTATTTCTTTTCAGAAAGTGGAAGCAATATCTCAACAAGTGCTGCCATCTCTTATCTCTTGTAACATACAGTACAGCTGTTTGGACTGCCTTCAGTCATATGGAGACATCTGCTTACAGATAACACTCCCAGTGTAACCATGATTCAGCTGTTTCTTGACTGTTTTTCTCCTGTCACTACCATTGGTTTATATTGTGCAAATAAATGCCAAATGTGTGGTTTTTAGGCTTAAAATCATGTGCTGCTGAAACTTCACTTTTTTTGGCTGAAAAATGAATTTCCCAAGAGGTCACTGACAGCTTTACAGCTTTGTGCCTGTAAAAAGGAGAAGCAGATTTCAACATTGTGTGACTTTTACAATTTCACTATGACCATGACCCTTGAATTGCAAAGAAAATGAAACTCATCCAGACACACAGTATCTCTTATTCTAGCATGGAAATGCTGAGCAAGTATGCAGATCAGTTTGTTTTAAATGTGCTAACCTATTCAGCAAATCTAGAACGTTTATGTTTGTTTGTTTTTTGCCACTTGTATTGCAGGTAAATGCCAATGCCTCCCTAACAATGTCCTTGGCCCAGACACCTTACTGCAAGAAGGAAGGTTATGATCCTCAGAATCCACTGTGTGCCCATGTGATCTTCTCTGGAATAGTTGAAAAGGTACACTGTGATATTTGGGCATACCAGAAGAATATAATGCTCACTGGCTGAAAGCTAGAAAGCAAGTTTCATAACACTGATGATATATGCCTCTGAAATATACTTATTTTGAAGTTACCTTCCATGCATTCAAATAGTTTATGAAAGGGGAGCAGAGCTGTGTGTGCTGGACGTGTGTCAAAAATCCCTGTTTTAGCATGTTCTATCCCAAAATTGTTGCACATTCCCAGGTGTGAAGCGGGAACCAAATGCTTATATGTTTCTCCATGCAGTCAGGAACACCAGTTGTGTAGGGCTCCAAATCACATGAAGTGGTCAGCACACATTCATCTAAAACTGTTCTGGGTGGTTTCCACAACCCTTCAGAAAAGATTTGGGGTGGACAAGGGGGTGCACATGGAGATGAGACAGAATGAAAGTTCCATTTCGCAGCCTGAAGTCTTTGAACTAACAGAAATACTTTGTTGGATACTTCCCTATGTGTACTTACATGTCATTAATCCTGTTGAACTCAGTGGGACTTAGGTTGAGTATAATGCACAGGATTGCATTGTTAGGCAAAATCAAAGAGCTGTAACTTTCTTGAAGAAACCCCATGTGTTTTCTTGTTCCATGTATTTTGGGTGTGTTGAAAAATTAGGAAGTATTGTGTGAGCTTTATAATACCTGACTAACTTCACACAAATAGCATGTCAGAGTATATGGGTCAAGTAGTCATGAAAACATCTTGGTTTGGATCCAGAGGAAGTTAGTCATACTTTTATCTCATTGATTTCAGAGGAACTGAAATGTGACTAACTTCCTCTGACTCCAACCCTGAGTATTCCTTGAATAATGTTTACATGTGCACTCTTCTCTCCCTTTTTCTTGCATCTTGAGATAGTTTGAAAGAAAGTACAAGATACTGTGGTTAACTCATATGTCTGTGAAATTACATATTTGGTAACTTGTTTGTTAGGTTCCAAATGGTACAGAAGCAGACTTTGCAAAGAAGGCTCTCTTCAGTAGACATCCTGAAATGGCTACGTGGCCATCTGGTCATAACTGGTTTTTTGCTAAACTAAACATCACCAACATCTGGGTCCTGGACTACTTTGGTGGAATCAAAACTGTGACTCCTCAAGAATATTTTAAAGCTACACCATAGTAAGTATTCAAGTTACATTGCTTGGGAAATCTTGTTTTTCAGCATCTGATTTCTTTATTCCACAATACTCCTTAAGTGATCCTGAAAGCCATAGGATTTGAAGTGGTCACTTATTTTTATATATATTTGAGAGAGACCAAGGAAGCAGAGGGCTAAGAGCAGATCTTTAAGGACCCCAACAATTTGAAGGAAGGCAGCAGAAGAGCTCCTATGGAAATGCTGAAATACCTTTTAGGTTGTAAAAGAGACATCAAAGGACAGAACCAGAGAGAACTAGGGTATCAAGGGCGTCAAAGAAGAGCACAGCTATATATCTCTCACTGAAATAAATGGGACTTCAAAAGCTGAACCTTGGTTGCTTTAAAATGCTATCCAAAAGTTATGTTGGTTTTTCATCTAGTCCGGTAGTGTCTATTCTGATGGCCAGCAGCAATGTAGGGTCTCAGGCAAATATCTCTTCTAGTCTTTCAGAGAGTGGTCCCTTTTAATTTGAGATGCAATAAGTGAAACTTAAGACTGTCCATATAAAGCATGTACTCTACCACTGAGCTATGGAATATCCTCTGTACAGCAGGGCCTTGCAAGAGAAAGTACCAAGACATTAAGACTGACTACATACCATTTTAATTTATTTTTATTTTTATTTTTTCTTCTCTGTAGGCAAGGAAGATGCTTGAATGAAACATTGCCTGCTTTTTCACTGGTCACTTTTGTAACAAGAAACCATCCAAAAACTGAGATAATCTTGTAGAAACTCAAAACTGCACATTCCTTTGGAATTCTAAGGGATTGCTTACGGCAGCTGAGTGCAAAAAGTATGGACTCCTTGCAAAGGAAATCTTAAATTCTGTGCACAAAATTATTTAGAGTATGCAAATCTGCATACTATGCATAATTGATTCTGCTTTTGGGACTTTGATTTTTAAAGAAGCTGTTTTTCAACAAGCTTATTTAGAGAAAAATACAATTGGAGGTACATCTCTGAAATGGAGAAAAGAGAAAAGTGCAGTGGAGAAAATTTGTTGTTGAAGAAACATTCTGAAATATTCAGCTATATTCTGGACTTGATCCACAGATTCATGTGTAGCATCATTCGCTGGGTGATTTATGCTGTGAGCTGACCATATTGATAAGGGATATGCTTGCAGCCCTAATTCAGCTAGGGTCAGTTTATGCATATGTGTGACTACAATTCCAAGGCAATATATATTGGCAAGTGAAGTATCAAACTTGATGTGTCTAGTAGTTCAGTGAAACTGCCCCAGTTATGTAGAAAGGGGGTGTCATTGATTTTAGCAGTAGAGCAGAGCACATGAGTGTGGGCATTAAACCATCTTTCCATCCACAGCTTACCTCCCTGCAGCATCTCTCTCTGAGTGCTTGTAGCTTAGCAGAGTTTGCTTGTAGTATTGGGGCCTAACTGAGAGGTAAAGCTACTAGGGTACAGACTGCAGGGTGGTAGGCCTTGGCTAGGCAAAGTGTCCTATGATTCTCAGCCATGTGGCCCTTTGCTGTTAAAATTGGACCCTACCCAGACCTTTCTTCTTACGCAATTTGGGACAGTTCTGTGTTTAAACCCATAGCGATGTTACCACTATATCTTATTTGACCTGATACCATATGACAGAACTACACGCTTAGCTATATTCACCTCTGTGCCTTATTTACTGCTTGTGCCAAAAAACTCTGAAGGCTTCAATTGAACTTAACATAATGTCAGTTCCATTATGGGCCATCGTTTTTAAAATCAACTAAATTGTAGTCCTTGATTATAGAGTTTGAAACCAGGTGCTGAAGTATTCTGTAAACCCATTGTTAAAGAAAAATATGATTCTTCCCAGGGCCACAAGATTGATTGTTAACAGTCTTTAATTATGAGATTTTTTTATGAGAGTACCACACAGAATGCATTGATCATATGAAACCCTGTTGTCTTACCACAGAGCAGAAAAAGAATTCTAATATATAATGTGGAGCCATGTTCCCATACCTGGTGCCCTCCAGATGTTGCTGGACTACAATTCTATCCCTGACCAGCTGGCTGGGGCTGATGGGAGTTGGATTCCAACAATATCTAGAGGGCTGCAGGTTAGTCACCCCTGGGGAAGGCTGATGTTGAAGGCATGCTGCTGTCTCTCTTGATGAATATTGCTTGTTTTGTGTTGAAAAGTGTTCTGTCATAGTGGATACATGATTGAAATCTGAGGAGACCAAGCTGACATGACAGAAGAGAAGTGCAAAACCCACAAAGGGTAGTGTGAATCCTGCCAAGGATTTGTCACTTTCAAGGCACCAAATGTCTTTGATCACAATCTTTTCTTCATCCACAATTGTTAAGGTATAAGATAATTAGAAATTTTTGGTGGCTGTTCTTGCTGTGTTGCTGTCAGGTTAACTAAACAAGTTAGGCCTTAGTCATCAACATGTTTCCTTGGAAGTAATCTTCACTTATTTATAGAAATAACTTTTCCTACCTCTGATGTGGCTACAAATGGCTTGCATATTTTTATCTTGAGAAATTACATAATTGTGTTGCACATGGAAGTTCTAGCTTCCATAATAAATCCATGGTTAAACAGTATGGAAATAAAAATATATTCTTGGAAATGAAGTTGATCTGTTTCTTATTAAGTGTTGTATTTCATATTTGGCGGGGGGGGGGGGAGGAAAAGAGGAAAATTTCTAATAGTGTAAATTGTCTGAAAGTGTGTAAAATGTGTGAGTTAAAACTTACAGCATATTTTCCAGATCAGATTTTCTGATGCCTGCCATGATTTTTAAAGAAAGACATAGATTTTATTGTGAAACTTAAATCTGATAACTAATATATAATCTGGTGTTTTTCCTCAGTGTGTGCTTCTAGTTTGCAACATTTCTTTTTTGCTTTTGTACTAATTGGGTAAGTCATTTCAGGAGAGTCTGATTTGGCTTAATGCTTCCCTCATTTATACTGACTACAACCTAGGTTTCATATTCATAAAGGTAAAGTGGCAAGTGTTGGGAAAAGATCCCCTGATAGATAAACCATTTAAACTAGAGGATAATACTTCTGGGAGCTGCCAGTGGGAGCAGTCAGCTGCAGTCAGAAGTAACGATGCCAGCCTAAGAACATGAAAACAGTCTACTGGATCAGGCCAATGGCCCATCTTGTCCAGCATCCTGTTCTCACAGTGGCCAACTAGATGCCTATGAGAAGCAGATTATTCGCAATAAGCAAATGCTGCACTTTGAGGCAGCTCACTTGCCTGATCTCTCCCAATCTAAACACTGTATGGAGTGTGTGCGTGTGTTTGGGGAAGAAGAAAGGTCTCAATATTGCAGGGGTTTTGTGGAAGCACAAATTGACTTTTTGCTTTGCACAGACACATACTGGATGAGCCAGCCAGAGTTTCCTACTTCTGTATTGGTGTTCCCAACTGCAGCATGTTACCTTTCCCCTAAAGTGAGAATGGCCTGCTCAGGAATCTTACTGTGATTTGTGCTAAAAGCTGCACTCTGCTCCCAGTGACCTTGCTAGGGCAAGCGGAAGGACGATTGTTTTGCTCCCCCCCCCCCCCCGCTTCCCTTGCCTTTAAGTATCTAATTACGTTGCCATTCTGGTTTGGATTTTCTGCTGTGACAAAGGTTACACAACTGTGTCACAAACACAATCAGTTCTCATTGACAACATTATTTTGTGTCTGCTTCTGTTCTTGATTTGAGGCAAGGAAGAATCTAAAGGAAATGAAGAAAAGGGATTCTTCACGAAAGGCAGTGGAGTTTCCCAGCAGAAAGCTGGGTATTATTCATAATTGTCATATCAGTGTTGAACAGAAGAGGGTGCCATACACTGTTAGATTATTTTGTTTGATCAATGAAGTTTTACAGCCTTTACTTTAAAATAGGTTCACTTTTAAATGGAATCTAAAAGTGGCACAGATTTTCAGTGAGAACAGAAGGAATCTGGGGTGCTGGTGGCCTCTTACATTAAACCTCACTCACTTTTGATTTTTCATTTCTTTGACAGTATAATCTTTTATTGGAATCCAATGGACCCCTCTAAAGTCCTTGCTGGGAATAACGTTGATGATTTGATTCTCATTATGACCTCAGTTTAACATAAAAATATATCTTTATTGGTACTGCATTCCAAAAGCAGTCCAGCACTGTAAGGGAAGGGCTGTAGCTCAGTGAGAGCATCTGCTTTGCATGCAGAAGGTTTCAGGTTCAGTCTCCAGCATCTCCAGAGAGAGCTGGAAGAGACTCCTATCTGGAACCCTGGAGAGCTGCTGTCAGCCCATGTGAACAATACTGATCTAGATGAACCAGTGGTCTGGCTCTGGATAAAAGTAGCTTACTACATTCCTTGGATCCCACAGTAGTGCTGTTCAGATGTTCAAAGAACACAAGGAGGCATAATATGTGTAAAGGGTGTGCCCTACTCACTGCATTGAGTGGGAAGATCTGAGGGTGGGATCCCAAGTGTGCTCAGTTGAAGTTTCTGCTTAAAAGTCCCTAAAATATCAGAAGACCACTTCAAGTAACTCAGAGCAGAGCTTTCAGTGCACTTGCCTCTGCTCCATGAAACAGCATCCCTGCTGAGATATGACAGGTGCCCTCTTTCTGTACAATTGAAGCATTTGTGACCAGCTTTTCCATCTGGATGAAAAGGTCTACCTTAAGTGTTCATTTTGCATTGCTTTTAGAGCTCTCATCAGTTGGTTTTGTGTATTGTTTTAAAAATTATTTTAGGTGCTTTTATGGTGTGTATGTAAATTGCTTTGAGGCATATGTAAAAGGGAATTAAAAAATAATTTTTCTGTGATTAGTAACCATGATAATAAAGGGTTCCTGATTGCAAAGTGTAAGCATGAATGAGCTTAGAATTGCCTTTCAGGCCTTCCCAGTCAACATGGGGGGCGTGTGTTAGGGGTAGAGGGGATGGGAATAGTGGCCCTGTCCTCCCTACACATTTTATAACCTCAGTGCCAGATTTAGGGCTATGTGGGCAGTTCCCCCGTGCAGGGCACCAAGCCAAGGAGGCACAAAACTATGACATAGTGCCCTTGAGAGCATGCACAGAGCAGAAGGTGAAGGGTGGCGGAGGACACTAAATTTTGTTGTTGCTCAGGGCACCATATTACCAAAGTCCACCCCTGATATTCTCATGTGTTCTTTGAACACTTGATCAGGGCAAAAGTTAACTTAAATTCAGCACCAGACTCCTAATAGGAAACCCTGGATAAGAAAGTGGATAAGAGCCATAGGTGAACTAATGGGCCCATAGTAAATGATGGAAGGGGGTTAATGTACCCCCAGTAGCCTATTCCCTGCCCCTTAAAAATGTGAATAAAAAAAAAATCAGTCCTGTATCATGAGAATGCTAGCTCTTGTGTCAACTTGGAACAGGGTTAACCCCAAGGTAAAATTAACTCCTGGGGTCTGAGAGCACCCCCTGCCTCCCTGGGCAGTGATTTGTAGTTTTTAAAAAAACGTACAGAGAGGAATTCCCTTTCTTGTTCTAGAAAAACTGAAAAAGCTTACTCCTGTTCCCTAGAAGTGCTATAACCACAACAATTAAAATCTGCAAAATGCTGAGTTGTATCTCTCTTCCATTTTTAGAAGCTGCTGGGAATAAAATGGACTCCAGTTAGTTTAGGTGCTTGATAGTTTTAATTTCCAATCTGTTTCAATAGGGGAGAATCAGTCCCATTATCAGGTTCTCAACCTGTGGATCCCCAGATGTTGTTGGACTGCAACTCCCATCATCCCTGAGCTCTGGTCTTGTTAGCTAGGGGTGATGGGAGTTGTAGTTCAACAATATCTAGGGACCCACAGGTTGAGAAAGGCTGGACTATGTTTAGCTTCCTGAGGAGGAGGACATGGAATATCACAGTACAAGCCTGCACATCCCCAACAGCAGCGGCAAAAAGGGGGGTCCTTGTGCCCATCAGGCCTAACCAACATGGTCCATGCACTTCTTTCAGGCAGTGTGCTTGCTGAAGGAAGATGGGCTCTGCTGAGCAGGCTGTTATGGGCCAGAAGTCAGCTTCACCTGCTGAGCAGCAGCCTGAAGGAGCAGAAGGTAAAGTGACTCCACCTGCTGCTGATCAGCCTTCTTGTTCCTGATGAGAACCAGCTGGCTCCAGCTTTCTTAAGCAGGGTTTCCAGCCTTTGTTGTTCCTGGCCAGACCTTGCTGCTGCTTGCTTTTCATGAGCTTGGACTCTTGGCTTTCTTGACCCCCTGGACCGTCTGACTGCTCTGAGATACTCCTGACCTTCGGACTGGACTGAACCTTGCATTTGGACTCTGCTCCCAGGCAAGTATCCCCCTGAAACTTGACTGGTTAACTGGCCTTGCTCGCCACTCAGCTCTGTTGTGGCTGAGCAGCATGGGACTAAAGGGCAGAGTCACTGAGTCCATATATATATGGCACTGTCTGCCAGCAGTGCTGTTAGCTGAGACTGTGTGGTGGTGGAGGATCAGTAGCTCTGCCCTTCACCAAAGAGGCTGCATAGGGGCCTGGCATAAATGATAGGCCGCAACATGGAGGTTGAGGCTGCCAGGTGGAAGGACTTCAATATGCTGCTTTACATTCCTAGGCTTATTCCGGAGGGTTAGGCAGCCCAGGCAGATGTGGACATAGGCAACTGAGTGCCAAGTATCAATGGGGAGAACATGAGCATCTTGGCCCACATTACATGCATGTTTTTTCTTCTGTGCTTCAGAGTCCAGAATCTCCCAGACAACCCTCAGAAGGTCTTCATACTGGATCTGTCTTCTGTACCCACCTTGAAAGTGGGGTGTGGATATGGCCCTGTTGCTCTGAAGCCTGCTCCCATCTTGGGCCCTGCCAGTTGTCCATCCTGGGCTGTGGGTTCTTCCTTTACTGAGCAATATGCCTCAGATGAAACTCTTACTAAGTTTGCATGAGATCAAAGTCAGGTGCAAAAGAGGCAGGGAAGGTAGATCATATATTTAAAATAAGGAACAGAGTAATCTTGCTTTCAGTACCAAAGTTCAGTGCTACCGTACCAACCTCCAGTCCCAATTTTCTTTATTTTAGCAATTTTCTTTATTTTATGGGAGGGAGCCTGACTTTTTATTGCTGTTGTTAAATGCCTGGGAGTACAAAACCCTTGCTGATCTCTACCGCAAATTGCCCAGAGATCTACTAGTAGGTCCTGACCTACCTTCTTCCCACTCTTGGTCTAAGACAGGGGTCAGCAACCTTTTCCAGCCGTGGGCCAATCCACCATCCCTCAGACCATGTGGTGGGCTGGACTGTATTTTTTTTTGGGGGGGGGGATGAACGAATTCCTATGCCCCACAAATAACCCAGAGATACATTTTAAATAAAAGCACACATTCTAGTCATATAAAAACACCAGGCAGGCCCCACAAATAACCCAGAGATGCATTTTAAACAAAAGGACACATTCTACTCATGTCAAAACACGCTGATTCCTGGACTGTCTGCGGACTGGATTGAGAAGGCAATTGGACCGTATCTGGCCCCCGGGCCTTAGGTTGCCTACCCCTGGTCTAAGGGATGAGAGACACTTCTGTTGTCATCTGTGAATCTGGCACCTCATTAAAATATGGAAAATATCTGATACCTTGTATATACAACCTGTTACACAGAGGATTTCACATCCATCAAATTTTGACGTGGACAATTGGGATCCAGCCATTGCTTTGCATTGTTTGAGGTTTGAAGGAAAGACTGCTGCTTCAGGAACTTAGATACTTTTAAGAATAATTTTTATTAACCGACCAATTACATCAAATCAAACCAAATTACATAAATTCCAAATTACACAGCTGAATTTTAAATTTTTGTTGGGGGTACCCATATTTCAAGTTCCGAAGGGATCCAATCAACTTCTTGCTTCTTACTGCTGTTTTAATATCCACAAATCTAACCTTATGATGTTCACAGTACTATCCAGTCCTTTCTTATTATTTTTCCACATCTCTTGTTGTTATTTTCATATATTTTTCCTTTCTCTTTGTGACCTCTGATAGTCTCCGCAAGCTGGTTAGAACAGTTTGTAATCCTGCGTGGATATTTTTTTTTTTTTTATCCAGTAGCCATATCCAGACGTTTTCCATATAACATCACTTCCATACATCAAAACAGTCTTAGCGTCATTAATCTTCACCAATCTGCCTCCTTTCTCAAAACCTCTGAGGAAATTCACTAGGAATGCAGTCTGAAAACAAATCCGTTCTTCCTCCCGGCTGTAAATCCTTTGGCAAGATGGCGACTCCGAATTAATTGCTGTGCCATTCCCAAAAGCTCTTATTGCTTCTCGGTCTCCATAAAGCATACTTTTGGTTAAAGTTTATCTCCACACAGACCTTAATCATCCTGCTTGGGTCAGTTCAACCGACGGTTCTAATGAGGAGGGGTTCTTCTAAATCACATAGAAGGAAAGTAAAAAAGGTCCGTCCCCCCCATTCAGCCCCGTTGTCAACAATACCCCGCCTTTGGTGTATCTTCATCGTAAAATATTCCTGTTTCTCCAGCCCGTCGTCTTCTTTTGCAGAGGTCACTTAAATTAGCAGACTTCACTCCCCTTCTTCACTTGAAATATGTGCATTTGCTTCTTTTGTAATTAATTATTCCAAATTGCTGCAACTAGTGCGCGATCAGAGACAGCGCCCAGGAGAGCCGATGTCCACACGGGGGCATTCTGCCTAGGGCCCTCACCCCCTTCTTTTGAATTAGGGGGTGATTTATGGGCACAGCAGGCAAGGGCTGTTTTCCCCATTTCCTTGGGGCAACAAGGGAGGCTGCCTACTCCCATAACAGCCTCTTAATTACCCCGTGTGGGTCGGAGAGATGGTATTGTCGGCCATCTTCCAATGCGCCCCCTAGTGGCCCCCCGGAACTTAGATACTTGTGGGGGTGTTTTTCTTTTAATGTCAGGGATGGGCAACCTGTGGCCCTCCAAATACTGTTGGACTCCAATTCTCATCAGCCCCAGTCAGTATGGCCAACAATCAAGGATGGTGGGAGGTGGAAGTCCAAGAACATCTGTAGGCCACAACTTCCCCATCCCTGTTTTATGCAAACTACTTTAGGAGCCTTTGTTGGGGGGTTATCCAGTACCAAGTGTTTTTACGTATAAATGAAAAAAGCAGCCTCATTTTGTGGTTTAGGGGAAGGTGCCTTGATTTTGACATAAAATAATCCAAGGTGAGATTTGTATGGGTTTTAAGATGGTGTTGGTTTTGTTTCCCGATGGGCAAAATCGATCCACATAACTTGGGTTGTGAGTGACTCTTGAATTACTTCTATCTGAGCGGGTATCACCAGTTGCCATCGTAGAAGAGAAACGCTTTGGTTTTGTGAGTTGAAATAATTGCTTTTTTTAGTGTAATACAGATTCAGCCATTGCTGCTTAAAACACCATTTGACAGGCCACTTTATAATGAAGGCCTGGCAACAATGGATTGTAATCTTAAAATGCTAGTGTATATATAATCTCCTCTTAAAAAGTTTAGTGCCGCTTGAAGAGAAATGTAATGAACAAGTGATTAAATCGGCACTGTATGGGAGTGCTCTCACCTCTAGTACCATACCTGTGTATTCTTTGTTTTTGGGCATGTCTGCTTGTATGCATGTCCCTCTCTTCCATTGCCTGTCAAGTAGCAAGAGGCAGGCAGCTATTAGGGGTGGGGATGTGCTTCAAATGATACCGATTGTTCAGAGAAACAAGGAAATGTGTAGAGTATTTCTTCCAGGAGTGGCTGCAGTAAAATACAGAGTCACGGATTCCTGTTTACTTTTGTATGCTCTCCGGGGATTGGTCAATGTGGAGGGTGGAGGTGAGATAATCCCTTTGGAAGCAGCAATTAATATCTATTTGCTAGCAATTGCTGCATTTTGAGGAGATTAGCACAGTGGAACCCAATTATAGCAGTGAAACTTCCCTGTAAGGGGGAGGCGTACATTGTCAAACAGTAAAGCAATTTGAAGACTACGATTCCATTAAACTTTCTCAATATAAATCACTGGTTTGTGCTCTGTGGATGAGATTGTTCTCGTTTTCTGCACAACAAATCACCTGTGTACCCCACTGAGGGTTACCAACTTACTCGCCATACTGTGCTACTTGCTACTTAGCGCCCATTATCTTTGTGTGAGCATCTCTAAAATCGGCTTTAAGTATTAGCTTTGATTTTCCTCCCTGGGACTAAAATATGATCATTTTTGACTAAGCATGAGCTGGGCTCTGCGGGAGACTTTTTGAGAGTGCATTTCCCCAAGCTTTACACATCTCCACCTCCTGCTCACAGGTGACAAAGTTATTCATTTTGCCTGCCAGCCCTATTTGTATTAAGTGGCCTCAGGAGAGCCTGTGCATAGGCAGCTGGCTTGTTCTTAGCTGCAGTTTGTGAGTGATGATTATGGATAAGCTGTCTGTGGTAACAATACATGAGTTATTTATAACTCCCAACTTGGTTCTGACGTAGGTTTGTTTTTTGACTTCTCATTTATTTCCTGTTAAAGCTTCAAACCCTGTGGTTGCCGTTACTCCAGGCAAGAGCACTACACAAGAACTGAAACACTGAACGGTTATCTCTGAGGATGAATTAGCTTCCTAAATCATATGGGGCAATGCAAGATCTGTGTGTTTTTCTCCCCATGGCTACATATTATGGTTGTGTATTGAAGTGTGTGTTAATATTGGATTTTACAGGTCCACTGTACCTATGTTGATTTGACACAGAGCCGTCTGAATATGCAAATTCTGGAATGTCAAAGTCTGAAAAGTTGAGGGCACCTGCATATGAAGATTTATTTACTGAATGATAGGAAAGTGTCCACTTTGAATTTAACGGTTTGCAGTTAGACATGTCTTCATAGTCATGAGTGAGACAGCTCACTCATTTACATGTTTTGCAGGGTTATATGGTTCTGAGGCAGAGCATTTATATGGACATATGATTACAGCTCAGGAGCTGCTCTTGTGTAGACATAGGTTTACAGAATCAAATATTTGCACAGATTTGTTTACATATTCTATATCGTTCTTTGTATGTTTCAATTCAGAACCAGATAATGTAATAGAATATGCTAATTATCACACTGCAGTAAGATTATTATTTTTTAAATAATAACAAAATCCCTTTATAGGTGCTTTTATGAGGTAGATCTGTTCAACAGTGTCTTCTTTCCGCCCACGCCAACTCCTATAGCACATGCTTGATTGCTTGTGGAAATTTCTTCTTACTACCTAAAATGACAATGTTATCTGTTTCTAAGGGGCTTGTTTATCATTTTGGAATTGCTGTTCTTTGTTCAAAGTGTTCAAACAAACCATGCTATAGCGACATCTAGTGATGGAAAACAAGTATTACCACATTAGACAATAAGGGGTACAAAAAAAAAAATTGTGGATCACATTGTTAGAAATAGTGAGGGATATACTTGTGTTGTAGTTCTGGGTACCTTTGTCTTGGTGGTGATGGGTGATTCTTACCCAGCTGAGTCAATCCATATCTGAAAAGTATCTCATTTCCTATACTAGCTGGGGGTTTAAGAACGACAGAAGAGGCTCTCCTGGTGGTTCTGCCATTTTCAGAGTTTAGCAGCGGTTGCTTGTGAGAGCTCTCTCAATGATGGCCCCAAGAATGTGGAACTCCGTCCCCATAGAGGTGTGTGTTGCATCATATATTCACAGCTTTTGTCAGTTGCTAAAAGTATATCTATTTACCTTGACCTTTGAATGTTGAATTCCTTTTTTTTTTTTTTGTATCTTCCCTATAATGTGCTGTTTACAGTGGTACCTCAGGTTACAAACACTTCGGGTTACAGACTCCACTAACCTGGAAGTAGTAACTCGGGTTAAGAACTTTACCTCAGGATGACAACAGAAATTGTGCGGCGGCGCGACGGTGATAGTGGGAGGCCCCAATAGCTAAAGTGGTACCTCAGGTTAAGAACGGACCTCCGGAACGGATTAAGTTCATAACCAGAGGCACCACTGTATTGACTTTGGAGTTATTGGTGTGATTATTTTTTTGCATTTATATGTTGTAACCTAACCTGGGACCTTCCAGTTAAGGGCAGGTAAGAAATTATTCTTACCGTAACTACATTAACTTATATGATGACAGCTACTATTAATTCCATTATGTCATCACAGAAATATCTGTTTCCTTTCCCTCTGATGGAGGAAAAGATTCCAGGATCCTGATTATCAGGAAGCAAAGCTGTTCTTCACCCTAGTTGAGAAGCATTATTAGTGCAAGGAAGAGATCAATTCAAGGCAGGAACATACACACACCCTTTCCCACCCCATCACTGCTGGAAGATTTTGCAGCAGATGCTACCCAATGATAAGTACTTTGATTATAGCAAAGTAGCTGTTGCCTGTGAACATTCAGTGACAGTACATAATGGTATATCTGTCTGTGGAAGCATAGCCTATCCTGGGAAAATTACCCCTCTTAGGCGGTTGCTGTCAACAACAGGCGCACCTTAATTCCTCTGAGTATAGTCAAACTCCCACTGTAGGCTAGACAAACCCAATATAGGATTGTGGCATTAAATCATTTTCTTTGGATTAAACATAAGACAGACCTATGTGCTGCTAATAGTAGCATGGGAGGGACAATTTATTAGGTACATCTCCCTCCAATGCAGTACTATGACAGCTAGGGCTGCCAGATGTCCTTTATTTAAGGCATTCCTCTAATTTTGAATCACATTTACTTTTTCAGTCTTAGGTGCACACCACACCACAGCAGTAAGGTTTTTGACATAGTGGTCTGGCAGCTGATCTGATTTTTGGAAAAGCTGTACCTAATGAAATTCTCTTTTCTCTTGGTTATCAAAGACATGGGAATACTGCCTTGTACTCAATTGTGTAACCCTATTATTTTGACAAAGAACTCTTAAAATACTCCTAAGCATGGAAAGGTTAAATATGAGACCCAACTACTCTGCCTATAGTATTACAAAAAAGGAGAATGCATAATATCAATCAAGTATTTATTAGTAGGAGGAGGAGAAAAAAAAGTGACCTGTCTGGGCAGCTCACAGCCCTCTAATACTTAGTCTCAAATGGTTAAATGAGAACACTAGTCTTAATAAACTGCAGTTGTAAGAAACAATACAAATTCAAGAAGCTTGATGGTGCTCCAGTTTTATATGCCATCTTTTAAATAGTTCTCTACCATTCTTGCACTTTGCTTCATTTCCCCCCCAAGGCCAAGGGGGCTGGCCTATTCACAGGCAGGCCATATTCTTGTTTTGTCCAATGTGCTCAATGTGGCTTACTCCAAAATAACTGCACATAAGGCTGTGTACATACAAAACACATCCCACCTAGAGACTGCAGTTTGCATCTCACAGAGCAACAATTCCCAGCACCCTTAAAAAACTACAGATACCAGAATTCTTGGGGTCTAGGGATATGCTGTGAAGGTATGGTGATTACAGAGCCTTAGCAGCATGACCTTATGCCAGGAAATGATCATCCCTGTTTTCTGATCCTTAAAACTCTTCCTACCTCACTTCATTGAAGTGAGGCAGCCTTCAAAAGAGTTCTCTTTAATAAACAAGGGCAAATTACGTAACACCATAAACCTGGAATCAAGCTGGCCATAATGTAAAAGGGAAGGAACATTTGTTTGAAGAGGAATTAGGAGGAGAAAGGAAATAGGCAGGCACAGCGGCGTAGCGTGGGTTATCAGCACCCGGGGCAAGGCAAGTAATTTGCACCCCCTAACCCGGGGCAAGGCAAATAATTTGCGCCCCCTAACCCGGGGCAAGGCAAGTACAGTAATTTACTCTCCCAAGCAGCAGCAGCAGCAGCAGCGAGGCTTCTCTTTCCCCCGCGCTCTCCTGGAGCTGCCTCTTTTCTTTCCTTTTTTCCCTTTCTCCAAGGCTTTTCGCTTTCTCTCCTTAATTGATTCCTCCTCCACACCGCAGCGTTTCCTAGCTGCTTCCCCCCCCCTTCCCCTCTCTCTCCTCCTCGCTCTGCTTGCCTTGCCCTGCACCGGCAGCAGCAGGCGCAGCCAGACCCCCGCCAGCCAGCCCGCCCGCCCGCCCACCCGGCTTCCCCTCCTTTTTTTGCCCGCGGCAGAAGGCTCCGCTCTCCCCCTTCCGCGACCTCCTCGCCAAGCCGAGCGAGCGCGGGCTCCCTAACCCGTGGATTTTAGTAGGGGCAGAGAGCTGCTAGTGCGAGCGCGCCCCCCGCCCATGTTGCGCCTGGTGCGGCCGGCCCCCCTGGCACCCCCCATGCTACGCCACTGGGCAGGCAAGAGCTTACAAAGATACTGTGATGGTAGAAATTGCAATTGTGGGACAAATGGACTTTTCAAGGAGCAGATGCAGTCTCCTTAGGAAGGACATTTTGCCTTTGTTCATTTACTAGAGGCGTTCAAATTGGGCGGGTAATGCCAGCCTGTTTTCTCTGTGATGAGGAATTGTCATTGTCCCCCCCCCCTAACTTGGTGCTGATGCTTTGCTAGGGACAATTTAAAATGTACATATATTTAAATGAATTTCCATGCAAATGAGCAATGACAGCTTCCCCCACTGCCCCCACACGAGGTGGTAACATTATTTGCACATGTTAATTAATTTAAATGCATGCACATTTTAGAAAAGCATTGCATAGAGTAGATGCTGAACTACAAAACCAAAGTAAAGTGTTGGGGGTTGGGTGGGCAGTTCTGGCCAATGCAAGTCAATGTTGGCCCAGGACAGTTTGCTGTTTGCACTGTCTTCAAGGGCCAACTTAAAAATAAAAATAAAAATCTGCCACCCTTCAGACACCTAATTATGCCTTTATTTCTCCCACTCCTATTGCATGGTAGGGCTAGCCCTGGTTTAAGTCTAGCTTGTTGTAAAATCCTGATTTTTATTTTATTTTACCAATATGCATTTTCCCTGCATCTTGTAGAAGTAGTGCCTGTTTTCAAAGTTATGAAGGGCACAGACTCTACCATGAGGGCTTTGCCCACAGTCCAAACCAGAGCTCTGTGTGCTAAATAATTTGAAATTGGTGGGCCTAAGGGCGCTGGACTACAGGTTTGGACGTGCCCACTGTCTACACCTCACTTAAAAATATCTTGAAAGTGCATTGGGTTTTGCATTGGGTAAGCCTATAGACAGAAATATATTCTCAGAAAATCAAGCATAGTTGCTTCCTGACCGCTCTGAGGCTCGTCATCCGAGGCTACTGTTGTTCTCCAGTACTGCTGATCAAGGGGAACTTCTAAGTTATGTATATTCAGGTGAATTAGCATAACTGATTGGTGATGTGTGTCTCTTCCTCCCTATTAACAGCTGCACAAAGCACACAGCTAGTCTAATTTAGCACAGCACCTAAATTGGCATTGTACATTGGTTAAGAATATAAGCTATATGCTGGAGATCCCTGGTTGAAATCTCATGAACTGAACCAAACCATTACATTCCAGCCCCAGCCTCCTATCTGAATCCCCAGGATAATAGTCCCTTGCAGGGCTTTTGTTAGAATTCCATGGAGAGGGTGTATTTGAGTACTGAAGACAAGAGCTGCATTATAGTTTCTACTATTAATAACAGGTTTGTGGTAAGGCAGTGATGTGACCTCAGGTAGGAACTAAATAGATTCAAGCAACTGAACCAGTTCACACAACCTCTTTGTTCCATTTGGACTGAAACCCTGAACACGCATAGGACTGACTTCTGAGTAAATAGGAATAGGCTTGCACTGAACAACTATTGCAAAGAATCACTGGGGATCCTAGAGGCAAGGTCAGAGGTTGGCATAGTTGGGCCCCTGCTGAGGCCTGGGATCCCACTGCTGTGTGCCTGTTGGCCCTGCTGCCACACCTGTTCACCATTGCTGCCTGCTCATCTACCATCTACTAAGTGTGTGGCGACATCAGCAATAATAAGAGAGCAGCTGCTCCTGTGCATTTGTTCACCAGCTTCACTCTGGAGAACGTACTGCGAGTCTGTGTAGACAACGCTGAGCTAGATGGACCAACGATCTGACTCTGTATACAGCAACTTCCTATGTTTATATGATGGGAAATGAGGAACAGCATGTCCTCCAGGAACCCTGAGGCTCAACCCCCTTCCTCCCTTTGATGGTAGCTGCAAACGACTGCAATCCCATCTGGATTTGATTATTAGTTTGGGCATCAAAGGCTGGTAACTATTTTTAAAAAACCTACCTGTGCTAGCCTTTTCTCAATGGGGAATTGCAGTGGGGGAAGGATGATAGCTCAGTGACAGAGCATCTTAATTAAAGCTTGTCCTAGGTTTAATCCCCAGCATCTCAAGGTAGGGTTGGGAGAGTCCCCTATCTGAAATCCAGGAAGGCTACTAGCAGTTGGTGTAGACAGACCTGAGGTTGATGGACCAGTGAATCTGACTTGGTACAAGGCAGCTTCTTTTGTTCCTATACCAGGAACATAGTCAACACCTTCACCCATTTTTAAAAGCAGACACAGCATCTATACAAATCCTCTTGTAAAGTGAGTAAATTAATGTCTTTAATGAGATGTCTTTACCTGTTGAGCTGCTGTCAGCTGCTTTTTTAAAAAAACAAACCAACCTCATACTAAAAAAGGGGAAAAAAACCCCTAACAAAGTTCTAAAAACTCTCAAGCTTTCTGTTTGTGGAGCAAAAGGAGGTGTGTGTTTCAACTAGCTTGCCAGCATGTGGACTCCGAAAGATCTTATGAGCTTTGCACTTCCTGTGGAGGCAGGGAGAAGAACAAAGCCCGTGAAGGTGCCTTTTCTTTTCCTTTTCTCCACTATCTGCTAAATTGTAGCCTCCAGCCTCCCCCCTGCCCTGCGACCTTGGGGGGAGTAAGATGAAGTGTAAAGGAATCCTCCTCGCCGCCATCCTGCAGGCATGGACCCCAATTACAGGTAAGGCTAGCTTTTCATATTTTGGTACGAAACCCCTTTGAAACTCATTTCTAAATGGAGGCTGTTGAATATGATGC
Organism: Podarcis pityusensis; assembly: GCF_964106645.2. Lineage (NCBI taxonomy): Eukaryota > Metazoa > Chordata > Lepidosauria > Squamata > Lacertidae > Podarcis > Podarcis pityusensis. The sequence continues at coordinate 40,919,705 of NC_138027.1, forward strand.
TCCCCTTGTACCAGGAGGGGAGTCTCTGTTTGAGCTTCTGCCGTATGTGCACCCTCTTAGTTACAGCTAGCTATGATCTAGTGGGAAAACTGCAGCCCCATAATTAGTTTTAAAAGTACAGCATATATTGGCACTTTGTGGGCTGGTGAGGAGCACGGGTGGCATAAAAGATAACAAACCATATCTGGAGGTGTAAACTACACTGTGGCCTGTTGGCGTCTGCCTGCAGAGGTGGGCAGGAAAGAGTATCTCTGGAATTACTGACCACCTGCTAGTTCCTCCTTTGCCCCTGCAATCATCTGTCGTAGAGTTCTGTTCCTCATGATGGCCAGGCCACAAAGCATCCCAATTATTCTCTGGATGAGAATCATTGCTGCCGTTCTTGAAACTTGGTTAAGGGAGGAGCTATCAGATTCCAAGTTGTTAGGACTTCTAAAGAAGCACATATTGCTCCCATGGTGGGGGAGTCCTTCTCCAAAAGAAGCTGGCAATGGTCAAACTCTGAATTGATTCAGACATTGGAGGGAAATAAGGAAGCAGCAATGGCGTGTTTGAATATAGCAGCTGCTTCTATGATTGGACTAAGATGCTGTGCACATTTACTTTGTCCTTAACATAGTGGGGCTTGCTTCTGAGTAAGTAAGATTGAAACCATGCTGTATACTTTCATCTTAGCCAACTGTTTCTATGTCTGGGATGGAAATCCAGCAGACATTTCACATATTTAGCACCTCTGTGACTGCAATCTTGTGTGCTCTTAACCTGAGCGTAAGCATCATTGATCACAGTGGGACTTGCACGTCTGAATAAACAAGCATACACAAGCCATACAAATGAGCACAGATGTATGTCCTAATTCTGTGTTAAAAGAAATCTGAAAACTTTGGTTTGTGTTTCAATATCGGTTTCCAAAATGTTAGTTTGCTTCAGTTATACTTCTATGGTTTTCTGAGTGATAGTTAGAAGCTTCCTTCCAAAGAAAGCACCCAAAGCTGTTTATTCTTCTGCGTTTCTGCTCAAGATAAATTCCCAGCAACAGTAAAATGTAAAATAAGTTGGAAATATTAAAGGTAATTCTAAGTTTTGCACTGGAAGGCTCTACTAGATTTTGTGATAAAACTAGCATTAATTGGCTGCCTTTCAATACCACTATACAATTAATAGCATAACAAGGACTTTAGTTACACTAAGCCTAGTCTGATGCTTGATTTGCATGTGAAATATTTTAATAGCTATTAGCTATGAAATAGCACATATTAGGAGACCCATATTAGGCTAGGGGAAAATACCTACTTTGTAAATTCTTTTCTTTCTCCTTACGTATACTTCAAATATTGATAAAATAATCAAAAGTGAACTGGTTGAACCCACTCAGCTTTATGTGGGAGCTGATTGCATTCCTAATGGCATTCCTATATGGTATAATGCGTTTGAGATACTTGGTATAGAGAGCCATGAAGAACCCAGAGCATTTAGAAAGCTTTTGAGGGAAATGGAGCATATTCACCAGGCTCTAGATAGAAGTTATTCCTAAGCTAGATCTTTATCTATTTTAATTTGTATTTATACACACACTCACACACAGAGCTAATACAATATTACAGCTGTGCAATTTTGTTTAAAGTATCTTCCCTGATTGGATACAGCAGCTTCCACAAATAGCTTAAGAGAGCTATGTTTCTATCTTTGCCAAAGGTGCCCCCCCCCGGAAAAGAGAAGTTTGGGGGGGGGGGAGGTCTGTGCACAGACACACTCCATATTTCCATCCAGCTCTCTCTCAATCCATTCAGTCAAGTTATGTGAACTTCTGTGCTAAGGCAACTCAGCTGAATGGATTGGGAAGACTGGATATCATACAGGCCTCTTATTCCTTAAAAGTAGCTTGTCATTCTGCTTAGACACACTTATATGGGCATGCTGAAAGGAGGAAAGCTTTGAACACTGTGGGGATCTCCTGACTCCTGCCATGTGGGCACTGTACCTGCCCAGGGATAGAGGATACCCATCATGTGTATGGACATCGGAGGGAAATAAACTACAAATATCCCTGATACAAGAAGTTATTTTCTTCAGTCTTTTCTAGTTTCATTATTATTATTTATTTAAATGCACCATTACTGTATTTTAATTTATTTAAATATTTATTTAAATTATTATTTATATAAATGTATTAATATAAACGTACGTTTCAAGAGAAACCGGTTTCCAGAACGGTAGTATTAATATCATAACATCCATTTAGTCTAGGGTTCATGTCCGATAGTCCTTGACTGAAAAAGAAATATAGCTACAAGGGCAAAATGAAGGGCACGTCTCCCAATAAATAATACAAAATGAATGATTTTTGTCAGCATATAACTGTCATCTACATTAAATAACAAAATGGAATTCGACTTCCATAAACATGTATTATTTTTGTAGACCCCATGCTGCTAAAATTTATACATTCAATTCTTAATAACTACTGGGTCTCATGGTACATCATTTACTAGCCAATACATTTACTAGCAGATGGCTTATCAATATATTTGGCACACTTGTCATCAAAGCAATTTGGTAATATTGCTATTTGGACCTCAAGAAGAGAGCTTTTTGTTTTAAAGGTATGTTCCATCAGAAATGTTTCAGTGGTCAGAGACCATCTATTAAAATTTTTGCACTTTACTCCTGGGCACACTTTAAATTGGTCTAAGTATTAACACCATTCTTACTGCTAACCAGTCCAATTTATTGTCAATTATTACCAATGAATATATAAGTATAGGGAAATACTAGCCTTTTTTTCTTTTTTGAACATGGCCATAAAGATGAAAGACCATTAAAAATAAGGCCTTGGAAACAGTCCACTGGTTAAAAGCTAAACAGGTAGGAGCCAAGGGAAAAGTGATACGCCAACAAGACTATATCCATTTATCTCTGTGCATGAAGCTTGGTGATTTTTATTTTTTTTAGTTCATTTTGAGATAAAAGCTGCTTTGGAGCAAGGTACAGCACAGGTAACTTTGGAAACATATAAACAGTTTCTGATCAAAAGAGAAAGCAAATTAAGGACTGAAAACTATGCAATGTTGAAATGCATGGCTATGATGAATGATTTGAGCGTCCATTTCACCAATCCAGTTTCAGGAACGTGAACTTGATAATCCTATATGGTTATCCATCACAGGGAAGAAGTTCCATTCCTGCAAGGATTTTTTATTTTCTCTATTAAGGTGTTAAGCAGAATCTGTCTGTTTGTTGATTGAAAACACATCTACATATAGCATTGTTTGCATAAACAATGCATAGGCCTATAACAGACCTTCATTCATTGGTAAGTCTGACTAGCTCCACTGCTGGAGGCGGTATACCTTTGAATACCAGTCACTGGGCATCACAAGTGGGGCGAGTGCTGTTGCACTCGGGTCTTGTTTGCCGGCTTCCCATAGGGATCTGGTTGAGCACTGTGAAAACAATATGCTGGACTAGATGGGCCTTTTGGGCCTTATCCAGCCAGGCTCTTACGTTCTCAGTGATTTAAATTTCTAGGTGTTGATAGAACACATGGCAGTTTTCATTATCATAGCAAGTTGCTAGGGTCCACATACTTTTTGAGTCGCCTGGTAGCTGGGCTCTTCTAGATGGTGTGATGAGTTAGTAGTTTCCAACTCAATTCCTTTGTAACACAAGATACACAGGAAAGCCATACATGCCACCTGTAGCTTATGTAGGCAAGTCCAATACCAGTAAACAACAACATGCCCACAACAACTGCTGCCACCATCGCTATTAGGAATTGTTTTCCACCCTGTGTTCTTTGAAGACACGCAAGTTTGCCAGCACAGCTGTCACAGCCATCTGCATTTAATGCCATTGTTTTTGAAAAACTGACTGCAGAAAGCAGCTTTGCGTTCTTGTGTTTTAGATTACACTGAAACAAATGCATCAACGTCCTTCAAGCATTCTGAATTAGTACAAGATGCCCCCAGATTGCAACATTTAAAAATATACTTTTTAACCAAGAACAATAATCTGAATATGTCGGTATCTGGTAATGAGAGTAGAAAAATAACCTTCATTTATATGAAGCTTAGTCTCATTTCGCTTTCCTGAAAGGTGATTAGAAAAATTGTATGAAAAGAAATACTTTCTTGCTCTTGGCTAATACGTATATGGTTGAATCAAAATTAGGGGCCTGTCTTTGTGAATATTGCCTTGTTCCCAGAAACCACCCTCTGGTTTGGGCTGGGAGGGTCTTAAAAGGAGTCAATCCTACTTGCGAATGGTTTCTGTTGCTAAGACAATTGAGTCAACAGTTTTGGTCCTGCCAGCCCAGCTGCCTTATCAACAAGAATGTTTGCTCCCTTCCACATTCCAATATGGACAAAACTGTGCAGCCCAGATACTTTAGCTATAGAGTTATTGTCCCCTCTCTAATTTAGAATGAAGGCGAAGCTATGCACTCAGTGACATAAATATGTCACAGTGCCACGTAACTCATAACATTTCTTATGCAATTCCCGATTGGCTGGCGCTACTCAGAGAAGACAGAATTCCAAGGAGGAAAAAACCTTGTTTTTCAAGGAACATTGTGAATCCCTCCCCCAACAAAAAAAGTTCCCCTTTTGTTTTGAAAATGTATGTGGGCAAAAATACCTCACAGTCCAAGCCAAGGTAGTCCCTCTTTATTATGTTTAATAATAATAATTCATTAATATCCTTTAAATATGAAATTCAAATGAGGATTATTATATAGGGATTATCCGAGATTAAACAGAATCAACTGTTGTTCATTGTGTGTGGAGGGCACTGATAGTGTCATGCTCTTGAACACTCTGTAACTCACCAACCCTGCCAATAATTAGAGATGTTGTATGCATACATAAGTGGGGGACCCATAGATGTTCTCGGGGGCTTGTGGTTAGTGTGCCAATTGTTAAAATTCCCCCAATTCCCCCTCCTCTTACAATTCTCCTGGTTTGCAAAGGGGCAAACTGGAAAGAAGAATGACTGACGTTGAAATTGAATGTGTATCATCTGAGCCCACTCCCCACCCCCCTGCTTCTCTGTTCTAATAGACGACGGTGAGCACCTACTCACAGCTCTTTGCTGCAGGGAGATTCCAGGGGGTTTGAATGCAGCGGTGGGAGGGGATCCTGACCCCCCCTCCACACTGTTTGTCTGCCCTGCTTGACCCCACTGTTTGTTGCCTTCCAAGTCCATGTGCTGATACCCTACTTTTCAAATAGATATATAGATTAAACGATACACACCACCCCTCTCTCCATATCCATTTAATATCTTTTTTCACTTTCCTTGCAGGTACGTGTGTGAGGATTTTGATTATATTACTAGTCTCTAGAGAATCAAGATAGCTTGTGGCTGACATTTACCATAAATTAAGCAGTCATTTCTTCTTCTGTACAGCTTAACCTCTGTAATACTGTGAGACTTGTCACAAGCCATGGGACTAAATATGCTAACACAGATAATCAATACTATGCTGATTGTTTTGGAAATGTTTATCAGTTCTGCTTTCCAGTTATCAGATGTTCTCCATTGATCATTGTCCGTTCCCTGTTTGTATATATGAATGCTGACAGGAAAATCTGAAAGAGACTTTAATATTTATAGCCATTTTGCACCTTTTTATGCACAGTGATTTCATTAATTCATAGCAGGCTGTGAACTGGGACGTTGATGCATCAGACAAAAAGAAGCAAATTGGGTAGCTTCCATTAATGGTTTAGCAGCTAAACTTCTATGTATTTTCTGTTTATCAGCATAATCTAGTAAACGTGTTCTATTCAGACATTGATCAGTTCCTAAGGAATGAAGCAACATGTTGTTTTCCTTGGCGTTATCCGGGCTAGAAAATGGGTCAAATAGATAAAAATTAACAACGTATGCCACATTAAAAGCAAAACAAAACTCAATTTCTATTTGTGTGCCTTAATATTTAATATTTCTAGCAGATGTTCTTTACTTAAGTTTAGAGTGACACAGCAGAAGTGGACAGTGGTGTGTATTTTATAAAGAAAAGAAAATGGATTTTGCTTAGGAAGAGCTGTATGTGTGTGGACATGCATTTTTTGACATTATTTAAATGAATTGTGTAATTAAAAGTTATGTTAGGACTTCATAATTTTCCCCCTACAGTAGTAACTTTGGATCTTTCTCAAGCAGAAGGCCAGTAGTTGTTTTTTAAATCTGTTTAAACATCATATTTTGGTTTGCATCCTTTTGGTGCTGTTGCCTTTGGAATTTTTTTTCATTAATAGGATGTAAGTATTTAAGAGGACGTTCAATCACAATTTAAGGGTTGTGCTGTTTACACATTACCCAGTGTGTTGACTTTGTGTTGTGTGTCCCTCTGGGAACATATGACATGGAAGAAGCCCACATGATGGCTGCTTCCACACCATGTATGCACTGTATGGAGGCACTTCATGTAAGTACACAGTGTGCTGTGTAAACACACAGCATGGCTGTTCCATGTGGGCAGATGCTTTATACATCTGCAGAGTGGGAGAAATGGTGGCTTTCCAAGAACCCAGAAGGAGTCTGAAATGTGGTCTGAAACCAGTAAGCAGTCTGAAAATAGCTCTCTTGCTATTTTGAAGTGCAAAAACAAAGGGATCTTGCTGTTTACCAGTACAATGTGTCAGAAAGGCAGAAATATAAAGAGAGAGAGAAATATTGTGAGAGAGCTCTATAAATCAGCAATACTATCTACCATCTATCTGTCTGTCTATTCCTCCTTTCCTCCTGAAGAAGCCCAGGTAGAATTAAAGTTTAATGGAATTCCAACGGTGTTTTTCAAGGTACTGAATCTGGAACTCTGCATACTGTTTCTCAGGTGCTCCAAACTCTGTTATGAATTCAGGTTGTCTTGTGGTACCATTAGTGGTGCTTGGTGGGCAGAAGGCTGAAAGGCCAAAGTAGTTGCAGCCAGAGCCAAAGAAGGGGAGGAATCTGACAGGCAATGCTGCCACTCATTGGGTAATCAGGCAGGCAGGTGGAGGTGTCTAAGGGAAAACTCAGGTCGGTGGGGCATGGTCCACCTAATGGACCAGTCTCCACTGGGTGCCATAAAGATTAACAGTGCATCTGATGAAGTGGACTGTGGTCAGTGAAAGCATCATAAATGTATTGGTGTTTAAGGTGCCAGAATTCTTTTTGCTGTTTATGATCTTGAGCAGCCATGTATAGGATTTATGCTGCTACGATTTGTAGTTAGGTCCCCCTGAAATCAATGGGACAAAATTTATCTATTTCCCCCAGTGTGGGAGTATGGAAAGTAAAAATGTCAGAAAGATCTGATTTGTGCACATTGCAGGGGTGTAGTGATTTATGTTGCTGAAATGGTATCATCATCATCATCACCATGTGATATGAATGCTAAGTTCCTAAACTAGGAGTATGGAGTTGGACCAGGCTTCCTCAACCTCGGCCCTCCAGATGTTTTGAGACTACAATTCCCATCATCCCTGACCACTGGTCCTGCTAGCTAGGGATCATGGGAGTTGTAGTTCTAAAACATCTGGAGGGCAGAGGTTGAGGAAGCCTGAGTTGGACCATCTGAAACATTGGGACATACTTTTCAGTAAAGATGCACAATACTGCACTGTATATCTTTTAAAAAAAATACTTTTAAGAACTCAATATTGTAAATACTTTTGCTCCAGAATTGAATCTCTGCAGTTAGCTAGCCAGCCCAGGGTCTACTATGTTGGAAATTGCTGCTACTCCTAGGAGCTTATACTGTATCTTTTAAAGGCACTTCAAGGAACTGAAGAGTTGAGTTTACAATATAATGCTAAGTGGATCATCAGGCTGACTTATTCTTTGAAACACCTGGAAAAGAAGTGGAGTACCACTGAAATGCCACCTTAAGAAGGTGCAGCCAATATAAAAACTATGCTGGAAGATACTAGACAATGAAACGGGTGAGGAACCTCCAGAATGGGGCCAAATGTGAGGACTCTGTCCAGCTCCAAGGACTCTCTCTATTTGCTCTGCTGTCCACCCTCCTTGTGTGCGTTTACCTGGCTGGAATGTGTTTTTGCTCTGCCTGGATGGGGAGATGGAGAGGGAGGTTGTGGAAACCTTTGATTTTTGCATGGTTGGAATGTAGAATTCTATGACGAATGACCCACTTCGAAAAGTGTTGTCAAGATTGGAAGGTTCAGAAACTCAAGCAAGGTCAATTCCCATAAAAGCATACAATAAAGTTTATTAAAAGCCAAACTCTGTGAAAATGAAAAGCTTCAAACAATTATGCAAGTTAAGACTGCTCAGAGTCAAAAACAAACATAACTATCTTATCTAGTTAGCTGACAGAAACACATGCACATAAATCTTAGCAGGCTGAGCGGTAAAGCAAAATACAGTGGTACCTCTAGGTACGAACTTAATTCGTTCTGGAGGTCTGTTCTTAACCTGAAACTGTTCTTAACTAAGGCGTGCTTTCACTAATGGGGCCTCTTGCTGCCACTGTGCCACTGGCACACAATTTCCATTCTCATCCTGGGGCAAAGTTCTCAACTCAAGGTAACTCTTCCAGGTTAGCGGAGTTTGTAACCTGAAGCGTTTGTAACTCGAGGTACCACTGTACCTTCTAGGTCTGAACAGGCGCTGACCTTCCATGAAGGGAGAACTGCTTAAAACCCCAGGTTTTAAGGGAACACTGACTATGGGCCTTCACCCTTTCCTCCCAAAGGAATTAGCACCTGCTCCCATCACATGTCTGATTACCGTTCCACACTGGCCTTGAGGCCTTAATGAGAGACATCTGTGTTTAAAATCATTATTCCAGGAGTTCTAACAAATTCCCACACAATCTGCATGCTTGTCTTAAAGGGAGAATATCACCACAGCCTCAGCCAATTTTGCTTCTGGCCCCTGCAACCTTTCAGAGTTTGCTCTCTGCACCCCTGCAATAAAATTGCTTAGAATGTACAGGACTGTAATTTCCCCTTGTTTTGATTATTTAAGATCTGTTGAGTTTTGAGGAATAGTTGGAGTTGTTCTAATTCGCTTTGATTTGATCACATCCATACTGTCATTGCAGAAAACAGGTCAGTGATAATATAGATAGTGCCTCTAAATAGTATGAAAAGTCTGCCTAGTTAATTAATGGGATGTACGCAGACAGGCATGCTCTCTTCTTCAATTGGATTTAAATGGGTCAGCCAACAGTATAAGCCAGTCACCTCCTAAATGAAGTTAAAATGTTTGTAGCAGAAAGATGCATATAATCACAGCATAAGCTTTCATAGGCTAGCTCCCTCTTCATCAAAAGTATATGCAGCAACAGACTAAGATGTTAACCCCTCTGGAAGATAGCTATAACAATGCATAATTCTAGATAATTACGTTTTGTACTTGCAAAAACATTGTCAAGGTATTAATTGCATTATTACAGTTTTGGTCTTTTAGTCATCTGTACTTGATTTTTCAAATTTATATTTCTAAGTAATTTGTATTTTGTGTTGTGGGTTTGTTTTTTGCTCTTTCCTTACTATGGCATAGGTTTGCTTTAAAATCTATTAAAATGAAAAGATCACAAGTACACGTGAATCAGCAGATTATAGGAGAAGAGGGAATCCTCAAGGGCATTAAAGGCTGTAGGGAATATCGAGAAAGTTGATCATGACCTGTTTTTGTTTCAGGCATTTAATGGAACTAATAGGGTTCTCTGTTGAGGCAGAAGGGGAAAGAAGCCAACACTTACAAATGTTCCTTCTAACAGTTAGATGGAAGCTTGAAAAGATGGGCTGGTGGTGAACTGGTTTGTAGTGAAATACTAGTGCCTCTTGAGCCTGGTTGAGAATATAACAGATAGGCAAAACACAGAGAAGTAGCAGGGTTGAATGAATTTTCTCCATCCCTCCAGCAACCTCTCAGAATGGAGGTTAAAGCTATGCATGTGTGTGAAGCAGTCAGCAGCAGACAAAATAATTACCTGGCTGCCTGGTGTTCCTTGGAAAGCTGGCATGTAGGACAGATCCATTAAGTCAAAGGCTGGTTTAGACTAGGGGACTGGAGAGATTGTTCTGCACTTCTAGGCATAGCCACAGAGTTCAGAGATATCTTACCACTGATTGATTCATATTTTAAAATTATCCTGTTCTTCTTGTGCCCATGTACCAGCCAGGGCAGCCACCAACCCCAGCACGGGGACACAGCTTTCTCAACCAAGTTTCTTTCTCGTATTATGTGGAGAACAAGCATGGGGAAACTGTGCCCCCCCCCCCCATGTTGTTGGATTGAAGTATCCACCTGCCTCACCCAGCATGGCAAATGGTCCAGGGTGATAGGAGGTGTCCCCCCACAACACCAGGTGGGTCAGAAGTCCCCCATCCCTGACCTAAAGTTTCATCAAGGTAGAATCTAAAGGACAATGACAGTCATGCATATCTGTAAAACACAACGCACAGTGCGGGCTCCCTAGACACACCGAGTCAAAGTAAATGAGTGCCATGCCACTGCATGCGCAAACTAAGGGCATGACTGTGAGATACCATGTAGTGCCTTATAAGAATCAAATACTTTGTTTTATAGAAATGGGTGCAGACACCTGTGCCTTGCCCTTTTTTTACTTTCATTTAAGCTTCACTGCAGTTCTTAGAACCAGCCATTTCTCTGAATGTGGGACAGTTAATGAAGCAGGATGTTCTTGCTCTTTGGGCAGAGTAAGTGTGAATTCAAACTTGTGTTGCCTTTTTCTTTTTTTAAAAAATCAAGTTATATGGCACAAATGCCTTGGCAGTAATTGAAGCACTGCAAGGAAGGGAGAAACTGACTGGAGCTTGTATTGTCAAGCTTAGTGATCACTGGTAAATCTTATTCAGCATATCAGAAAGAAGAGATCCTGTTTTCAGAGTGTGTTCAATGCATCATTCCAGTAATAATAATAAGAAAAATATTTATTAGAGTGTAATGTATTGTATATTAATTTCCACCTGTCATCTGCTTGTTGGTACAACCTGTAAAAGCCTTTTTTCTTGTAAAAGCCTATTTTTTGTGTCTTCATTTAGTTCCCCATGTCATAATTATTATGAAGTGTGGAAAAAATGACCCGAGATCACCTGTGGCATGTGTTGTGCTGCAGGGGAAAAGAATTGTAACCAAGAATGTGAATTGTTTTTCACTCAGTACTTTGTTTACTGAGATGGCTTAGACCCAGGTCTCTGGCTACTTTCCCCAAGAGTCAGTGGAAAGTGTTGGTGCTAGTAATCTATTTCACAGAAAATGGATGACAAAATGCATTGTCATTTCAAGTGAACCTGCCCACACTTATCTGGTTAATCCAAGGTTAACCCATCTATTACGCCCATTTGGTCTGCCCAGGGAAGCTTGTTGTCTTAATCTCATGTAATAACTGCTGTGAAGTGAAGTTGGATCTGACAGCACCTGCTGGTGGAAGTGACAGCTTCATTCTGCCAACCTGGAAATCTGGGGTGGGGGTGGGGGTAAGCAAAACAAGTAGAGATGGGAATGCTAGGAGTTCTGCTCCTCATGCCTGAGTGTTTTGTGGAATTAAAGGTTTATTTAGAACAGTCAATATCACAGTGATTTCACCCCACCATACATTTGCTGGGCTCTGCCTCTTTTACCTTTTCCTTAATATACCCCTCGGTTTTCCTTGTGCAGTTAGATGCTGACAACGGGTCTTTAATTAAATTTGCTGAAATTAAAGTATACATTAAAATGCCAGTAAATATTATAAATAATAGAGGAAAAAGAGAGCTTGTTAAACTGGATTCTGACATTTTGAATTAACGGTATGTAATTCTGCTCCAATGTAACAGTATTAGACTCCTGTTATCTATTCTAGTCTAATAGTGTGTTGTTGTTTTTTATAAGACATGAGTTAACCCAGGGTATTTCCATCCTGGTACTTGTTTAGCCATTCTGTTCTACTTGGTACAATATTTTTGCTGAGGTCAGTTCTTCTTCGTCCTCCAGATTCTTCCTCATGTTCTTTGTTGTGTTTCTGTGCTTTGATTTCTCTGTAGCAAGCAGTTAAGATCTCAGACTCTTTTAAGGCACTAGTCTTCTGCACACTTACTTACATGCAAGCCCCATGGGACTCCTTTTTGGGTAAATATGCATTGGAGTACACTAAGTGGCCTTTAGTCAAGCTACTTACTATTTTAAGAACATAAGAGTCCTGCTGGATCAAATCAGTGTCTAGCATCCTGCTTCTCAGTGACCAACCAGATGTCTCCAGGAAGTCCATGAGCAAGGCTTGATGGCAATAGCTGCCTTCTCATTTCCCCTAGGAATTGATACTCACCCCCCCCCAAGTTTTCATGACTGTCACTGCTCAAAGGAATTTGTTTCTGTATGTGCTTTCTTAAGTAATGAACTCATACTCCTGCTAATTTTTCCTCTGGGGTATATTAAAGAGGCCTATGTTTCTCATGTTATTTGTGACTTGAGGATGCCATCATCATATCTGAGTTTCCATATTGACATGTTGAGTTAGACCTGCCTTGGCCTCAGTTGCATGACCAACTGAGATATGGCCATGTTCTACCTCCACAGATGGAGGCAGTGTGCCTCTGGATGCCTGTTGCTGGGAATCACAAATGGGCAGTGTTGTTGCACTTGGATCCTCCTTTTGGGTTTCCCACAAGCATCTGGTTGGCCACGGTGAGAACGGGATGTTGAACAACATGGCCCATTGGCCTGATCAAGAAGGCTCGTCTTAGGTTCTTTTGGCTGCCCACTAACCAATTGTTATGGTTTCCATGTACTCTTTTGAATTACAGGATAGGTGTGTCTGAAGAATTTATTATGAGATGTACATAGTTTGATTAACCCAAGCAACATCTAAAATATTTGGGCAGTTGAAAGAAGCACTATTTGCACAAAGCTATATTTATACTCACACAGCTCTCAGGATGGCAGTCAATATGAATAAAAGTGGTATTTTAGTTATCAGAGGGTTTGCTTATCTTTTGATCAAACTAGATGGCATGGTGCCAGGTACGAACATCGTGTGAGAATCTCCTCACATGTTTGACACACGTGGGTGGCTGTTTGATGTGGCAGGCGGGTGGCAAGCTCTTCTCTCCTCCACACACCTACATGCCTTCATTTACAGGGTTTGAAAAGAACCCAGCACCTGCAACAGTGAATAGAGGGCTCTGTTCACAAATTTGGGAGTCCCCAACATGTAAAGAGAGTCCTCCGTACAATAACAGTTGTTTCAATGAACACATGCATTTGTGGGTTGAACCCTGGCCCCTGCCGCTGCAATTTTGCACCCTCCCCACACACTTTCATTGAAGATGTGAAGAGATACAGTAGATAAGGAAAATAAATTGATCAATGGAACCATTTCAAAGGGAGTGGCAGGGATACAAATTTAGGCTGTCTGTTCTTTTTAAAGGTTAAATAAACCCTTTGTGTAGTATATTTTTGTGAAAAATGATTGTGGGACTCTACATGCTCTTTCTTGCATGTAGAACAGCTTATATAGCAGGGATGGGGAACCTGTGGCCTGCCAGATGTTGGACCACAACTCCCCTCATTCCTGGCCATTGGCCGTGCAGTTGGGGGGGGGGTGATGGCATTTCAAGAACACCTGGAGATGTTCCCTATCTCTGTTACAAAAATAGTAGTTGGTTCTGCTCATTCTCTCTTCCTGTAGGGGCAGACTCAGATTCCATTCCAGTGCAACTGATCCTTTGCCAAAATTGACAGTACAGTATTCATCTTACTGTCCACTGTGGTGAACATACATAACTTGCATAGTTGATTACATAAATTATGCTGTCAGTATAATATTCCCCCCATTCATTTTATTGCAAAATAAACACAGTGCACATGGGGACGGGGTGACATAATCAACTATGCATATTTGTGCCCCAAAAGCAACAAATACTGATCATATTTTCTGTTCCAGGCATACGAAAGAAAAGCAAAGACCAGCAATTTCTGCTCCCTTGACTTTTTTCCTGGGAATTCTCTGAGATCCCTAGTTATACTATCCCTAATTTCTAACCTTGGTTGAGGGTTAGGGGGAGGCTGATCAATTGGCTGCTTCTTCCCCCATTGCACGCAGGGCCCTGCTGGGGCTTAACCAGAACTAAGAGTTCTTTTGGCAGGCACCAAGATTTTCCATTGCTACAGCTGGCCAGTGTATGCTTTTAATCATGATTTGAAACCAGGGGTTGAAGCTTGTTAAAACTTGTCAGTTTTAGGAACTTGGCCCTTAAATAATGAAGGGACCCATTGTTCTTAGTACCAGAAATTGGGGGAAAACCCTTGGCCAAAAATCCCAGTGACAAATTCTGCTTTCAGAAAGAATCACAGGAACAATGGTGTGTCCAAAGAATGCATGGAGGGGTATTCTGACCCTCCATGTATTCAGTAGAGTATCAGAACAGAGCACAATGCTCTCTATGCAGTTGTCAACCCTGTACAAGGCTGTATTTCCAATTTTGCTTACATAGCTTGTACATGTAAGCTTGAATTGGAACTTCTAATAAGTGCATGAAGGTCAGGGAAGGACCAGCAGACACAGTTCTGCTCCCCACCCACAGCTCATGTAAAGGGCTAATCCTAAATACATAACTGAGGATTGATTGTGTAGTTTTGTCCTGCATACATTGGATTTTATGCATGCATGTGCTATGCATATACACTTTACCCACATGCAGCTGTGTGACAGGTCAGGACTGCCTAGTGAGTGGGGTGGGAAGGTGCAGTGTTATTCCCCACTGTGTGTAGGGATAAGATTGTCGGCAAGGTATTCCAGAGTTGTTCTTTTACCAGCTATTCCTTTTGAACCAATACCATTGTTGCTTTCTTTAATCTTTTATAGCAGGGGCGGCTAACCTCTGTACTAAAGACTGGTCCAGGTCCCCCAACAAAATGTTCTGTCCCCTGCAAGGCCCCACCGATACTTGGCAGTGGTGGCAAATGTATATTTTAAAAAGTAGACACTGTTTGGGTAAACAGAGAAGTTGAATCCTCTCTGCCCATCCCAGAACCCTGGTGGGGATGGAGATTGCTCCCTTTCATCATTAAACAGATCATTAGATGAGCAGGGAGGGGGCATTTGCTCCCCCTCTGGAGTGTGTGTTTGAGAGAGTGGGGTGGACACAACCATTTCTTGCATGCACCCCCTGCCCCCAATGGCTGGCCAAAGGAGAGCTTGGCCCTCAGAACAAGAACTGTTAGCCATCTTTGTTTTATAGGTTGCTGTATCTGCATTAAAAATGAACCAACTCTTTTCCTTTACCTTTAGCAAGAGGTTAAACTGTGGTTAAGTAGTTACTCAGAAGGGGGTCTTCCTTCCGGGTCGTCTTCACTTCTGGTGTGACTGGGAGAAGGCAAGGGGGGGGGCAAGAGTAAATCTCCCTTGCGTGTGCGCATGTTACAGGCCTTATTAACTTCTGTTCACTTTCTTGAACTTCATGAAAGTCATGACTGAACATCAGTGCTGTGGTGCTTGAAAAGAATTAAAAGAGAGAGAAAATCGCCCCTGCTGAGTGCTTCAGGTGCTGCCTGGCAAACAGAAGAAAGCTGTAACATATGTGATTCTCCAGATCTGGTCTCACCAAGTACGGGCCTGTGCCCTATTCTTGTGCGTAACAACACCAGGGTTCTTAGCAGCTCTTGGAACCAGGCCTTCTAATGATTTCCTCACTGATGCCCCATTTTCAGCCGGGTGCAATTTATGCTTATCAAAGAGAGAAAACGGGAAAGCTTTTTCCTGTATTCTAAAAAAGATGAAAAGGAGACAGGGAGGAGGAGAAAATGGTGGTGACGAGGGAAGCAAGCGAATAAAGGCTGGTTAGAGAAATCAATTAAGCTGTAAAAGGTTAGGCTACTTGCCGAGGCAGGCAAGATGGGGAGAAAGCAAGAAAAGGATAAAAAAAGCCCAGTTAGTAGATCACAAGAGTGGCAAAGAATTAGATTAAGGGGGAGAAAACATAGAAAAGGTTGCTTGGTAAGAGACCTTCATGTTGTGTTCCCTTCACATTCAATTCTTTAGAAGCAAAAGCACAAATTGGGGGTAAAAGTACAAGTTAGATATGGCTTTAATCATGTCATTTGAGGCAATGGGAGAATTTGCCTTCCTGGATCTCTTCCATGAACAAAAAAGTAATAATTCCAATACACTTTAGGCAGATTTGCTAGAAATCTTGGAAGCGGTGTGCATAAACAGCTTTTTCACCTGAGGTAAGCCATACACACCAAGTTAAGATAAAGCTTTGAACAATCCCTATTAGAAGTGAATGTAAAGTGTGAAGTATCTCTCCAAATTATAGCTTGGATGGAAACAAATAATATCTCCTAATAATGGACAGAAAGGCATAGTGCTCCAGAAGCCTGGCAGGATAAGAAGAAAGAGCTATAATTCTCCATGTGAGATGTAGCAACTATTTAAATATAAAGAGATATAAGCCTGGTGGTTTTTTCATGCCCTTCAAATTATTTGCTGTGCCATTTGATCTGTATTTATTCAGTAGTAAGTTGTCCCACAGGACGAGGGTGGCACTGTGGTCTAAATCACAGAGCCTAGGGCTTGCTGATCAGAAGGTTGGGGGTTCGAATCCCTGCGGTGGGGTGAGCTCCTGTTACTCGGTCCCTGCTCCTGTCCACCTAGCAGTTTGAAAGCACGTCAAAGTGCAAGTAGATAAATAGGTACCGCTCTGGCGGGAAGGTAAACGGCGTTTCCGTGTGCTGCTCTGGTTTGCCAGAAGCGGCTTAGTCATGCTGGCCACATGACCCGGAAGCTGTACGCCGGCTACCTTGGGCTATAGAGCGAGATGAGCACCGCAACCCCAGAGTCGTCCACGACTGGACCTAACGGTCAGGGATACCTTTACCTTTTTAAGTTGTCCCACCTACAATGGGCCTTACTCCCAGGTGTGTGTGCATAGTCTTACATGCTGTGTACACACAACACCTTTAAAATATATTCAAAGCACATTATTTCTGTCAAAGAATTCTAGGTGCTGTGGTTAAGAGTTGCTGGGAATGAGAAATCTGATTAAGGGAGATAATGTGTTTTGAATGGGCTTTCAATGTGTTGTGTAAACACATCCTTATAGCACAATCCTAAACGTGTCTACTGAATTCAGTGGGGCTTACTCCCATGTTCGTAGGCATAGGATTGCAGCCTTATTTGTTTTAAATAGGGTTGGGCAACATGTAGCCCTCTGGATGTTGTTGGACTAGAATTCCCATCTTCCCTGACCATTGGCTGGCTGGGGGCTGATGAAAGTTGGGGTCCAACAATATATGGAGGGTGACACGTTGCCCACCCCTGCCTCAAAACAAAGTATCATCTGTTCCGCTGATTCTTAACCCCCATTGCATTGAGGACTCCTGCTTGGGTTTGCTCATTCTTTACGTCTGCCATCATGTCAGTAAGGTTTTCATATTAGCACTTGTACTCTACGACAGATAGCAATATGGGTATATGAATATACGTTGGAGACCCTGTTGTTTTTAAAGTTTCCATTGCTACTATGTACGCTTCGTTTTTCTTGCTGAGCATTATTTTATGATGGCATTTTTAAGCCTTGTTTTTAAATATTTGTTTTGAGTAGTGGTCAATGGTCATGTGTTGTAGTTTTATTAGATGTGCTGGAGGGTGGATTTTTCTTTTAGATGAAAGGTGGGGTCAACATAAAAGTGCAAAAAATGAAACATAGGAAAGTGCTGTAGACAAAGAAAGTCAAACAGATCAATGGTTCTCACACTGTTGTAGAAGGACCGCCTGCACTTCAGGTACGGCAATGAAAATTACTGAGGAACATGCTATATGGTCAAGGGTTTCTGTGGTTTCTAATACATACAGGAAAGACAAGACACCTGTCCGTTTACAATGTAAGATAAAAAGCAGCTTGTCTTAGTATGTATTTAACTCTGATATCAGAATAGTAAAGTAGGTTTTATAAAGAGGGTTAATCTCCTTACACAACTGTAGTCCATCACACTTCCCCCCTGTGTTTTAGACTTTGGCTTTGTTGCTCTGTATTTGACCCCAGTATCGGTTGGATTAAAAAGGTACTCATTATAAGGTAGATGGGTTAAAGAGAACGAAGAAAACAACATTTCATAAGATAATACTCAACAAATAAATATTTATAGTCATTATAGGCCTTCTGCATTGCTGGGCTGCCCTTTGACCTTCAGAGGTATTTGTTACCTTGGTAAAAGCACAGCAGAAACTGTCACAAGAGCATCAGAAGAGTCTGCTGGATCCGTCCAATGGTCCATCTAGTCCTGTGTCAGATTCTCACAGTGGCCGCCCAGATGTTCGTTGGAAACGTGCAAGCAGGACCTAAGCACACTCCCCTCCTGCAGTTTCCAGAAACTGGAAACTGCCTTTGGAAACTGGTCTTTTCCTATTCAATATTGTCATATTAACATTCATTGACGTCTTTTTCTCCTACCCCATTTATTTATTTTTAAGATGCATGTCTAAAATGTTTAATATTTCAACAATTTCCATGCAGTATTCACTGTTGTTCAGGACTTTATGTGTTAACAACAAGACCTTGAACATGGTCAGCAGCCAGTACTGTTTCCTCAACACGGAAATAATATGTGCGCATCTACTCAACAACTTGACTCCAGTATTCTGCATCAAGTGCAGCTTTTGGACCAATCCCAAGGGAAGCTACACACTGAATGCATTGCAGCAGTCTAATTGTGAAGTTACCAACACATGAATCACAGTGGCTAAGCTATCCCTGACCACCAGTCTAAGCTGATAATGGGTGCTTCTTGCCACAAAAGTCACCTGAGCCTACAGTGACAAAGATGGATTTAAAAGTACCCCCAAACCATGCACCTGCTCCTTCCCTGTCCAGAACTGAACTCCCCAACTTCGACCTGGGATCCACCACTGTCTCTGTGTCTTACCAGGATGCAGTCGCAGTTTGTTGATCCCCCCATTTGTTGGAACCTGGTGCCTTCCAGATGTTGTTGAACTACAATTCCTATCAGCCCCAGTCAATTTGGCCACTGGTCAGGAATGATGGGTGTTGTTATCCGACACCTGGAGGTCCACAGGTTCCTTATTCCTGTTAGGTAAAGGGACCCCTGACCATTAGGTCCAGTCGCAGATGACTCATCTCGCTTTATTGGCCAAGGGAGCCAGTGTACAGCTCCAGGGTTATGTGGCTAGCATGACTAAGCCGCTTCTGGTGAACCAGAGCAGCGCACGGAAACACCATTTACCTTCCTGCCAGAGTGGTACCTATTTATCTACTTGCACTTCGTGCTTTCGAACTGCTAGGTTGCCAGGAGCCGGGACCGAGCAACAGGAGCTCACCCCATCGTGGGGATTCGAACCTCCGACCTTCTGATCGGCAAGTCCTAGGCTCTGTGGTTTAACCCACAGCGCCACCCATGTCCCTGTTAGCTTTGTGAAATTATTTCATTTTTATTGTTGGGAGTATGGCAGGTATGAGTTAACCACCTAACATTCCTTCTCATATTTTTGCCTGCTAATCAGATTCCTTCTATTTTCTTTTCGTAACTTCTTCTCTTTTTTTGCACTTTTTTTCTGTTCTGCCTTAATTGTTTCTTCTGTTTCTTTCCCACCAAGCGGCACTTAACTGCGTCTAGCTGTGAAAGTCACACTGGTTACCAGTCAAGGCAGCGCTGCGCCGAGGAGGTGGCTTTTATGCTACTGACTTTGAATCCAACAAATGGGGAGGGGGGAGGGAACTTGGTTTGGATCCTGCAGGAGGAAACCATTTAGGAGGTCTTAGCACGACTCTTTCAAGGGCAATTTCAAAGGTGATTTGATGTAGCGTCCCCTGCGCTGCCGCTTCAATGTGTCTTCCTGCTGTGGTTGAGGGGACAGGGTGGGGGTGGTTTCTGCATTAGGAAAGGAGGGCGAAGTATTGGCTTTTGCTTGTTCTTTCACTCTTGAGTGGGTCTTTATATAAAGATATGAGAGAGGGGATTGTGTTCAGGTGCTCTTACACATGTTTAGTGCTGGATCCAGGTGTGTTTTTTGGGGGGGAGGGGGGCAAAATGCCACCATTGGGCTCTCTTCTCTTTGCCACTGTAACTGCTGCCTATTCAGTTGTCCTCTCTCTCTCTCTGGGCCCAATCTGCACCGAGAGCCCAGATGGAGGGTCAAGATTGGCATGTGGGGATGGGGTTCCACCCCTAAGCTTTGTGCAAGCAAATCAGGATGAAAGCCCAATAAATAGCTCACGTGGAAGCACCCAGTGAGATAATTGCTTCCCCCACAAAAAAGCAGTTTATTTTATTTTATTTTCCACTCTCCATCTGAGGATCACAGGGTGGTTTACAGTGTAAAAATAACATAATAAGCAAAAAAAAATCAACCCCTCTCCCAAACACAATGTCTTTCATCTCCCCAGAGATTGCTATATGTTTTCACAGGGAATTAATATTTGGGGAATTTGAGGGGATCAAAATTTTGCCCCAGCTTCATATAAATAGGCGGAATGATGGGCTGCTATAATTTGACCTACCACTGCTTATATCTTCCCTATTGCTCTTTGAAACTTGTTTTTCTACAGTCCTTTTCAGCTTAATTTCAGCTTTATTATTGCTTCTTAATAAAATATGAGTTGCTAGCTACATTTGAACACTACATTTGAACATTTGAAAAGCTTCTGCAAGAGAGCTAAATTTGCTTCGTACTATAAAGTATAAACTTTTATGGTAATACGGATTAGGAAGTTATTGACAGCATCGTAAGGTTACTGACACAAAGGCCTGGCTGCAGAGATTCAAAGTCCACGTGCATTCTCGAGGCAATTATATATTAGACCTGTATATATATTTAATCTGAGTGCACCTACACTGAGTTTATATTTCACGATGCCTTCCCATGGCTCCAGCAACAATATATATGATAGAATGCTTCATGAGGTATGGCCAAATAACTGAACAGAACCCTATAATCTCTTTGTATATTCTTAATGATACAGGACATTCATCTATGTACTATGCAATTTTTTGTATTGATTTCTGGCTTTAATAGTCAATTTATTACATTCTCCAAAAGGAATGTGAAATTCTGAGAAGACCAGTCTTAAGCAATTGTGTGTTTTTCTCATCAGTCTCTTTCTAACAAGTATACCAGCATACCTTTGCTGAGGAAGGTGGAGTCTAGATAAATATCTCTCCTTGAGGAAACCATTGTGAGATACGTTGGGCTTCAAAGGTGTGTTTGTGTGTAGATGGGAAGCTGAGACAACCAGACTGTTTCTGTGCCCTACTAAATCTGAATTCCTACACTGTGTTCATCATCACACAGTAATTTGTTTGCAGCATCAAGTGGTGATTTGTGTGTATGAAATGACCATTACTGATTAAATAAGACAGACCTTTCATATCACTTGACATCCCTGAAGCACAATGAAGGCCGTTTACCTTTTCGCTGCCACTCAACCAAGTGAAAAGCTTTTGAGTAAGGGTATGTACAGGGACGTGGGTGGTGCTGTGGTCTAAACCACAGAGCCTAGGGCTTGCCAATCAGAAGGTCGGCAGTTCGAATCCCTGCGATGGGGTGAGCTCCTGTTGCTCAGTCCAGCTCCTGCTAATCTAGCAGTTCGAAAGCACATCAAAGTACAAGCAGATAAATAGGTACTGCTCTGGCGGAAAGGTAAACGGCGTTTCCGTGCGCTGCTCTGGTTCACCAGAAGTGGCTTAGTCATGCTGGCCACATGACCCTGAAGCTGTATCCCGGCTCCCTTGGCCTATAGAGCGAGATGAGCGGCGCAACCCCAGAGTCGTCCGCGACTGGACCTAATGGTCAGGGGTCTATTTACCTTTAAGGGAATGTACATGTGTATACAAATGAGTCCTTTAGAGTAGGTCAAAATATGTCTTGCTGATTTTGATGCTCCGTGTGTGAAAATTGCTTCTGTTGTGTTAGTCCCCTCCTCAGATCTAACAAATGTATTGTGGCCACTTCATGAATTAGGGATTTAAGGAAAGATCATGAAGAAATGAGGACATTTAAGATTGTAGAGATGTTCAGTTTTCTCAGATTATTTGGATCCATCCCTACTTAAGCCTCATTAATTTGTGTGTGTATTCTCTCTCTCTCTCTCTCTCTCTCTCTCTCTCTCTCTCTCACACACACACACACACACACACACACACACACAGTTATTGGACAAGTGTATTGACAAGGCAGCTACAGCAATAGCTTCCCTCTCCAAAAGGGTATGGGAGAATGTGATGCTAAAGTCCAATACCATGATGAAAGTCTACCAAGTTTGTGTGTTGAGTACATTACTTTATGGAAGTGATTTGTGGGCAACTTACAAGCGTCAGGAATGACACCTCAATGCCTTCCACATGCACTGCGCTGGGAAGATTTTGAGTATCACATGGCAGGGCAGAGTTTCAAACAAAGATGTGCTCCGCCAAGCCCACATCTCCAGCATGTTCACACTCCTGTCATAGCAATGTCTACGCTGGCTTGGCCATGTTGACAGAATGAAAGATGGCAGGTTCCCCAAGGATGTGCTTTACGGGGAGCTGGCTTCGGGCACCAGACCTGTTGACACACCTGCTCTGTGTTACAAAGATGTCTGCAAATGAGACATGAAGGCTGTCATGTGGGAATCCCTTGCAGACAACCACAGTGACTGCAGAAAGACAGTCAGATTGTGTATCCACAGCAGTGACCACAGGAGGAATGATTGCTGGGAAGAGAGCAGAGAGAAGAAACGCTGAGGTGCTTCAGCAGAAGCATAACTGGATGCTTTCATCTGCCTCAGCTGCAACAAAAAAGTCTCTCCCGTATTGGTCTCTACATCCACAGCAGGTGCTGCAACCTTCCAGCAGTTTATGGTAGTGCCAAAAGAATATGGAGGGAGGCACAAAAGGGACAGAGGGGGCAGTTTTTTTCTACATTTTGTTGGCGCAGGGGGAAGCTGCATTCCACTCTTTATAAAAGAGAAATATTTTGCATGAATGCTCCCATCTGAAATATATTTTCTCTGAACTCAGCCCTATTCATTTTGAGGATGGAGTTTAAAAGTTTTTGTTTTAACTCCAGTTCTGTCACTGACAGAAGTGAGTCCATGGGGAATTCTCTCTCCTGACCACCTCCTTTCTGTGCTGCATATATCCATAGATTTCACAGACATGGTCATCTTCACAGCACATGACAGGCTTATCCCAGTGCATATCCCCATAATGAAATATATCCATCTGCTCTTGTCACATGTGGGGATCTTAAGGTTTTAAATTTACACCATTTCTTTTCAAAATTTTATTTTAAAAATTATAGATTTATTAAAGAAAGAAAACACACACACACACAACAAAAAGAAGGGGAAAAAACAGGAGAACCCCCAGAACAAAAACGTCAGTTCATATTCACAATATAATAAAAACTGAAATGTTATTGAAATTTACACTAAATGTCCATTTAGAAAAGCATATGCCAAGATACTGAGAAGCACTTTTACGTCAGGTACTTTTAAAACAGCAGCCTCAACCATCCAAATATGCATTCCTTTCACCATTGTGGGTGAAGGTTTTAGCTGTATAACTGCATGGTATTTTGAAAATATTGTTGAATAGTCATTTCATACTCACAAATCATCACTTGACGTGTGGATGTACTTGGCTGGTGAAGTTGTTGGGTTTGTTTTTTGCAGTTCTTATCTTTTGTACAAGGCCTCTGAAGGCCTAAAAATAGTTAAACTTACCTTAATATGAAAGGAATCAAGTTGCTGGGTAGATGCTGAGGTCGGAATGGCTGAAGCTATTTTTGCTCTACAGTTTTTTCTAATATTGTGGCTGTACGTATTCCGGCCGCACTTCTCGCTCCCTGCGTGAGAAGCGAGAAGGCACTGTACAGTGATATAACCCAGTCTTCATTTAATGGGTCAGCAGCAGGTGAGTGAATATAATGTAGGGAGGGAATATCTGCTTATACCAGAGGTTGGTCAGCCCAAGAGCCACATTCCTCCATAGGCAGCCTATGTCTGCTGTGTCCAGTGCTGAACAGGGCCAGAGGCAAAAGCAGATCTGGGCCCAGGTGTGTGAGCTGAGTTTTGATGGCCAGCCAGTGAGGCCTGGGGGGATGCATAAGGCCCTTGGGTCTGAGGTTCCCTAACCTTGACTTGTAACTATTTACCCATCTGCTGCCTTAGTATATGGTGGGTGTCACCCCTGACCACCACCTCCTGCCTGCCACCAAACTGCTGCTGTCTTGCCTCTTTCAGGCCTTTTAAAGTGCTCCAGGTTAGTGGCCATCACTACCTTTTTGTGGGTGTGAATTCCATAATTCAACCACATGCTATAATAATAAATAATAATAATAATAATAATAATAATAATAATAATAATAATTTATTATTTATACCCCGCCCATCTGGCTGGGCTTCCCCGGCCACTCTGGGCGGCTTCCAAAAGAATATTAAAATACTATAATACATCAAACATTAAAAGCTTCCCGAAACAGGGCTGCCTTCAGATGTCTTCTAAAAGCCTGGTAGTTGTTGTTCTCTTTGACATCTGGTGGGAGGGTGTTCCACAGGGAAGGCGCCACTACCGAGAAGGCCCTCTGCCTGGTTCCCTGTAACTTGGCTTCTCGCAGTGAGGGAACCGCCAGAAGGCCCTCGGTGCTGGACCTCAGTGTCCGGGTAGAACGATGGGGGTGGAGACGCTCCTTCAGATATACTGGACCAAGGCCGTTTAGGGCTTTAAAGGTCAGCACCAACACTTTGAATTGTGCTCGGAAACGTACTGGGAGCCAATGTAGGTCTTTCAAGACCGGTGTTATGTGGTCTCTGCGGCCGCTCCCAGTCACCAGTCTAGCTGCCGCGTTCTGGATTAGTTGTAGTTTCCGGGTCACCTTCAAAGGTAGCCCCACGTAGAGCGCATTGCAGTAATCCAAGCGGGAGATAACCAGAGCATGCACCACTCTGGCGAGGCAGTCCGCAGGCAGATAGGGTCTCAGCCTGCGTACCAGATGGAGCTGGTAAACAGCTGCCCTGGACACAGATTTGACCTGTGCCTCCATGGACAGCTGTGAGTCCAAAATGACTCCCAGGCTGCGCTACTGGTCCTTCAGGGGCACAGTTACCCCATTCAGGACTATGTGAATAAGTATTTACTTTTGCCTGTTCTGAGCTTCCCAACATCCAGCTTCATTGGATATCCCATCTAGCATTATATGTGTGTGTGTGTGGGGGGGAACCTCTCACTACCTACGTTCTCCATACTATGCATAATTTTATACACCTCTTTCATGTCACCTCCAATTCACATTTTCTGTAAAGCAAAAAGCCACAAATGTTGTAAATGTTCCTCACAGGAGAGTTGCTAAAACTCCTTGATTGTTTTTCTTGCCCTTTTCTGAGTTTTCCCCCAGTTCTGCAATGTCCATTACAAGGTGAGGCAACGCCATAGATTTGTATACAGTGGTACCTCAGGTTACAGACACTTCAGGTTACAGATGCTTCAGGTTACAGATGCTTCAAGTTACAGACTCCGCTAACCCAGAAATAGTACCTCAGGTTAAGAACTTTGCTTCAGGATGAGAACAGAAATTGCGTGGTGGCAGCAGCTGGAGGCCCCATTAGCTAAAGTGGTACTTCAGGTTAAGAAAGGACCTCCGGAACGAATTAAGTTCTTAACCCGAGGTACCACTGTAATGACATATGATATGGACAAGCACAGGATTCTCACAGTTGCTGCACACTAGGTCAACATCTTCACCGAGCTCTCTTTTATGACTTGAAGGTTTCATTCCTGGCCAGTCATTGCCAGTTCAGACCCTGTGAACATATGTGTGAAATTGATTCCCCGCCCCTCATGCATAATTTTACACTTGCTTAAATTGAATTGTATTTGCCATTTTACTCCCTTCACCCAGTTTGAAAAGATTATTTTCCTTGCAGTCCCTTTCTGTTTTAACCACCCTGAACAATTTGGTATCATCAGCAAACTGCTACCTCACTGCTCACCCTTAATGCATAAAGCCTTAATGACTCTCTAGGTCATTAATGAACAAGGCCATAATACTGATCCTTGATGGCTTCCACTTTCTACAGTCCTCCTTCGGGAGAGCTGTCCATTCATTCCAACTTTCTGCTTCATGTTTCTTAACCATTTCCTTTATGTGTTTTGACTCTTGAATCTGATATAGTATGACTACTTTTGTTATGTTGTAAGCTGCCTTGAGCATTGTTTGAACTACGGAAAGGTGGCATACAAATAAAATTTATGTATGTATGTATAGTAGTAAGTTGGAGGATAAGAAAATGGAATTTATGGAAAATGCTGTACTTGACTTTTTCAGAAGGTATGGATGCTGAGCATAAGTAATTGTGCCCCTTGAGAGGATCACTGTCTGGGCAGGGAAGATGGACAACAACTGTTAATATGGAGATGGAAAACTCTGAGCTAATTCAATTAGGTGATTGAATTTGGTAATTGATTTTCCTGAGATTTCACGACCTGCATGTAGATGATAGGAAACTCGTCCTTTGCAATGGCAAAAAACATGATTTCCATGTCCTAGTAATGTGAGGAGAATGCCATTTCTGTCAGCTTGCAGTGCCCATAATTCTCTTCCACTTTCTAGATGGGATAAAAAAAAAATGTCCTCTTAAATCATTTGAACTGTTATTGTGTGATTGCATAATGCGTTTATAGCATGGTGTGTGCAGTATCTTGTGTGTGTACTTACATGACAATGTAGTCTGCATCAGCTTACCCTTGTACAGCTCTTACTGCAAAAGTCACATTTTCTATCTTTCATATAGAGGTCCCACTTGCTGTTCAGAGACCAACGTGATGATCTCTAGCACAGAGAAGAACAGATATGAGTGTTTGCGTATGTTTGAATAAGCAATAGCTCAATAAGAGGAAAACCAACTACCGTATTCCTTAACTTTACAAGATTGTTCATGAAAGCAATGGTTTCATTTAACATACAGCATAGGTTGCCTTTGTGCCCTGAAACCTCTTGCATTGATTTGAGCTCTTTCATTTAATATGAAAAGCTGAGACACTTCTGATGAGAGGCTCTTTTAGAACCAAGGGCTGGATCTACTCCCACGTTCTCCCTTCTTCACCAACTGTTTACTGGAGGGATTATGCTACGTTATGTTATTTAATCATATTTTAAAACTGGTTTTTTTGGGGGGGCGGGCAAGATCACCCAAAGTGGTTTACAACCTTTAAACCCCACCCCCACACACCATGGATGAACAATAAATTAAAGTATTAACAAACAAGCCTGTAAAAATCAAGGCTGCATTATCCAGACCAGAGGTGGGAACCTTTTTGGCCCAGGAGGGCCTGATTTTTATTTCCCCCCCATGAATTTGTCTAGCTTCTAGACAAGAATCTCGTAAGTGAAGTAAGTTTGCTACCATGATTTGGAACATTATTATAGACCAGAGGTGGGACGTTTTGTACCCACCAGATGTTATTGGACCCCAACTCCCATTAGCCCCCCATCAGTGATGATGGGAGCTATATTGTCTGGCAAACATCTGAAAGGCCAATTTCCCCCCAGCCATCCTGTCAAAACAGTACCTCAAGGAATAACTAATCTATTATGGCATACATTTTTGTGGATTTAATCAAATATATGGACACTGAGACGATTTTGTCCTGTTCTAAGGAAGCCGAGGAGCTTTTCAGCCTGGTTTTAAACTGGAATATTCTTATGTCTCAAGCAGTATATACATTTGAGTTTCTCAACACCTCTGCTCAGATTGACCCAGTGTTGATTCACAGGCCCTGCACATATGTTTATACTTTAAAAACATCCAGTTACACGTACTGTGGGGTTCCGTCTGCCCCCAAGTCTATGAAATGAAGTTCAGCTCACTTATGAACTATAATGTCACTAGGGTGGCAAAGGCATTTGTTTATTAAGCTATGGAATAAATTTACACCCAGGGACGGAACTGTGTGCTGGATGCTTACATGGAGACTGTGTGGGGAAATGGGCCGTGGGGAGAATTGTCCACCTCTGTACAATGCTCGTGGGGGCTTTGACAGCAGCTCAACTGGCTCACACCTACTTTGCACAAACTCTGCTCTCCTTTGCTAACATTGTGAATCTCTTTAGGTTCTAGTCTTCTAGAATTGAAACAGCTGTGCATGTGTGTGTGTGTTTCTCCTCCTCTGAATGTTACTAAGTGTGTTTGATGCTGCTGCCAGCCCCCTCAAGAGATGAATAAGTTAAGAATGGCTGCTGTGGCATGAAGGCAGGTTTCAAAGTTCATATCTTTCCCCTAGACTTTCAGGAAGACACGTGTTCACATGCTGTTGGTTTTTGTGTGTGTTTGTGTTTTAAGAACTTGGCTGAGAAGAAACTTTCCCAGCTTGCTTTTGGCTAGACAGTTGTTCTAAATTCCAGTCCCCTTTTTCTTGTTCTATGAAAGCTTCCTATTGCTTTGGTTCTTAGTGTGTTGTAGATGTAGAAGTATGTCTACAAGAGTGGGAGGAAACTGTGCCCTGCATCTCTTCAGAATTTCGCTTCTTCTTACATGTCTTGGAGTTTGCATTGAGCCTACTGGCTCTTAATCCTTGGTGATCACAATATCAGCAACAAAAAGGAGCACCTCTTATTGCAGAGGCAGGGACTTCTGTGCCCCTCCCCTGCGTTGTTGGATTTCAGCAAGGGTAGAGCAGTGATAGAGTATCCACTTTGTGTGTAGAAGGTCTCAGTTCAATGCCCAGCATTTTTAGGTGGGTCTCCAACAATGCTGAGCTTGATGGGTCCTAATGGTCTGCCAAGGTATGGCAACTTCCTCTGTTCCAGACTCATCAGCTGTAGCCAGTGTGGCTGAATCTGGACAGCCACAGCTTTCCCATCCCTGCTTTATGGCATAAGCTTTTGCTGCACTTGGTCTTGAAAACTTAGTAGAGGAAACGTTGCACTCAGGAAACCTTGCAGGCAGGAGGCACAGCTGTCAGATCAGAGTGGAGGGGGCTGTAAACACTTAGCGTAACCACACCGAATGCCACAAACAGCCAAGGGAACTCTTTGCACTGATGTCAGAAGCTGAGCTCCATTTTACCCCGAGCGCACAGGTTTCCTTTCCTTTATGGTGACTTCCAATCTCGTGCTTCAACAAAACTATTTTGTTACAATGAAACTTCAGCAGGCTAATCTGTTGGGAAATAGACTGCTGTTGTTGTTTTTAACCTGTCTCTTATGGGGGCTACCCTTCCTACTAGGGCTGAAAGAGTTCCGTATTTTGTTAAGACGTGCAAATTTTCATTCAGTAGTTTTCTCTGAAAAGGACGCTCACGCCTCATGGCACTGTTTTAAACCACAATTGGACAATTGCAAAGAAATTGGCAGTTTTTTTCCATCTAGCTTGGTTCTGTCTACACCTACTGACACTGGCTCGCTGGCACTTCAGACAGAAGCTTTCCTCAGCTGTAGCTAGAGACTGAACCCACTACCATGTGCTTCATGACTGAACTACAGCCTCTCCACACATGGACTGGAGCCAGCATGAGTAGGGCAGTTTCCCCTAGAATGGAAATTTATGGCTGCATTTGATTGAAACATAAAATCAAACCGTGTCATGACAAACCACTGAAACAATGTGCCAAGAGGCTTACTTTTACCAAGATACACTTTTGGGGATTTTTTGGGTCACTTCCAGGTTTGGTGCGATGCATGTGTGCGTGGTTGCACACATATGGGACTCGCCTAAAACAGTCATTAACATGGATAGGTAACGTTTACAAATGAGAACAAGAGCATCAAGTGATACTGAGGATAATCCTAAATGTATTTCTTATCAATAAAAAATTAAGTGTGGCGAGAGCACATTTTTATTCTGAAAGCGTGGCCCAGAGAAAAAAGTTTGAGAACCACTGCTATACCCATTAACCTGGGAGCTCCATTTGATCTTAAGAGTAGACATGCATTGGATTGCAATTTTCATTGCTTGTATTAATGTATGAACCAGAGAGCTGCCCAGTACTCCTGAAGAACAATCACATGTGCCATAAACATGAAGGTGCACATGTATGAGAGAGACTGTCCTCTTTAAATGTTGCTGTAACTTGACTTTGTTCCATGTGATGCATACTTGTGTTTATTCTGATCAGCCTTTAACTGGTCTTTATTGAGATTGTGCTTTAATCCCATTGAAATCTATACTCAGTTTAGATTTCATTTTCCTGAGGAGTAGCCAGATGAGGCCGTTGCAGCAAACTGCCAACAAAGAGTTTTGCAGCACCTTAAGAGACCAATACATTCATTATGGCAGCAGCTTTTGTACAGTTGACTTCATCAGATGTATTAAGCATTATCCTGAGGTGCAGGTGTCTATACACATGGTAGTGGAGAGGGAATTGTAAACAGCCAGATAAAAAGGCAATGAAAGGGCATAAAAGTATACAAATGGCTATTTGGCCATTCACAAAAAAGATGTTGGTGATGAGAAAATCCTGGCATTGATAAGCCAATTAATGACACATAGTGTGATTAAAAAACCCTGCCCTGATTCAGTCCACAAGTAATAGCACTGAGGCTCTTGATGAATTGTAATTCAGTGGTTTCACATTTCAGTCTCCCTTGGAAGCTCCTTTGCTCTAGAATGACTAGTTAAGGGTTAGAGCCAGAGTGTGGCCGTTGCTGTTTGATCATTGTCATTTGGGACTGGAATTCACAAAAGCTTGTGCCATAATAAATTTTTAAGGTGCCACAATACTCTTTTGAATATTTTCACTGGGACTTTAGTGTGACTTTATTTGGATCTGAGTCCCCGAGTACTGAATTTTCCTCTAATCCCCAGCTCTGATTTTCTCTGCTGCTTTAAAGACAGCACCATAATCTTTCCTCTAGAGTTGGCAAATGTGAATATGGATATACAGTATACTTGCTTCCTTTTTTGCAGTGTTTCTCTAGAAACCATTGAACAGGTTGGATGAGTCTTTAGATAGGGATGGGGATATGCGTCTCAGTCTAGGCAACTGTTACTCTAAACAGCACATCTGGGGGTAACCAGCAGACAGATAAGGGGATTTTTTTTAGCAACAAAACCAGCATGGTCTCGCAATCTAGGGAGCTTGCTGAGCCAGAATTGGGGCGTGATGGGTGTTTTTTCATTCCAAAATAAAGTGGAGAAAAATTTGTTAAAATATATGACTGACACAATGTGGAGTTTGGTCCTTTAGCTGCAGGAAAGTGGGACGGGGCAGCCCTTAGTGTTTGTGTCACCCATTAATTGTTTACTTTGACAGCACATTGGTACCGATTCATGCAAATGTTACTGTCTTGTGAACTGTTCAATCACATCTCTAATGAAACCCGGAGGTGGTCATTCTAAGAAACCTATCAACCTCTTTGTCTGTTAATTTGCCCAATTAGCATTTGTATTATTGATCTCTAGTCACTAAAGGTAAAGGTACCCCTGACCATTAGGTCCAGTCGCAGACAACTCTGGGGTTGTGGTGCTCATCTCGCTCTGTAGGCCGAGAGAGCCGGTGTTTGTCCGCAGACAGCTTCAGGGTCATGACTAAGCCGCTTCTGGCAAACCAGAGCAGCACACGGAAATACTGTTTACCTTCCCGCTGGAGCGGTACCTATTTGAAGCCACGAAGAGCCACTGCCAGTCAATGTCGACAATACTGAGTGAGGGGAACCAGTAGTTTGACTCTGGACTCAGTACAGAGCAACTTTCTCAATAATCAACACATGGGTTTGTTTTTTAATGCAGATGCCAATGCACTAGGCCTGACAGATCCAAGACTCTGCTACATTCTGGATGGGATCCTCTTGATTTATGCTATAATCATCACAGCCTGTTTCGTAAAACTAAAGGTGAGTCCTCACCCTCTTTAAAATGGGAAGACACTTGATCTTTAACATACAAAGAATGACCTGTGAAACTTTATTTTTATTTGTAAACTCTGTGTCTTCAATTTCCTGCACCAATTCCACCCACTTTTTCCAACATGAGAATAAGGATGAGCACTGATGAGCTGTTGGGCACTTGGATTCATTCGAGAAACCGGTTATCCATGGTGTTTGGAAACTTCAGCATTTCAACAGAGCATTTCATTGGGCACCTGGTATGCTGGACAATGCTTTGAATGGTTATACAGTCATGTATAACCTTAGGAATTCAAAGATGCCTTGTGCTAAGGAACTTCTCACCACTCAGAAGTAGGTTTCTTTAAACTTGCTGGATCCTCCCAAGCCCTTTCTGGGATCGCTAGATGGAACAAGTAAGTCGTGCAAGGATGGTAAACTGGTGTCCTCTAAGAGTTGCTGGACTACAATTCCCATCACTCCTGACCACTGGCCATGCTGACTGGGCGCCTGGGGTGATGACAGTTGAAATCCAGCCACATCTGGAGGACCACAGGTTCCCCATTCCTGAAGGAGGGTTTCCTGAGAAGTCACTGGAGATGCCTGGCACTTTGCGGTCTCTTCATTGATTCCTCAGGACCAGGTGGGAAATCTCTGGCCTGCAAGCTAAACTTCACCTGCCAGTCTTCTCCATTTGGCTCAAGAGACTTTTTTCTCTCTCTGAAACCATATACACCTGCCCTACGCCTGATGTCAGGTTTGGGGGTAGGTAGCAATGAGGTTGCAGAAAGCAGGACTGAATATCCTGTGTATCTGCTGATGTGCAGAGTTCAGTCCTGTGTGGGTGTGGCTTGGCCGAAATGGCCTTGCGGGATGAATGGAGAAGTGTGGCTGACCTAATGAGGCAGATGGGCTGGAAGTTCCCCCTGCTGACCTATAAGCAGGAAGCAACAATATGACAGAAAACTTCGTCCCTTTTCTCACTGGCATTAAATACAGAAGAAGAAAGCTTTAAATGAAGAAGTGAAAATAGGCAGTGGCCAAAATTGGCAAGAAGGGGCCATGATGCTTGCCTCCAGCAGAAAACAGCGATCTTAACATTGGAAACCTTTCATGAGCTAGCCTGAGGGTAAAGAAATTGGTTTACATTCCCACTGCCTGATACACATTGTTTATAACTACTGGAGTCAAAACTTCTGCCCATTGCCGAGTCAAGATGGTGATCATTAGAGAGGGCATGATAAAGTACCCTAGTGAAAGGGTTTCTCTGTTTTACCACTGAGATTCTGATCGAGGAGTAAGTCAATTGACAACCAGCTGCTTGCTTCCAGCCCCAGATATTGGCCAAGTGAAAAGCAAAAACCATCCCTTCAAACCTAATGAAAGACATTTTAAATGGTGGCAGCAGCAGCTGTTTGTGGTCCTCAGGTGACTCCTTTGCAAGCTGAGTTATCAATGTAAAGACTGAATCTTTTGCCTTTTCCCATTCTGTATTCATATTCACACACAGGTAAGCAGTGTATACAGAGACAAGAAGTACAAAGAGAGAGAAGGGAAGATGCAGTCCTGTTGCCAACCTTCAATGCAACTTTCCCTCTTGTGTACACTGTAGTGGGGGTGTTTCTGGTTTTATCTATTTCCATGTGTACCCATTCCTTTCATTCCGTCTTCTATGGGATTATGTGGTGCACTTCGTAGGTGATATAGTATAGTTCTGTGTTGGGAATTCCCCATCATTCTGAGGATGGGAGGTGCAGGAATGTGGAGTTTATTCATGTTTTTTGTGAGAGAAGTTAAATGAGTGTAGTTTTTTCTGCCACTTATGCCCCCCGCATAATGTCTATGACAATGGTGCCTCATACCAAATGTAAACGAACTGTGAAAGACTCTATGAACTGAAAGTGGAGATGCTATATGTATTTTTTTTGTTACACAAGAAAACTAATTAAACTAATAACTAATAACTAATAACTAATTAAAAACAAAACAAAACAAAACAAAACACTTTCCCTCTTGGAAATCTGAGATTTCATACCTGCCATTAAAAGGTGCCCGATGAATAGTACTTACTTTGGAACCGTTTTTCCATTTACCAACAAATGGGTAAATCTCTACCATTGCCACTAGGAGGTTGTTTAGCTCCAAATAAAGTTAGGATAAGATTGCAAGAACATTGCAGAGAAACTTTTGAATACTCTATTAATATCCAAAAACATGTTTGATCTTCTTAAAGGCTTGGTGCTCTGGATATCACAATGTATGCATAGTTCCTGACAGTTTAGGAAAAGATGACCAAAGATCTAGAAATTTTATGATGAATCTACATTTTTACGTGCATTTTTAATATGCAGTTTTCATACACTTACGTAACTGCCATTATTTGAATTTGGGAACAAGAGAATATTAGAATCTCCATGAAATATGTGGGTTGTGGGTTTATAAAGCACCATTTATAAATCACTAGCAGAAATTATCCTGTTAAAGTCACATTCAGAGATAGAAATGGGCTTTGTTTTCCAGATAAGCAAAGGCTCTCCTGAACCTCAAACTTCTCAGAATTCAGAGGACCTATATAATGTAAGTACTAAACTTATGTCTTATCTTGAAATTGAATGATTTTTATTTCACAAATAAAATAAAATAATTATAATAGGACAATTAAATGAGACCAGGTTTCATGGATCTGCCCTCAAGATTCAACTAGGACTCCTCCAGAGTCTGGGCAAATGCTAAGTGGATTTTTAAAATTCATTACCCCTTTTGTTCAGAGTCCTCTCAAGTTCCCCCAGCTTAGCAAGGGGGGAGAGTTAATGGCAGTGAGATCTTCTGGCAATAGAGGTATCAGTAGTGGGTCTCAGGAGTTAGGTTTAAATCAGAAGTGGAGAATCTTTTCTGTCTGGTGGACCAGATCTTAATCTGTTCTCCTGGTGGACCAAATTAAACAGGTGGTCTTAGGGATGTCAGATGCTGCTGCACTTTGAAGCCCCAATAGTTGGGACTTCAAAGCATAGTGTGGGTGGCAGCCCCTCCACAATGAGCAGCATGCAGACCAAGTTTTATATCAAATAAAATTACAGCATCCAGTAGATCGCCTCCCAATTAACTAGATTTAAACTATATTCCATTTGGAATATACTCTTGTATTTCAGTGTGTAGTCTCCATACTAATTAAAATAGTGGTTTTGCTTTGCTGCTTCCCTACTTTAAGAATTTGAAAGAAACATACATTCTAAGGAGTTTCTGGATAGGGCAGCACTCTCAAGAGTATTCTTCTATTTTTAATCACTAGATTAAAGTCTAGAGTAAGGCAACTTTTGGCTTACCTATTTGCTATGAAAGAGATGGCAGTGCTCTGTTCTGATAATATGTACAGAAATACTCAAGAGTGTTTCCATTGCCCCACCCATTCTTTACCTTTTGCATGTTACTTCTGCACATTCCTCCATTATGTCAATAGTCCAAAACTGGAATGTAGCAAGTATCTGATAGGTGCTCACCACAGGCAATCATCTCCCAACCAACCAGGTGTATGCCCATTGCTGAGAGGGGATTGTGCCAGGCAATCAGCTGGCAATCATGTTGGAGGCCCTGTGGGTGAGTGGTTCCTAGGTCCAGGAAACTGGTCCATCAGCTGTTCTGGGCAGCTGTGTAACTGGAGCATTGCCACTGGAAACTCAGATGTACTCCATGTCCAAGAGTGCTTTTTGCCAGCTTGGGCTGGTATGGCAGTTGCAACCATTCTTGGACAGGGGTGGCTTGGAGAAAGTGGCCCACGCATTGGTAACCTCTAGGCTTGATTACTGGAACACACTTTACATGGGGCTGCCCTTGAATTTGGTCCAGAAACTGCAGCTATTGTTGGTCTGTGGGGCAACCTGTCAACATATGACACCTCTGTTGAAAGCATTGCATGAGTTTCCAGTTTGCTCCTGGGCCATATTACAGTTCTGGACCAGGATATCTGATAAGCCTGTCACTTAGATCTGTGGATGAAGATTTCTTGACAGTGCCACAGGCTCGTGCAGTAAAGGCTGACATGACTTGAACATGCTGGGTTTTTTTTTAGCATTGTAGCAGCAGTTCTCTGGAATTCTTTCCCTCCAGAATGCTATTGCCAATATTGTTTGGTTTAAACACTGCCTATTTGTGGAACTTACACTTTTACATGTGGTTTTTGTTTTAAATATACTACGATTTATTTATTTTTTGATATTGTGTAAACCACTTTGGATATTGTGTAAACCTATAAACACTGGAAATATATAAAATGGTTGCTTTCGGTGTTGATTTACACCCATGGAAGGAAATCTGTGTGTTGGATGTTTGCAGGAGACTGCATGGCTCTGTTGGTAGAACATGAGACTCTTAAGCACAGGGTTGTGGGTTCGAGCCCCACGCTCGGCAAAACATTCCTACATTGCAGGGGGCTGGACTAGATGACGCTTGTGGTCCCTTCCAGCTCTACAGTTCTATGATTCAATGAAAAAAACTCTTCTCGAATCACCCCTTTTATTTCTGCAGCATTTAATTCTAGCTGGCTTCACATTTTGAATATTGTTTAAAAAGTCATATTATATTTCATAATAACATAGGTTGTTCCAGTGGAAGCCAGTGCAACAAATTCCTTTAGTGCAATGGAACTTATCCCCCTACACCCTACATAAATCTGCTTGGGAGAGTCAAGAGGAGGAGAGGGAGATCATTCTATCGGGAAAGCAGAAATGCTTGTACTGACAAAATGATGCCCTTAGCCTGACATAGTATCCCACCCACAGTCTATTTTTGTACACAACTCAGGTATTCTTTTTCTGTACAGCAGTTTCTAAATTCTTAAATCAGTCAATAAGCAAGGGAAGCCTTGTGTAGTTATGGGGAAATGGCTACACATATAGTGGTCCTATTCTGGC
Organism: Podarcis pityusensis; assembly: GCF_964106645.2. NCBI lineage: Eukaryota > Metazoa > Chordata > Lepidosauria > Squamata > Lacertidae > Podarcis > Podarcis pityusensis. The sequence continues at coordinate 40,956,386 of NC_138027.1, forward strand.
CTAAGGTCTAGAGACAGGTGGTTTGTGGGCTTTGAAGGAGGAGAGAGCGCGACCTACATGAGTTCTCCACAGCAGTGTCCTATGTGAAAGCAGGGTTAACCTTGTTTTCCTGTTTAGAATCAAGAGATTCTGGTTGGCTCCTGCTAGAAGAGAGACTGAACTTGCACGTGCAGCTTACACCATGTTGCTGCCATGAAGACTCTATGTGTGGCCAGCTCGGTTTCCTGTTTAGTATAAGAGCCAGCGGCTCTAATGCTAGAAGGAAGGTGAAGAGAGAGGCCTGTTGTACAAGGGCTGTGCATGGGACTGTGACTATGGCTGAAGGATAATTGGCAGAAAACTTTGGGATGGCCCTTGTGAATGGAAGGGTTTATATGAGAGGTTACTGGGAAGCCTGCATTGGCATCCCATGAAAGGTGGATGGTGGAAGATTCAGGAAGCAAGTACTTCTCAGCATAACGCAAGAGTTGAATTATGGGATTTGCAGCCCCAAGATGTACATGGTCACCAATTTATGAGTTTTCAAAGGTGTCTAGACAAATTCCTGGAGATCAAAAACAGCTACTAGTTACAATGGCTGTATTACCTCTGGCATTGGGGGCAGTATGTCTCTGAATACCTGGTATGACCCAGGTATGGTCCAGAAGAGTGTTGTGCTCAGCATAGGCCACGGAGAGAAAATAATGCTGGATTAGATGGGCTTTCAGTTTCTTAATTAATCCCTTGACTGCGGAAGGATTGGGGAAAGTGTTAGCAACTTGCGTCTAGGACCAGGATTTTATGGGATGGTTTTAACATAACAGAATGTGATTTATTGAGCTCATGTTTGTTTTTGAGTCTATTTTGAAGACACAGTACTGGTCAGCCCGTTAGGAGCTCGGGACTGCAACTTACCAATGAGCTGTCATTCTTGTAAATGTCCCTATCTATATATTTCATTTCAGAGATTGTCTCATGGAACCAGAGATGAATATGCATCGCTGGGAGCGAAACAGACAGATGCTGACATTGAAGTAGGGGGGAAAGCCCAGGTACCTTCATTCAACTCATCCTGGTCCTTTTATTAAATTCAGGCCACTCTTTTCTGTGCAGAGAAAATGTCAGCCCAGCTCAGGCAGCCACTGGGACATGGCATCCCTGACCTCTCCTAAAACAGCAAAGAATCTGATGCCACTTTGAAGACTAATAGATTTATTATTAAGGATGGAATAATGTTTATGGATTACAGTCCACTTCCTTAAGTGCATGAAGTGCTACTCTGAGTTACAGGGGTGGGTGGGTGGGTGCACACGTATGTGGTTTGGTTAAGCCACTAAATTGCAATGTTTCAGCCCCATAGCCTGTGGGCTGAATAGAGACAAAGGATCGTTCACACATTATATATGTCAGGATGTCGGTGCTATCAACAGCTGTTGATAGCCCCCTTCCCACTGCCATGTGTACATATACCAGCAACTCAGTATAATGCTTCATGCATCGTCAAATGCAGCTAGAAATTTTGTGACTAATTCCAGATTAGCATCTCTGTAAGAATCTCTGCAATGCCTTGCGCATCCCCAAATATTTTTTTGATATTGTCCGCAAGAACGGTTCCAAGAACTGCTTGTTTATTCTTCCCCTTTTCAGCACAGAAGAAAACAAGCTCAGGACAGAGTTTACAGTGTAAGTAAAACCAAGAACTGACCATTTCAGAAAAGCATTTTGGTTTCTTGCCATATGTCTAGAATTTCTCTAAATTGCTTTTCAGTTTTCTAAAATGACCAGCCACCTTCACATAAAACCCACCTAAAGACATCTGAAACAACACTGGGAAGTAAATTGTGCTACCATGTAGGCATCACCCTCATTAATTGATCTCGTTTTGCACACAAATGACGATTTGCCAGTGTATTTGTTTGTGAGCGCATGGGTGCCAAATACCTCTCCCAGAAGGTGTTTCAAGACCCAGCTTGTTTTCATGCTGTTAATGAACCCCATAAGCAGTCTGCTTTGGTTTACAAAAACTGATATTCCTGTTGCATTTTAGCCTCACTCTGCTAGAGTCCACTTTTTCTTTCTTTTTAAAGAATGTTTTCTGCACCTGCATGCAAACTTTTTTTATATGTGTGCATGTCTGTTCCTATGCCATTTCAGCAGCATGCTACTTTTGTGATCTGTTTTCCTCTACTGCAGCAAACAGCTGCCATGAAATAGCTTATTTCCTCTCCTTGTGAGGTGTGTAAATGAACCTCTCTCTGCCTCCTCCCAGCCAGGTTTATCTTCTGTATTCCTACTCCTTGTTTCTATCTAGCTGCTGCATCCCTCCCTTAGTGTAACTTGAGGGAGAGAAGAAAAACTATTGCTGGAATTGCTGCTTCTCAGGCATTGAGGTGCTACTACAGTATCAGCAATTGGTTCCAAAGTCACAAGCACTGAACTTTAGGAAAGCAAAGCATAAGGCTCCATGTAATCACTTTTCAAATATGGCAGGTATGGGAAACCATTGGCTCTTCATATCATGTTGCACTCCAATTCCCATTAGCCCCAGCAAACATGGCCAATGGCCAGGGATGATGGGAGCCTAAGTTCAGCAACATCTGGAGGGCCAGAGTTTCCCCCAACCTGCTCTGTGGGGTTGTATTCCCCACCATCCGCCCCAGTTGTGGTAGTGCAAGCTTGTTGTACAGCAGGAAGTACTGTTGACTACAGCAATCTGCTGTGTGACCTGCCACAAGGCTTCCTGCCCTTTCCTTGTGCAACTAGTAGCCCACCAAGGGATGCTCAATTAGTGCAACATTGAAATCCTCCCATGTCTGTGGTATGGGAGTAGCAGGGACCTATTTGACATGGGGGGAAATTACCAAATAAAGAGAGTATAAAGCAAGAGTGCTGACCTGCAGGGTCTCCCCAACTGGCCTGCAGCATCCCCCCTTCTGCAAGTAGACTTGAAAGGAGTTTTTTACTGTACTCAACAAGTGGTTTCTTTCAAGTCTAACTGCAATGTGAAGGAAGAAACATTGCCTTAGTCTGGACCACCAATCACATCTCCTCTCCCATGAATGAACACAGGGAAAGTATTGTTTTGTTATATCTACCGTATTTTTCGCACTATAGGACGCACTTTTTCCCCTCCAAAAATGAAGGGGAAATGTGTGTGCGTCCTATGGTGCGAATGCAGGCTTTCACTGAAGCCTGGAGAGCGAGAGGGGTCGGTGCGCACCGACCCCTCTCGCTCTCCAGGCTTCAGGAGAGCCCCAGCGCCAGCCCCACAAGGTCGGGGGACAGAGGGAGGCGGAACGCCGCCATCCCGCTGTCTCCCGAAGTGGTTTGGAGGCTGACGGCGGGGAGACCCCGCCGGCGGCCCCGCAAGCTCCGGGGACAGCTGGGAGACGCAGCGCGTCTCCCCGCTGTCCCCGGACCTGATCACAAGGCGGGCGGCAGGGAGAAGAGCGCTTCTCCCCGCTGCCTGCCCCCAAGCTCCGGGGACAGCTGGGAGACGCAGCGCGTCTTCCCGCTGTCCCCGGACCTGATCGCAAGGCGGACTGCGGGGAGAAGAACGCTTCTCCCCGCTGCCTGCCCCCAAGCTCCGGGGACAGCTGGGAGATGCAGCGCGTCTTCCCGCTGTCCCCGGACCTGATCTGAAGGCGGACTGCGGGGAGAAGAGCGCTTCTCCCCGCTGCCGGCCTCACAAGCGCCTGGGGGGGAAATAATTTTTTTTTCTTTATTTCCCCCCCAAAAAACTTGATGCGTCCTATGGGCCGGTGCGTCCTATGGTGCGAAAAATACGGTATATAGCAAGGGTAGGGAACCTGTAGGTGGCTCTCTAGATGATGCTAGACTACAATGTTTATCGTCCCTGACCACTGGACATTGCTTGCTGGGGTTGATGTGAGCTGGAAGAACATCTGGAGGGAGAGTCCATGGTTTCTTATCTCTGACAAAGAGGAGTGGTATGACAGAAAACAGTACTTTAATTTTATTCGTGCTGACACTATTTTCTGATCTTCCATGGCCAGGCTCTACAGCGGGATAAGATGGCTGAAGCATACAGCGAAATTGGAAAGAAAGGAGAGGTAAGTGACACTTCTTGCCAATTTGGCTCTACACATAAGGTGCCAAGGTGGCTTCAGGCACTACTCTGCCTGCTTTTTTCCCTACCCTTTATTTAAAGCAGTACTGTCAAGCAAAACAGAAGTTATAGTATCCTCCTCACCCTTTTGATATTGTTTGAATGGCACTTCTGTGCTTTATAATTTTTATTTATTACTGATTAAGGGGCAGTTGAGTCAGATTGTGCAGCACCTTCTTAAAAGACCAATCAGAAGCAAGCCTCCCACTTCCCCCAGTTAAATTGAGCCAAGTGTGAGTGTAATTATTTGCATGGGCAAAAAGATTTTGGCAGGGAGATTTTGTATTGATGCTGGGCTTCTTTTTTTCAGAGACGACGTGGCAAAGGCAGTGAAACAGTTTATCAGGTAAGGCGCAGCAATAGCAAGCCTATCTCCCTACAAACTTCAGGGTCACAATCCTATGGAAGCAAGCTGCACAAAAACAGCTCACACAGGAATCTTGTTTGCCTTTGCTTTAATTAGTTTCTGGCATACATGCACCCTGTCAATTTGGATCACCTTTCTACAATGGGAGAACAGAGCAAGTGCCCTGTTCCTCACTTTGAGCCACCTAAGAGAATATTTTTGCTTGCCCAGAGGTGTTAATGCAGTCTGTGAAGGAACAAGTACAGAGGCGCTTCTAAGGGCAGTATACAACTTTGCTTCCTCCAACAAACAATGGACCAGTCACATTCTTCTCCTAAGCAGGACTTTTGCCTTGCTATGAGTATCAGCCTGTCACCTTTATTTACTCTGGATAGAAAGCCAGAGTTGTTGGACTTAGCAGGGGCATATGGACTTAGTACTTCTGATTAATAACTACAGTTATATTGATTTAGTTATAACTTTGAGTCATCTCATCTTTCTTTATCAGGGTCTCAGCAAAGCAACGAAGGATACATACGATGTCCTTCAAATGCAGCCCCTACCACCTCCTTACTAGCTACAGTTGAGTCTAGCAAGAGGAGAACTATTTCCATGGTGAGCGGGAGTCTTGATTACCATTCTCAAGATGATCTGTTCAGAAATCTGTTGCCTTCTACAACAAATGCCACTTTTACATGAGCATAAAAACCAAAGCTCCTTTTTAAAACTAATTTCAAGTTGTAGCTTTCAAAGTGTACATAGCTATAGAGCTTGGGCACCATGTTGTTGCTCAGTTAAAATTTAAGATCAGCTGTTGCGATGGCCATTTCAAAGTCATTTTCTTTTCTGGAGAAAGATGTTTTTTGAAGCTAAGTGTGCATTAAAAAATGTTGCTCATGTGGAAGGATTTCGTTCCAAAACATCAGATAATTCTGAGCACCAACAGGTTAACTGCCCCCCCCTCTTGTTATAGGTTTGGGTTTTTATTTATAAATAGCAATTGGGGTTTGGGGGAGGAGATATACAGTGTATCACCATTGCCCTGAAGGACCTTTTTAAACACTCTTTTGCCAAGATACAAAAACATGCACCACCATTGACCTTGGACTGAGTGCAGTAGGGCATTCTTTTGAGTAAACATGCACAGCTAAAGGGATTTAATATGAAAATTGACTTACGCTGCATGAGAAGTATGGGCAGGCACAGACAGTATGTTCCCATAGTTAAGAGAATAGAAGTAGGTTCTTCTTCCACAGGACATATGGTTGGTTGAAATGAGTAATACATTACCTCCTGTTTTAAATGTAGATGCTTCAAATTCCTGTTAAGACAGAATCCTGATCAAACTTGTCAGGTGCTGCTGTCCTGGTTAAGTGAGCTTAATACCAGTGGAGCAAGGGGGGAATTAGCTGGGGAGCATGTTTACACAAAGGAATAGCCAGTGGATTTACTCCATAGTGTGTTTAGAGTTGTAGCCTTAGGACGTGGGAAGTCACAGCTGCCTATTATGCTTTTTCCCCAGGCAAATGCCTATTGTGAGAATTTTATACCTTGAATCTATTTCCCTTACCTAGTTTCACAGAGGAGTTTTATTCCTTCTGCCCATCTTATCAGACTGGTTGATCCAAAAAGGGTTCACATACATCTCTATCAGCAAAATGGAAGTGAGAGGCTGCATACACCCACTTCCCGAACTCAGGGGCTGTAGTTTATTCCTTACAGAGCAATTCCCAGCACCCTTAAACTACAGATCCTAGGATTCTTGGGCTGGATTTAGGTTTGATGAGGCCCTATGTATGTCCAGCTGTCCTTTGTCAACAACAAATTGTCGCTCTTTTTTGTGTTGAATATATGCTATATGGTATCTAAAGCCATTTGCACATAACAAAATATGTATTTTATCAAAGTAATTGTTAAACATCTTCTCAATTGTATTTCAGTTCATCTTATATATTGGAAATATACATCCAGTTTTTTCCTTTAAATTTTTTGGAGGCCTCCAAGAGAGTAGGGCCCCAAGCTATATAGCTCTTTTTAGCTTATATGTAAATCCGGCACTGGGCAGAGGTGGTTAAATGTATGGGGTGTGCACAGCCTAAATCTGATCTTTCAAAAATACACTTCTGGAGCTTTAAATCTATAAATTAAGTTGAAAAGAAAATGCTTTTCTATCTAAAGAACTGAAACCATGTGTTCTGTGTATTTTTAAATAAAAGCTTCTTAAATATACCTGCTTTTCCCTCTTCTGGTCTTATTCTGGATTCGTTTGAACTTCATAGCGCCATGTTGCAGTGGAAAGTAAAAGGGGAAAAAGAGCTTAATGAAAAGGAGCAATAAGTCCTACAAAACCTTAAGATTTAAAGCTAAACAAGGGTGCACAGATCTCACATCACTGACTTTTAGGACAGTTTAGAAGGGCAGCAATATCTATTGTAGGACCAAACTAGTAGTATGAATGACACATGTGCCTGTAGCAATAAACAAATTATCTTGTCAAGGACACAAATGTAGAGAATACTAAATAAATGTGCATTACGATGTTGAGCTAGTTAGACAACCTGCACATGGTGGTTACTTAACTGAAAGAATTTAACACATCCTGTTCAACATGGAAGCCGTAAGTTACTAGTAGTGTAAGCTTTTAAAATAAATCTGGCATATTTATTTTCTGCAGAATAACAGAACTGAGAGGCTTACCTGTTTCTGCTGTCCAATTATGTGAGTCTTCTAACCTGAGATGTCTTGTGATTTGTAGTTGGGAGAAAATAAGGAGGAACATCCTTCAGCTCCAGATTGTCAGGTTTAAAACAACAGAAATACAAGGTCCTGCCATTTCTTTTCAGCCATTTCCTTTCACTTGTTCAAAAACCACAAACCAGTGCATGCATGTTAAAACACTTGGAAAAATGGTTTAATGATGTTTACAACAGAAATGAACTGTACAGTTACAGTTAAGTTTTATATATATAAAAATTACAGCAGACAAATGCATCTACACAAAATCTACCATTTTCATCCTATAATCTACACAGTCTCTCTCAATGCCCACAGCCACCTGCAGGCAGCCACTAGGGAAAAAATAGAAGGTATATTTAAAGAGACAGCATCCTTTTCATCTCCATTTTGGAGACACACACAGTTTCAAATTAGGGCCTTACAGTTCTCAAATTTAAAGTTAGGCAAGAATGCATTGTATCTTAATATATTTATCACAGTTAGATACAAAGTGTTCATGTAAATTAAGCTGTACAATTGACCACATTAGCAGGCCTGAGGAAGAAATAAGCCAACTTGATGGTTGACGACAGGGAAGCTCTGTAATCAACACAAATCTCTCTTTTTTGCCATAGGAAGAGCTCAGGATTTTATAAATCAATTTCCACAAACCATAGCTTTCTTGGCAAGATGCCTCCCCCCCACTATAAAAACAAAAAGCATAAATTCCTAGCATAGTAATATCCGTGCTTTTAGTTATTCAATTGCTACACTTTTGAGTCTTGCCTCACCTTTCAAAATTAAAGGACGATGTTTTCAGGGAACTGGACCTTTATGGGAGGGCAAAAGTACAATCTCACTGTTATAAGCATGCTGTCTCTTTAAAAAAAAAAGGAATAAAGATCTCCCTGTTGGGAATGGCAATCAGAGAAAATGCAATCTAAATCGACAATCTGGTGGAAATCACAGATTATGTACACTTTTTCTCAATTATGAACACCTAGGCAGTGAAAACTGTTGTGTTAATACATACATTGACACACCCAAAACATACAAAAATACTATTATTTCAAACTACTAAGAATAAGACAATTCAGTTATCTCCATGCTATGACTTTAAGAGCATTACACTGAAACAAACAAGAATTTAAACGACATTTTTAATATCCCAGAAATATACCAAAATATACATCTAAGCTTTGGAATTACTGAGGTTAGACTAATGCAAGTGCTGGGTAATTGTACTTAATACACAAGTCTAAGGTTCTGCAGGAAAGAAATTATCTTTGGTATCTGCATCAGGCTAATATTATTAACATTTGGATTTTGCTTTGGGATAGAGCTTGTATGACCCTAGAACCAAACACCCCCTAATCAACTGAGATTTAAAAGATCCATGTAAAAAGTTCCTTCATTGGCAACCCCCCCCTCCCCCAAAGTTTAAAAAGTCATAGGCATCTACCTACCTAGCACAAAAGGTTGAGAAATACAATGCATAGTTGCACAGTGGTGCTGCAAAAATAATTAAAGAACAAAAAAGAAGTGGGGGGGAGAGAAAGAAAAACAAAACATTTTTTTCAGAGATTTTGCACAACAGAACAGCCTCTTCCAAGCAGTGGCGGGGGGGGGGGGGGGAGAGCTCAGAAGTGCACCTCAGCGTGTATTAATATCACCCAGCTCCCAAAGGGTTAAAAGCACCCACCAGAGCCGCCAGTCATGCACCAATGTCTTCAGCTTCACAACCAATCTGTGGAGTCCATCACTTTTCCCCACTGAACTCTCCCTCCCAATGGCTGTGCGCCTTTGGATTTGTGGAGGTCAAACAGAACTTGGTCTCCCAAGCAAGTTAGCACAGGATGGGACCGCGCCATCTTAAGAGATATGATTGGTGCTGAAGACGCCCCTTTTGTCTTTGGTTTGTTTGTTTGTCTGTTTTGAGTTTATACAATCATTAGGAAATCTTTGGTTTTGGCTGGAAATTTCTAAAAGAACAAAACAAAACAAAGAAACCGCCCCCCTCGGCATATAGCAGTGCACCGTGACCTGGAAAAGCTTCTCTTTCCAAAGGGTGGGAAAACTACATTCAAAGTAAAATGGCAGAAGGGACAGGGATGCAGCTTCTGGTTAGCCTAGAGGCGGGGACGGGGAGGAAGAAGATTGTCAAATAATAAAAGAAGGAAATTAAATATGGGAGGAGCATGAGAGAAACAAAATTAAAAAGTAGCGAGCAATATGCATGCAGCACTTGGCTGAGAGGAGCCGTCAGGGTCCTGCCTTGACCCTGCAGTACATTATAGCCCTGACATCTCACCAGGGGGAGGGAGAAGGCAGCATGGAGGTTTCATGCACGGATTGGGAGTGGAGATGGATATTCACAGACTACGAGAGGACCCCTGGTAACCAAAAGAAATAGAAGATTGCAATTTGCCCTCAGTTTGCAGTAGCTTTTAAGCAGCGACATTCAGAGGCTTTAGGGGGTCGCCCCCCAGGTTGCAGGTCACAGGATGCTATAAGCCAGAGTTCCACGTTAATCAAGGGAGGGAGGGCAGTCTTGGCAACTCTGTAGGGTTTGGAGAAAGTTAAAGCAAGTTACTCAGTTATGAGTTAGAAATGAGGTATACGACAGCTCCCGTACCTGTGGCGGATAAACACCCGACACTTACTCACACCTAGCCTTAGACACTACCACAGAAGAAGGAAATGGAACAGCGACACGGTGGGACCAGGGGAGTGCAAAAAGGCCGGAGTCCCGTGATGCTCTCAAATGCACTTGCACCTGACCTCTTATCTCCTGGATTTTAGAGAAAAGCCTGTATCTTCCTCCAGGGAGGTTCAAATAAATGGAAGTAACTTACCAATCAGTTTATGGGTATCTGCTGTGGCTTCTTCCTCAAATTCAAATACAGAAACTGGATCGAAAATGCCAATGTGCTAACATGGATTAGATGGGACAAGTGACAGTTTCTCCCCAGCCCTGACCAAAGGTGTTTGTTCCAAAGGCTGTTGGCCAGGGTGGGTGGCTTGAATTGTGCAAATATTAATTTGACACAGATCTGTACTCCTTAATATTTACCACTATTCCTGTAGTACTCTTGCCAGAAACATTCACCATTTACACTTATAGCCCCCTGGTGGGTTAAAGACATTTCTGCTAGAAATACTTCAGGAAGGCTTTTATTTTGATGGGTTCTACATTGTAAAAAGTAAAGAGAGAATTTTTGGTGAGAACAAAGATCAGAGTTTTAGAAATGTTTGGGGAAAGAGCCGACAACAAACTATTAAACCCATATTTTCGCCTGAGTGAGGTAAAGAGAAATAAGGCAGAAGAGGGGAGACATTCCAACCTTCCTCATAGTACTAAGGATCTTTCTCTCATGATCCCATCTCCCAACTGGTTGTTTCATTTCCTTCCTCAGATTTGTTTTCTTTTAAAGCACACCTTGTTTTCCACATCTTTTGTTCCAAGTGCTCTTATCTTTGAGAAGTCATTTTCCATTTCCCTATTACCTACTTATAAATCTACCTAGCTCTTAGAAAAGTCACACAATATTAATACCACTTTACATAATGTCAGAACAGTAAGTCTATTAGTAAAGCTTTCCAGGGAAGTTCTGCAACCCAGCTGATTTCCAGAGGAAGAACAGCTGGACAACTAATATATATTTACCTTCTCCCTTGCTTCACACATGAACACGTCAGGCTTGACTGATGCAATTCATCAAGCCAACAGCATGTAATGTGACAATGCCCAAAGCTATTCCGGGGAGGAAAGAAAGACGTCTCCAAGGTTTTCCACTATGAAAACCCACAGGACTTCTGAAATGATGTGAAACAGAGGACAATGCAGTTTTGATATTTAAGAGGACAATGCAGTTTTGATACTTTAAGAATAAAACCAAGTTTTCCCTACATCCAACAGTTGCTTGTGATCTTGGGTGTTGTACTGAATAGAACTTGCCTCCAGTATGTCCTCAGAAAAAGTATCCAAACCAACCCTGTGCATTAAGAAGGTAGGAAAACCAACACATGAGGAGATCCTCCAAGTCAAGAGTCATCAAACCAAACCTCTAAGACCACACAATTTTTTGCCGAAGACATCCTGAAAACAGCAGAGCTGCCAAAAACTAAGCAGTATACCTTTGGTTCCTATCAAAACATTGGAAATTCTCCCCCTCCAGCTGAAGCTCAGGTTTTCCTCTCCCACCCCCGGAAATATACTTCCCCACACAAACACACACTCTGTATTTTTCTGCAATCAGAGAAAGGAGATGCTTCAGAGTCAGGATGGAAGCAGATGAAGTCTCCCAAGAATGCCATCCAAAATCTGAACCATGTGCTGTGAGAGAAAAATGACTCAACCTTCCATAAAAAGAAACCCACATCCAATATATCCTCTTTTCTCCTGAAGTCTGCCTCATAGAATCTTATCTCTTTCAGGTACTCTATACTTAGGTACTAGGAGCAGGTTAGCATTTAGTTTGGTTTCTCTTCCGCTATTTTTGGTCTAGACAGAATTAGCATTGCTATTATAAAATTAAATTAATTATCACATACTACATTCAAGAACAAGACAAGCAGGGATAAAAAGAACTGTTTCACTTTGTTCTCCCAAATATCCTCCTCCTTTTCCAAATGTAAAAGTCTTGGCCCAGCTGCAGCCCTAGTGCAACTACGTGGACTAAAATGGGTTGCTAATTCATCTCCTTGTATGCCCTCCTCCAAGCACACAAACTTGCTCAGTATTTACATCCCCACCAAGGCCCTTGGTTTGCCAATAGAAAGAAAGCAGGGAGGCAGAGGTCATGCACACCTAGAAGGACCCTGGAAGCAATACAGCAGCTCAGTTATGTCTGCTGTTATGTAGCGTGTTGACAACGATAGCCAATGACAAAGTAGAAAAAGACGTTGCAAGCAACATTTGCCTTCTAGCACAGCTAACTCTCTTTCCTTCCCGCCCCCACCCCATACCCTATAAAGTTGTAGCCTAAATACAGAACTGCAAATACATACAGCATAAGTCAGGGTCTTCAAAACTAAACTCTACAGCTAGAATTACTTCCATTATTTATAAAGTTTCTCTCTCCCGATTTTCCATTCTGCAAATGATACTAAAGCTATGCTGAGGTATTTTTTTTAATAAAAAAAAAGGTGCCAGAAAGCCAGCTGCTACCAAAAAGCATTGTTCCTACAATCCTGTAACAATGCCTGCTTACAGAAAGAGAAACAAGAAGGGGTGGAACGAGACTCCCAAGTTATGTCAGAGGAGAAGCCTTCATTTTGCTCCTTAGGGTCAAAAACATTTGGCATGCTTCATGCCAACATTCAGCCCAACTACATGTATACTGCATGTTTGGACAAAGGTCAGGAAAGGTCATAGCAGTAAAGCAATGTCAGGCAGTGTGACTACGACCTTTCTTTCTCTCGAGAATAAAGCTAATTTAATTCCAGTGTGACTCAAGAGTCACTTCACACACTGTAATTTGCCTTCAGAGTATGTCTATGCATAAAATAGCAACAGGCACTGCACATTATGATGCAATTTCCTAAAAGGATGCTATATCTGTATGTAGGAAAGTGAAATGTGTGGAACAGACCTCTTATCATCCTGCATATTATCCCAGGAGGATTAAAGACTAATGTGATCTGTTGATAGTGAGGCTGAACTCAACCTTGCAAAACCGATTCAGAAATGTATTAGGGCTAGGCTGCGACAACTAATCAATGCTAGGTCCAATATATCTCAAGTTTTCTTTCACAATTGATATAGATGTCTGTATTAAGAATTTTAAACTTTTGGAAGTCTCCCTAGAAAAGTGGAAATGAAATATAGGTTTCATTTTTCCATAGACTATTAATCAAATGCCTTTTGATTAAATTTGTGTAATCTGAAAATGTTTTGGGCACACAGCAAAAAGACAGAGAGGACTGGCATGGCTGGGCATCTGTCCAAGGCCCTCTACTGCCAAGAGTCTCCTTGTTCTGCTCCAGTGATAAGGGAGATTTGCTGAGGGACCGAGGAAGGTGGAGGAACCCATGGAAGATCTCTTGCTCAAGGGTCCTTCCAAACATGAAGCCAACACTGGGGAGGGTGAATGTTTACGAATTGGACAGTACGCCATCCCACAACATTCACAAAAGTAAGAAGACTGTGGGTAAATTGGCACTAGTTCCTGGTGCATTCCTTTTTTTCTGAAGCTGTTCATACAGGGCATGGACTTTGGCATCAAAGTCCATTCAAGAAGCTCAGGGATCTCAGCCAACTTTATCACTTAAGCCAATAGAAAGCTCCCTACTGGCAAGTTCGACTTGGCCTAATAACTGCATGGAGCAAGAACTTTGCAGGTGAATGTCTTAAAAGAGTGTATTGCTTAAAAAACATTAGATTGTAACTTTGTAAAAAAATTGGCTAACGAGTCCTGAGAAGTTTTGGTTAGAGATGAATAACCATAATCAGCCAGCCAGATTCTCCTTTGGTAGTGTTTTATCTATAATGGTTTATACCTATATACATTTATGAACCTCTACAACCCTTTTATAATTCATCTTCTAAAAAGTGCATGTAGGCACATACAGATTGAGCATAAACATACTCCTAATGTCTGAGAGAAAGGATTACATGTTCAAAGCAGAAGAGAGACTTCTACGTGGGATGTTGTTTTTTTAAAAAGGTCATTAACAGCACGAATATGATGAAATGATGCATCTGCGTAAATGTGCACTTCCATTACAAGAAATTATGTTACTGAAAAATATAGCCATCGATAAGATATTGTTAAATAATTCTACGTAACAAAAGTGTCGTCTGAAAGGTTAATAAAGGAACTTGTATGGTAAATATAGCTGCTACACTTGTGTGGCTCCAAAAGCAACAAGGCCATAGCAAAAGCTTTAATTATACCAAACACTAATCAAGTCAGTTAGTGGATTTTGCATCCTTGTGATGCTAACTGCCCCTGCAGCTCAAACCCCAAGCATAACTGTATGGCCCCACAGTGGAACCAGTGCAAGATTACATTTAAATTGGGGAAAATGTTCATAAAGCAAGACTTGAGTGATATTTTCCCACATCTTATCACTTACAAGAATGAATGAATGAATCTATGTGTTATCTGTTCAGTGCTCACAGTTCCTATGTAATATTTGATGCAAATATGTTCATTTTGAATGTAGTCTCACAAAGTTCCTACTAGATCCTGAACATAAATAAATCCCCATGCAAAAATCACATGAACCCTCCACCTCAGGTGCCAAACACTGCATCAGAGCCAGTCTTTGCTTAGGCTGCAGTATAGCCCAACATCCACTAACTGAAATAAGCCATCAGCGTGGGAGCAAATAAAATACAGGCTTTATCTTGTAATGGGCAGCCTACATTCTTCCAAGGTTTTTAGAACAGCAATTAGAAAGACAGTTAAAGCGTGATATTACCAACCTAACCCCACATAATATACAACTGAAATAGGGAAGGGAAGGAGATAAGGCAACAATGGACTCTTAAGCCTGGTTTCTGGCACCGGAAATTCAGCAATAAGTACTTCTGTTCTTCCTTTATAACTTCAATCAATAACATCTTTGGTTGAACTTATCCAGTAAAAATGTCTTAGATGACAATCAACATAAAACTAAACTTAATCAATCAGGTATTTTCCTTGGCAATTGAAGCTTAGGAGTTATTTTTAAAATATAGCATGGATTCACCATTCACAACTGCTTTTCCATCACAGGACACCCAGGCGACCCATTTTTATAACATCACGTTTGTAGCTTTTCCTAGCCGTGTTTATACACAGGCTCAGGCGTCAGGGTTCTGGTAACTCACATAAATATGTCATTGTAAAGCAACTTTGTAATGTTTCTGAGCAGGTACAGACTTAGTGCAGAGCAGGTTGTAGGACTGCAATTTCCCTACCCTCTTTCTGTCAGCCTTAAACACGGTTAATGTCTGTGCTGGCACTCACCTGAGCCATGGTTAACATGAACGCAGGGATCCTGCAGCCCACCTTCCTTAGTCAGGGTTAAGATATTGGGAGTATTACATCTGATCCAACTCTATACATCAGGGGAAGTGACATTAAATGACCACTGTCCATTCACATTCACGTGGCATGCATATTTAGGTGGCAGGTGGGAAAAACAGCAAAAACTTTTCAGATCCCCCCTTTTATGAGAAATTGTCTCCATCTCATTTCTGTCATATGTTGTAATCCACTGCACTGGTACTCCTGAGTGCCCTGGGTTAATGACAATTCCTACATTAGGCATGCTTGCTTATCTCCAAGGTAAACTAATTCATGGCCCAGACATCTTACTGCTGGTGCTACTGGGGCAGCATGCAGGAAGAGTGAACAGTTGGGCTGATCTCTGCTGCTCTGGCACTACAAATGTTCATAATAAGGTGACCCAAAGAGCCAATAAGACTCCACCCTACCTTATATAACCGTTGTCTCAGCCTTTGCTCTTCAGTCTTAGCAATCTATCACTCAAGTGAAGGTTGAGATGCTAGACTGCCTGGAAGACTTGCTTGGACCTGCAGAATTATTGGTTAACCTCCCATCCACCAACCCTGACGCAGATATATGGAGCAGTTATACATTCTCAAGATGGCAAAATAATGTAGAGATATAGGGTGGTACTCAACTAATTTTTATGCAGAGTAGACGCACTGAAATTAAGGACAACGACTACATTAGGTCCATTAATTTCAATGGGCCTACTCTGGGTAAAGCATAGTTGAGTATCACACATAGTTTACATTTATAACACTTCATAAGCACAAACCTTACAAAGGAAGCGGTCTATTATATCTATACACACTGCAAAGTAAGGGCACATTCAGACATTACTCGTACGTGTAAGCCTCATACATGGGAATATGTAATGTGCAAATTGGTATATATGGGCAGATTCAAAAAGGTGTGGAAGAACAACTTTACTTTGAAATTATGAACCTTGCGAGTTTGTCCATCAGTATGATAAGCTATGTATTCAGCTGGAAGAACAACTCTCCTACAACAGAAAGTGTCCACACTGGCCCTAAGTGCACACAACTTAGGGTAACTTGAATAGATGTTTTAACTCATCTGCCAATGGTTTGTCTGCTCAATATATCCCCATTTTTCACACCTTTCAAGGAAGTAGTATTTGCACCCAATAAGGTTCTGGCACTCTGGCTTCTCTAAAATCAATAGAAACATTCCAACTCATCTGAAAGGGACACGGACTGAACTCTGCCATTTTCGTAAGTAACCTGCAACTGTGGAAACTGCAGGTATGAGGATTAACCTACTCCTTTCCTTTTTGGTAATAAAAGGTGTACTGAAATCTCTCAAGTCTGCAAGCAAACGTTTCAGACTTTGGCCTATGAAACAGATCTGAAACTGTGTGAAATGAAATGACAGCCTAATAACCCATGACTGAAAAAATGAAAATAAAATCAACAATCTCTAGAACACTGGAATGCTGGACTAATTTGTTCAACTAATGCAGTAATGGAAGAATGGTTAGTACTGGATATTAGGGACACAGGTATCACACATTGTTTTGGATTACAGGAATTGCACTTGGTAGTGACCAGAAAATTTTCACTATACCAGAACGTTCATGACTTTTGTGATTATCCTTGTAGCTTTGTGGTAAGAGAAATGTATTATAACTGTGAGGTTCCAGGGCAGATTCTCCAATTATCTGGATCTGATTTTCTGTTGAAGTGTGTATTGCAGAAGCTGATTATCCATCTCTCTAGAACAGCCTTTCTTCCAGAACAGCTAGGACCGATGGGAATGGTACTCTGGAGGGCACCAGGTTGGGGCTGGCAGCTCTAGAATGGGAAGAGGTGTGTGTGTGTGTGTGTGTGTGTGTGTGTGTGTGTGTGTTAATATGGCCATGTGAAATATATAGCCAAGATCAACACAAAATAGTGACAGCTATTCAGATCCTGGTATCTCTGTGCTGCTGCGAACAAGCATCAATGCATTAGGTATGAGCGATATGAGGAATGGAATATGTAAAGTAGGATGAATACAATTCAACCAAAGCATTTTAGCTGCATGTTTTTAGCTTCCAGTTTCTTTCACCAGAACCTGCTGTAAAATCTGCTAGTAGTGTGGCAGTGGCATGAATCTAAGAGAAATAAAGATTAAAGGTGCTCACACCAACAATATGTGAATACTGTGAATACTACAGCAAGATTTTTATGGCCATCATCTGAGCTACATTAGTGTTCCAGATTCATCATGTCCTCTAACTGCAAACAGTGAACCCAAGAAGAGGCAGCCAGTCAACTGAATAAACAGCTTCTCTTAATCCTCGAGAGTTTTGGGGCGATTTACAGGGCTGTGTTCTCTTTATTTTTTGTACATAAATATGAAGGGCTTATTTCCTCCTTGATGTTTGAAATTCATAGCTAAATAAATGCCACAGTTCAGAAGTCATCACCATCTCCTCTATTAAAATATATACGTATGGATGTGTGCGCGCCAAAAAACACAAATCTAATTTCAATGGACAAAAAAAATAAAATAAAAAATCCATGGGATTGATATTTCCTTTGGTAGAAACTAGTCAACACTATGGCCTTGAGACCAACATAGTGGGTACCTGTCTCTCCTCTGCCATCCTTTCATACATTTGACTGCTCCAAGCTGTTGCTATGGGCCACTTAAAACCTTAACACACAGTATTATTCATAGCCCTATATTTTTAAACTGAGACTGAAATCATGGAGACAGTCACACCACAGTATATAGATTGAGCCAAACTGCTAAGGAGGATGTGGGAACAGTTGAATTAGTAACCATCTGCCATTGCCATTCTATTTACACACCAAACCACGGAAATTAGATAATAATCAAGTTGAGATTTTGTCTGCCCCAAGGATATATAAAAGACCACCCCCACCCCCCAAAAAAGATTAAAACAAGCAGCAATTTTTATATAAAATAAAAAATGAAAAGAAATTGTCAGTAGCATCTATCACCTCTCTGCATCTGAACTGCACTTATACAAACTAGTCCATTAGTACAGCAGCTTGCTAGAAATTGACTTTGGTTCAAGCTTAGTTTTAAAAAAATAAAACATTAAAAAAAATCAAACACACATAAGACGGTGGACGGACATTTGCTCACTTCCCTGCTTACAGTTCACAAGTTTTTAAAGTTTTAGGAAGAATTCATTATTTTTAAATAGCTTGTGAAACAGGAAGTTGGAAATTCAGAGACGAACAGAGAGCAAACAGCATGACGGTATGCAAGAAGAGACAAAGATTTCTGCTAGTTGAGCATTAATGCCAGCTCTCTGAATTGGGATCAGCAGCCAGAGAAGGAAGTGAGAATAAAGTTACTGCTATCATGATATCAGGTGATAAAGGATATCAGGTGATGAGAGGTTAAATAATTACCTTTGGCATGAAATGCAATATAATTACATGAGCGTTAGAACTCCCCTTCTCCCCAGGCTTAGTGAAAAGAAAAACTGGGCAGCTCCTCCTTCTTGAAGATATTTTTCAATTCACCTTAAAAAGAGATTGGAGAGTTCCAAGTACATTGCAGTCATCCAATCTCTTCTCAGCAAAAAAAAATTAGATTCAGACCAGCATAACATTTAAGTTCATCTTTGTCTCTTCAGTCTCTCTCTCATCCATTGTCAGCAGCTGTTTGCGCATACCACTTGTTACGTTGCTTGGAAACATTTCCCCCTCTCTAGTAGAGGTGTTTATTACTGCCATAAATGATCTAGCTAGCAGCAGCATCACCCAGAAATAGCATGAAATATTGCAAGACGCATGCAACATGCCAGTGTTCACCAGAAAGACAACACTCTCCACGGCACGTTGGTCAGCTTTCTGAGAATTCCTTACCAACTTTTTCCAGAGCAGTGAACAGTGTCAAAGAACATTACAAACTATTTAGAATGGAGCACGCTCTGCTGTGTTGGCATAAAACAGTACTTGTTCACATGACCTAGTTTACTTCTGGAATAGAAATGTTTTAAGTTGAAAACATTTTCAGTACAATCATATTGGAGACACTGGAAAAAGTAAGTTCTTAGAGATGAACCAATGCAGCGTTCAGAAATCCTATGCCAAACAGCTGGTAGGAAGGTTCACCGAATGCATATGAATTATCACCAATACAGGCAGCCTCCTGAGAAAGTAAATAACAGAAATATTCCCAGTTGTAAAGTGGCCATTTCCATGCAATTATGAGACAAGACAGTGGCCAGCACAGATGCTGAAGACAGAACCTATGGGCCAAATCCTTCCTCCCTTGGCATCAACAGGAGCCAAAGACGTGCAAATGAGAGCTAGATTTGGCCCAAGTGTGCTGAGCAAACAGCTGTCCAATCAGAACGCCCATCTCACAAGCATGGACTATCTTTGCACATTACCCTCTG
The DNA here is from genome assembly GCF_964106645.2 of Podarcis pityusensis. Lineage (NCBI taxonomy): Eukaryota > Metazoa > Chordata > Lepidosauria > Squamata > Lacertidae > Podarcis > Podarcis pityusensis. The sequence goes on from NC_138027.1 coordinate 40,975,945, forward strand.
TATGTTCACTTAGCCGCCAACACTTCTGAGAGAATCCCGAAAAACATACCGCCAGGGAAAAGGAAACTAAAGAACATTCGCAATTCACATGCTTCCCTCTCTTTGCTCCTCCCTCTGTGTGGCATGGGAGCTCACTGAAACTGTTCCAGGAGCAGACAAATGTGTCCGAACTATATATATATATATATATTTATAAAAATAATAATAATAATCATAAAGAGATACATCAGTAATACAGGCCTGCCTAAATTGTACCAGTTAAGAAAGGAACCCCCAACACGATTGATAAGATTATAAACACCTTGTATGACATTATGGCCTGTACAACAGACCAATAAATGATAATTAAAAAAAGATATTTAGATCAAAAAGAAAGAAGAAATCCCATTCCTACGTTTGAGTTGATAACCCACCTTAACTTGTCATTGATACTGCTGGAAATGATAAGTAGTCCTTTTTTGTTTTATACATTTTTGGTTAGAAAGTTCTCCAGTCAATGAAGCAATCCTGAAAAGACAGTGTTTATTATAAAATTAGGCAAATGTTTGTCCCAGTTTTAAATCCTTCTTCTTGGTTTTTTTTTTTTCCTTTTGTATTTTTCCTTCTCTCCCTTGTCCCCAGCAACACGGTGAGAGGAAACCAATCACATTTTGCAGTTTGTAAACCCAGCTGGCAGCCCATCTCACTGCAGAGTAAAATAGGCTATGGGTAAGCACAGCTCAGTCCAACTCACTGCGCCTTGGAGGCAGTAGTAGTGGTGGAGGCAGCCCCGCTGGCCGAGGCCACGGTGAAGAGAGAGTTCTGGATAGACTCTGCTGAGGTGGAGGTGGCATGAAGGCTGGCAACTGGTCCAGAGGCCCCTGCGGAGGCTGCAGCTGCAGAGACCAAGCTAACTGGGTTGCTGGTGAGCAGTGAAAGGTTCTGAGGGTTCAGGAACAGAGGAGCAGTGACGATGTTCGGCGTACCTCCAGCATTGGCAAATACCAAGTTCCCAGTTGCATCCAGTGATGTTATTGGAAGAGAGCCACCAGATGCAAGAGCTAGAGAGGGGCAGAGGAAAATGTCAGCATTCACAGCCCCACACATCAGCAGCACTGAAGTTTTTCTTCTGATTACCAATGGATGCTAACACACACACACAAACCAACACACAAACCCTCCAAAAATAGTAAACGAAGCATCTCAACATCAGGAGGAAAAGCTGGAGTGGATTTAGAGTGACTGAGGGTTGAGAACTGACCATTTTATTATCCAGATAAATACACTATTTTCACCACAGAGGAAAAAGCAGGTGCCGTGAAGACCCATTAAAGCAGGGATGGAGAACCTCAGGCCCAGGGCCCAAATGCAGTTCTTGGGGACTTTCTACGTGTCCCTTGGGGCTCTCTCCCCTGGCCACATCCTGTCCCTGTGCCATGCCCCTCCCCACAGGCTACATCCCTCACCAGCCCTGCTCCACACCCTTCTGGAGTGTTTTTGCCTAGCTGAAATTCATCCTTCAACTGCAAACATGCCTCTTTCGTTTGCCTGGTTGCAAATATGCGATGGCTAAGTGTGTGCACCTACTGAAACCTTTGAACTTTCCACACTCTGCACAAAGGCAAAAGTCACATCCATTGTTATGCCCACTTTTGCCTCTGGCCTCACCCGCCAGTGGCATGTGGGCCTCACAAGGCTCCTTGAGGGAATGAGGCCCTGGGACTGAAAAACTTCCCCAAACCCTGCATTAAAGTATTATAAAGGCTCATGCATAAAGATATATGAAGTCACCTTTCAGCCACCTGAAGAATGCTTAAGCCATTGTGTATTATTCACCTTCTGTGCTCTGATAATTAATTCATGGAGTACCTGTTCACTTTGAAGAATCATTTCATATTTCATATTAAGAGTAGATCAGTTTACAGCCTGGCTTTTTTGTTGACTTGCAAAGCCTGACCAGTCGCTAGCTTGGTTTGGTGGAGGGAAATATATGCAAACAAATGAAGTGCTTGATTATGAATATTAATAAAAGGAATTTTTGTACACCGAGAACATTTGCACATATATGTACTTTTCTTTTGTAAAAGAGCTACATATCGCTATGAATAAAATGTACTTGTTTGTTTATGACTGTGCAGGCAACAATGTCTTAGATGGACTACATTGTTGCAGAATTTACACAGCATTGGATTTTCAAAAAATGCACTGGGGTGAAATTTTATCCCCAAGGACTAGGTTAGGATTTAATAGTCTGTTTTTCTGGACTCAGCATGGCACTGGAATTGTGTTGGCTGCCTCTCTGAACGATCACCTCCTATAAAGTGATAAGAGGCAATAGCAATCATGCAGTTGATGCTTCAGGTTTCTTACCAATGTATCAGGAACTCACAAGTGTTTGAGTGACAGCCTTCAACTGTGTCGCATTCATTCCTGAAAGAAGGTCTGAGAGGATCCTGATGTATAAAGGTGGATCATTTCCCTGGAGGCTTCTAAGTGAAAATCCTCACAAGGGTGTTTTCATATACTGATTTTACTCAGACTAATTATTATCTCTGAATGTCAAAAGGAGTTTGGAATAAAATATGTCACCCCTTCATTGTCATGAGTGTGAAGTGTGCATGTGTGGTTGATGGAGATTTAAATATATAAAGGTAAATGTTTATGTAGAAACAAGTCTCTCCAATATGACATTTCCAAGCAAGGAGGTTTAGGATTTGCAGCTTCTCTCTCTCTCTCTCTCTCTCTCTCTCTCTCTCTCTCTCTCTCTCTCTCTCTCTCTTTGTGGGGGAAAGAACCCTATGAAAAACACAAACATAACAGACATGGGAAGACTGGTGAAAGTCCACTGACCTTGAATAGTTGCCAGAGTGCTGTTACTCATCAGAGCTGGGCTGAGAGCACCGCCTAGTGTCCCTGGATTGAGACTGAGTAAGGCACCTCTGCAATCCCAAAACAGGAAACAAAAACAAACTGAAGACAGAGCGACTTTCCAGGTGAGCAGTCTTAGACACAGAATTAGAATTTAAAAGTCAAATCGAATTTCCCCCGTTGTTTATCACAAAAACGGACGCAGATCCTTTCAGCAACATTTCTACCTAGGATTTATTATTGACTGGTTGCATTCTTTAAAATCGATCTTAAAAGTGGCAAGAAATGTAAAAACTTGCATTCAAACATTTTTATACCTGAAAAGTGCCAATAATCTCTGATGGGCTGAACTACTGAATTAAAAGAAAGAATTAAGGCAATCTTTATTTTCAAACAGCACTTATTTTTAAATAAAGGTACTAAATGTGCAGTGTATTGACATCTGATGCCTGAAGGCTAGATAGTTAAAATGGCAAGCAAATTTTATGAATGGCAGATACCTACCCAGCTGCAAACTGTGAGGATGCCATCAAGCCTGGATTTAGTCCTGCTGCTGCTGCCATGGCAGCAAGACTTGCATTTGCAGGCAACTGTGCAGCTCCTTGGAGTGCCGCTGCTGCTGTTTGCAACCCAGAAGCAGTTACCATCACCTGGCTGGTCCCAATTGCTGAGGACATGGGGGTGGAGGTTGTCTGTGTTGTGCTGGTCTCACTGGCACTCGATGCCTCAGAAGTGGAAGCGGAGGCAGAAGGAGAGGGACTCAGGGAGGGTGATGTCACTGTTGAGGAAGCCGGGGGTGCGGTAGAAATCACAGTCGCTGTGTTGTTGGGGATGGTTTCTGTGGTGCCTGAAAGGATGGTTTCAATCAGACTAAAATAGTTAATACTCCTAGAAGAGACCTATAACTACAAGACAGTGGAATGGAATGAAAGTGCAATGCGCGAAAGTGTAAGAAAAAGAGGACTGATTAACTCAGTGGACACTGTGTGTTAGTACAGTATTGTGAACAGAACCCAAAAGGCACTGTTTATCTTAGATCTGAGTGTATTAAAACTTGTTGCTTAACAAACAACCCTGGATACAAATGATGCCAGTGATTCTCTGACATAATAGGTCACTAAATTTTAGTCTTTGTAATAGCAAGTATTTCTGCGCTGAGGAAGTCTGAATATTCTCTTACCTGTGACTGCCAAACTAGTTACTGCCGCGCTGGTTAGAGGGAGCACAGGGTTGACAGTCAGGGTTGTAGCTGCACTGCTTGTCACAAGGCTTGGTGTGGTTGCCACCTAGAGGTCAGAACAAAACAGCTAAGCTTTCTTAGAAAGGAAAATAAATCAGATTTAAATGTTTACTACTTACCTACAAATATAGAAGCTAGCAAACACATACTATTATATAGCTTTGGATTTTCATTCATTGAAGCTTAGAACTATACTACAGTGCTACTTGTAGTGAGAAAATCATTAAGCTATGTATAACTTATGTATAACGCAAACACCCATGTGAATCACCCAGCTCAATCCAGCAACAATTCATGTCTCGCTTAGTACTCAAAGCCCTCTGGAGGAAGTCTTCTTCAATATGGACCAAAGTAGAAGCAATAGGTGGTGTACTGAAGACAGCAGTGACCACTAAAGATAAAAACTTAAGATTTTGAAATCTGCATTATGTCAACCTCATTACCAAGAGGATAGGAGTGATTTTAATTTCTTCCAGTCTGGTATAACTTAACTTAATTCTTACCAATGAAGTTGGGCAAGGGAAAATTGCTTTGATGGGCGAGCTGCTGGTTCCACCACTACTGGGTGGGTTAATCCTTTTCTCCTTCTGGCGCCGGTTACAGAACCAAACGCGGATCACCTCTTTCTCCATGTTCAGCTGGTCAGCTATCATGGTGATCTCTTCCGAGGTAGGCTTTTGGTTCTGAAAGAGTAGTAATTTGAAGAGAAGAGCTCAGTTATAGTTTGGACACAGGATGAATTCCCATTTTACAGGGAAGCTGCAACAATGAAAGCCAGCAGCTACCTATAATTGTTGCAGATACATCTGAAATATCTCTCTCATAGCAGGGAAGATGCACCAGTTCCTCTTCTACTTCTTACATGGGAAGGACAGAAGGTCAAGTGATTCATATAGTGTGTCAGGTAATATAGTCTTTTATAATGTTATTTAATTGTTCTTATGCCATTTTATCATTTCATGCTATGCTGAAACTACTCAGCAGTTGTTAGAGTAGCACACAGTGCAACAGACTGACTAACCTCCAGGAAACTCTTCTCTAAGGCCACACGTATGTTGGTCTCTATGCTGGTGCGTTTCTTCCTCCTGCGGTTCAAGCCCTCAATCCCCAGCCCTGGGGAATTCAGGGCACTTGGGCTGGAGAGAGCTGAATCTGATGAGAGGTTTTCTGAAAACAGTCAACACAAGTCAAGGTCACTAAAGCATGCTAAGAATATATTTTTAAAAGGTACCACTCACAGTACTTGGTTAAACAACTACACATTAACTCATGTAATGGCCCCTCCTCCTCCTCAACCTCAACCTAGGAATGACCAGCACTGGGCCTTATGATGCCAGACTGAACTCCCATAACTGAGGGTGTTCTCAATAAAGGTACCATGATTGTGGCATGCCCTTCCCTTACAGACCTGACTGACACCCACCTTAATTAGTTTCTAGCACCAGTTAAAAATGTATCCCAGGCCTTTAGTTAAGGGGTTTGCAGCCTGCCTCTGCTGACCTTATTCATTTGCTGTATGTGATGTGGGGTTATTGGTTTTGTACGTTGTGTATTTCATGCAGTTACAGTGGTACCTCAGGTTAAGTACTTAATTCGTTCCGGAGGTCTGTTCTTAACCTGAAACTGTTCTTAACCTGAAGCACCACTTTAGGTAATGGGGCCTCCTGCTGCCGCTGCGCCGCCAGAGCAAGATTTCTGTTCTCATCCTGAAGCAAAGTTCTTAACCCGAGGTACTATTTCTGGGTTAGCGGAGTCTGTAACCTGAAGCGTACGTAACCTGAAGCGTATGTAACCCGAGGTACCACTGTATTGTACATAGTGTATTTCATATTGTAATTTAATTTCCTTTATAATGTGAACCACTGTATAGTCCTGAAAGGTAGTATACAAACAAACAAATATCCCAAAATTCTATGGCTTGGATCTCAAGTTGCCTTGAGCAGAAATCCACTCATGGGACCTTCCCATCAAGTTTCACCAATTATCCCTCCTCCCAGCAGCCCCCTGTTCCTCCCCTCCTCCAAATCTGCTCAAGAGAGTTGAGGCACCCTACTACTGGATCGAAAGCCATTCTGCAAACAGACTGAGCCCTTCAATTTGTGGAAAGTATCTAAGCCTGTGGGTCCTATGTAGCAGAAATACTGAAACTAACAGTACTTGCTATTTAAAAAGCCATACTATACAGCTTAGATGGAAAGTCAGTTCTCAATATCTGAAGGAGACAAGGTTTGATCAAACCTAATTGCCACATTTTGGGTTAGCCGCTAACTTTTTATATGCACCAGCCAATATTTTTGCTCATGTATTTTTGAGCATTTTTTTGGTCTTAAGAATAAAAAGTGCCAGAGTAAGCTTATGATTATGCGGTTGAAAACACTGCATATGTGCAATTATTTTCACATCAGAGCCAGTGCTGTACAAACACTTCAGAAAGACTGCTCAAGTAAGTAGCTATTTATGCTTCTTCAATCTATTCCACTTGCATAACAGACTGAACAGAATGAAAATATCTGTTGCAAGTATAACAAAATTGAACCCCACCACAACGAGCATTTGAATAAAAACCTTTACGAAATTCAGAGTTGTTCTGCGGTATTTCAGGAATTTTTAAAGGAAATTTTCACCTGCATCATTGAGCCACTTTTCCAGAAGTGGTTTTAACTTGCACATGTTCTTAAAGCTGAGGTTCAAGGCTTCAAAGCGAGAGATAGTAGTTTGACTGAAGTCATTTCCATAGAGTTTACCCATAGCGAGCCCAACATCACCCTGCACGGTTGAAAGAAAAGAAGATGAGAATAAAAAAAGTTGCTCAACAACATACTTCTATAGGACAGATGTAATAAAATAAATCTCATTACAAAGCTATTGACAGATACAACGGAGACACACTCAGATTTCTTCCGTCTTGTTGAGAGACGTATGCTAGCTTCCCACTGAATTAAACTGTCCTTTTGACAAATTTATACCCAACACATGCTTTAAAATTGGTAAAAGATACGACCATCTTGCAAAAGTGTTGCTCAAGAAGGAATAAAGATGTTATCTACAGGTCACCAAATGCACCAAATTCTGCATCTTCAAAGGCCAATTACTTGATTAGCAATGAACAGTTTCTAAATTTTAAAGTTAGTGCTTGGTCAAAGGATCTGACCTGCACCCTGTTTGGTGAGGCGGCCTGGTGAAGTGTTATGTACAGTCAAACCTCAGTTGTCGAATGTAATCCATTCCGGAAGCCCATTTGGCTTCCGAAATGTTTGACAACCTAGGCACGGCTTCCAATTGGTTGCAAGAACTTCCTGCACTCAGCGGAAGCCATGTCAGATGTTCGGCTTCTGAAAAACGTCTGAGAGCTTAAACGTTCTGAAACGGAGGTGTTCAGGATCCAAGGTTTAACTGTTTAAGGGATTCTGCCTCAACACAGAGGGCTAAATCAGTTTCCACAACCTTCAAGTCCAACATTTAAGTGAAGTTAAGCACTTTCTTCCAACATTAAGGGATCTCAGCTCAATGAATGAGTGCCTCTGCATATAGTCACATACAAAGTATGAGGGTCAAGTACATAAACTCATTTAATTCATGTACAACTCATGACAGATCAAACTGACAACAGCTGGGAAACAATTGGGATAACAAACTGAATTATTTTTGTTTATGTAGGACACCCACCACCTTTGGATACAATGAGGAGTCTAATGACCATACCACTTAAGCTCCTATTTTAAATATTTATTTTAAATTGTAAAGTCTTCTTTTGATTTTTTTGTAACTTGAGAATTGAACTGCAATAGGCAATTAGTCTATTAGTCTTCTATATAAACCTGAACCCAGTAATTATTTCTGAAAGACAGAACAATAAATCTATAAGCATCTGAAAATAACTAACTGTACCACCGGCAAATAATTCTCTCTCACACACACACTTTGAGAAATTAAACATTTATTACTTCAGTTTTCTAATTACTATCCTCTCACATAATTAAGCAATCACTATCATTAAAAACTAATTATGTATATAGCTTGTGCAATATAATTGTTAAGTAAATACTATGCTGTTTGGCATCCTAGTGGTACAATGTTTTGCTGCAAAACAGACAAGTACAAGGTGCCCCTTTGACTTGGGGGGGTGGGGAGATGAATTTCCATCCACAATTGAATTTTTGTCCATCTCAGTTAAGGAAAGATTGATTAGGTTGTCACATAGGATATACATTCAATGGAGTTTCAAGTGCATACATCTGAAAAAGCTACAGAAGCATGGATCATCCATATATGCTTAACATAAACAAGTTGATTCTCTTTAAAGTCTGCTCAAACAAATTTTATTGGGAAAATTATGATGATCCTTTCCTAGCATTGCTTTTCTGTATGTATGGACCCACAAGACCACTTTAAAAATATCATCATAAGCCCAAAATATTATGTCAATACAGGGAAAGTCCAATCTTAATTACTACCATGCTTTTCTCAAAAGGTGGGGGAACCTTAAGAAAGGCATCCTCAGGTGAGCTCAGAAATGGACAGATTTGTACAGGAGTAGACAGGCCTTAAGAAAGCCTGTAAAGCCCTTTATAGCTACAACGCTCAGCACTAAGCCTAGAAATGTATAAGGAACCAACAGAGCTCTTTTGGAACTGATGAGATTATCATCTCCCATAAAGTGTGTTGCAATGGGTCATTTTGGTTATAACTTTTCTCATAGAGAAAAGTGGTCAGGCTATCTTTGCCCAGGAGGATCACAGCATGTGCACCAGCTTAAGCTTGTAGAAAGAATTTTATACCACTGATATTTACTTCTGTGTACAAAGTGAAGGCCATGGACTCACCACATCTGAAACTCTGATCTTCAGCCCTATTTAGAAACAAACCTCGCTAGATTTGATGGAGGTGTTCTCAAATAAGTATAGAGGTATTCTTTTCAGTACAATGCACACAAGGCAGCAGCCCACCAATTTCTTCTCAGATTTCTGCTCCAAGGGTGGGCGTGGGGAGGTGAGCAAGGAAAAAAAAGGGAAAGTGGAGGAAAGAACTTTGATGGGATGGAGGAATGAATGGGGCAGCATTAGGAGTCACGAGGAACAGTTTGCCTACCTGTGATGCAGTGGTAGCCAGAGGGACAAATTAGAAGCCTATGGAACCCCACAGGATACATGCTATGGTGTGGAGCCATAGTATTGCAGTACCACTTTCTGAACCTGACCCACCAGGTAGTAATAAAACAACTGTGCCATTCACTCTCATCCCAGCCAGGCAGTCCAAAAGGATGCTGTGGATGATGGCACCAAAAGCTTCCAAAAGGTCCAGGAGAATTCGTAGGGGTAAACTCACCTTGATCTCCTTGCAAAGCTAATCCATTTGGATGACTAAAGTGGTTTCTGTACAGAACCCATCCGAAGTGGCAGCTCTGTAGTTCAATGGTACAACACATGATTTGCATGCAAAATCCCTTCTACCTCCAGGTAGAACGGGGGAGTTCTCCCGTCTTGGAGAACTGCTAGTAGCCAATGCAGACAATACTGAACTTAAGGACCAATGGTCTGGCTCGGTATAAGGTGGCTTATGTTTGTTTGACATTAATTAAAATGCATTTCACTTGGAAATCCACAAATCCTCCACAGACACTAATAAAAGCCTACATAAGAAGTCATCACAAATTAGGAAAAGTGATATAGACCCTGTCCTTCCAGATCTGAACACTGGTATTTTACCCATTGTGAAGGGATCTTAAATCTTCCATTTTACCTGAGTGAATCCAAGTTTGATCCGTCTTTGTTTGAAAGTCTTGGCAAATTGCTCAAGCTCCTCAAGATCACTGGGCTCTTCCAAGCTGGGGGTATCAATTCGCTTTGGTGTTGACTGGCTCTGTGGAAGTGGCTGAATAGGGGTCGCTGCTATTGTGCGTGTTGGGGTTGCTGGCTGCTAAGAAATATAAGAAAGCAAAGAGTGAAGTCAGAAAACATATAGAAATAAAGCATGGTTAAGAAAAAAAGTATGGCTTTTCTTGATAAATGCTAGTATCTACTATTTTCTAGCATACGCATTGTATTTTAATTGTATTCAACTCTAAAATAGGTATTGCAATCTAGAGTATTCTCAAAGGGAATTTTATTCGACAGAGCAATTCTTTTAAAAGGACAATAAAAACAAAGGTGTCTCCTGATCCTTTAATTTTTCTGCTTAAGAATGAAGTACACTTTCTCCCAATTATTCTCACTATGCAAAAAAGAGAATGACTGAACAAAGCAAAGGGGCGAGTGGGAAGAGTAAAGTCCCAAAAGTCCAAAACAGCTCCAGAAAGAGTTTATGGCTTTTCTGCTATAAAGCTTTTTAGCATGTGACAAAGTGTTATCAGATGGACTTAGGACTGGTTCAGAAGTTGCATCTAAGCACAATTCCTATTCTGACAGTAGCTAGACTTCTAATCATTGCTTTCCACATGTGTTAATACATTTTCCAGTAATTTCTTGATACGTAAAATATAGCATGACACATGCACACTGTGCTCAACCTTTTCCAGCACAAGTGCAAAGGTTTTTAGAATATGTCAACAATCTCTTAAGTGAGAGGTAGCCACCAGTTCACTGTCTCCCTAGAATAATAAAAATGGACAAATTTTGCTATGCACCATGGCCTGAATTCTCTCATCCTACCCCCACCAAGTAGGAATAAGAAAATTTATCGAAAACTGACCTGAGAGGTGAAAGTGATGCTTGGCTGAGACTGCAGGAGGTTGGCTTGGCTTTGCTGAGGTAGTTGCGTTAAGAGATTCTGCGCTTGCAGGAGACCTGAAAGAGAGGAGACATGAATTTTAAAAATTACATAAATGCTATTGATCAAACTGATTTACTGCGGTATGGTGTCTTATGGGCACAGACCATATAGCTCCTTAGTATTTTATGCAGAAGTCTGCTGAAGGAAATCTATTTCAAGTATATCATTTCCCAAAAAAACTATGGAACTGAACTGCTTACTGGGCTCTGGGAAGCTCTTGCAAGATCTACCAGAACCCAGTAAGCAAGTCTGACAGCTCAAAAGCTCTTTCTGCACTGGGAAAACGCTGTGAAAAAGAGCTTTTAAGCTCCCGCCTTCTGTGCTTTTAATTTGTGTGATTTCAACTGACCAGCCTTCAACTGTGCAAAGTTGAAATCGTACAAGTTAAACGTCCATAAGTTACCCGTATTCAGAGGAGAGAGGGACAGAAATAGGCATTGAGAATGCAGGGCCACATGATAGCAATTCAAAGGTTTGATGCACTGTAGGGTAACACATGTGCTGAAGACACTATGTAGAAGTATTTATATGATAATACTAGAAGACAAGCCAAGTTAGATGACAGAATAGATACAGTGGGTATAATGGAAACTTAGTGGAATGGAGAGTGCCAGTGGGACATGATGATCTCTGGATACAGACTCTATACATGGTCTAGAGCTGAGGCTGCTCTGTTTAACAGAGAGAACACAAGTCCAACAAGCTAGAAACCCCAAAAGGGGCAGGTTCCTTCACAGAAATGGGGGAGGGGGCATTATACAGCTCCCAAAAGTAATTTAGCACTGAGGATCCCCCTGACCAAAATGCCCAGGGTAATCTTGAAATAAAGGATTAAATCAAGGAGGCATCCAAATGAGAAAATGCTACAGTAATGGGAAATTTCAGTAACCCACGCATAGAATGGGCTACATGCATTTTCTAGTAATAAAAAAGAAATAAAATTTCTAGATATCCTAAATGACTGTTTCCTAACAGGTGGTCATTGTACCAACTAGAGGGGTGGCAACCCTAGACTTAGAACTTAAGTGAAACTCCGGACCAGGTGGAAGATGTGTTAAGCAGATTGGAAACAATTACCGCAGTGCTATCAAATTCAACATATATGTAAATTGCCAATAAAATCCAACACAGTCACATTTTATTTTAAAGGAGGAAACTTCGCCAAAATGAGGTGATTGGTAAAATGGAAGCTGAAAGTCAAGAGGGACAGGTCTCTCCAGAATCCCCAGGGTTGTTCAAAACCACAATAATAGAAGCCTAGCTAGAATATATTCCACAGATCTGGAAAGGTACAACCAGGATCATTAAGATGCTGGTGTGGTAAAGAGCAGAGTCAAGGAAGCTATCAGAGGCAGGAAGGATTCCCTCAGAAAATGGAAGTCTAGTCCAAAAGAAAGACAGACAGACCAATAAATAATAAACCAATGAAACCAATAAATGATAAAAACAAGGACTGACCATTTTTTTAAAATTACATTCAAAGCAGGTGACTGCATAGGGAGGTAGTCAGGCCTTTGGATGACAAAAGAGACAAGTATGTGCTAAACGAGTAAAAGGAGACTGCAGAGGAGCTGAATCAATTATTTGTCTTCACTGTGCAAGATGTAGGGAAGACACCTGTGCCTGAATAAACTTTAATGGAGAGTTTTGTTTTTTGAAGAAGTGAGGCAAATGGTAGTGACAAGTTCTAGGTCTTTTTCACAAATTAGAAACTGAGAAATCATCTGGTCCAGATGGCACCCAAGAGTTTTGAATTGTGAAATTGCTGAACTTATAACAAAAATATGAAGACTGTCAATCAACCTCCATACCTGAGGACTCGGCAGTGGATTTTTAAAAAAGGATCTGGGGTGGGGTTGGGGTTCCTGGGAAATTGCAGGTCAATTATCTTAACGTCTGTTCCACAAAAACTGGTGGAAAGAATTGTTATGCCTTGCTGAAGCAGAACCAGAATAGTTTCTGCAAGGGCAAGTCCTGTGTTATTACAGTTCTCTTTGAGTATCAACAAGCATATCGGAAGAAGTGATCCAGTTGACATGCTGTCTTACTACTTTCAAAAGTTGACTTAATAATTTCAAAAGGCTGCAGGTAAAAGTATCTCACCCAAGACTCCTGAATAAACTTCGCAATCATGGAGTAAGAGAAGTCCTCTTATGGATCAGGAATTAGTTAAGAAACAGAAAGCAGAGTAGGAATAAATGGACAGTTCTCCCAATGCAAGGATGAAGAAAGTGAAGGCCAACAAGGATTGAGGCCTTTGTTTTTTACTTTTTAATGACCTGGAGTTAGGGGTGAACAGTGAGGTAGCCAAGTTTGCTGACGATACCAAATTGTTGAGCTCCAAAAGGATCTCTACAAACTGGGTGAAAGAGCAGTAAAACGGCAAACGCAATTTATTGTAAGCAAGTGTAAAATGATGCACATTGGGGCAAATTTTTACCCCTCATTTAACATATACGCTAATGGGGTCTGAATGGCAGTGACTGACCAGGAATGAGACCTTGAGGTTGTAGAGGGTAACTCGATGAAGATGTTGACCCGACCCAGTGTGCGGCAGCTGTGAAAGAGGCGAATTTCATGTTAGGGATCATCACGAAAGGGACTGAAAATTTAACTGCCAATATCACAATGCTGTTATAACAAATCTATGGGGAGACTACACTTGGAATACTGTGTACAGTTTCTGGTCACCTCCCCTCAAAAAGGATACTGCACAGCTGGGACAAAAAATTCAGAAAAGAGGGAACTAAAGTGATCATGGGGTTGGAGTAACTCCCCTGAGGAAACATAAAGGGATTTTAAGTTTAGGGGGGAAAGATGAGTGGTGGGAGTGGGGACGTGAGAGCAGTGCATAAGATTAGGTGTGGCAGGCAGAAAACTCTCCCTATTATATAGTACTAGAACTCTGGGGAAGCCAATGAAGCTGAATGTTGGAAGATTCAGGACAAAAGAAAGTACTTCTTCACATAGCGCATAGTTTAAACTATGGTATTCGCTCCCACAAATGTAGTGATGGCCACCAACTTGGATGGCTTTAAAAGAGGATTAGACAAATTCATAGAGGATCAGGCTATCAATGGCATCTAGCCACAATGGCTATGTTCTAACTCTACGGTTGGAGATAGTATGCCTCTGAATATCAGTTGCTGGGAATCACAGGAAGGGAGAGTGCTGTTGCACTCAGGTCCTGCGTAGGGGCTTCCTATAGGGATCTTGTTGGCCACTGTAAGAACAGGATGCTAGATTAAATGAGTCTTTAGCCTGATCCAGAAGAACTCTTCTTATGTTCATTACAATCATGACACTCGAAGCACTCTAGCAACTGCAGAAAAGGTGGGACAGAATTTTTAAAAATGAATTTTTGTAGCCTAAAGTTTTAGCCCAAATAAAGGCATATAGGGGAAAAGAGGTGTCCTGTATGCTGACTATTTCCAAAACTGTAAAAAAGGGGGAAAAGAGTACTATATTAAAGAAGGGAAAGGATAAGGATTCCAGAGAAGCCATGCCTGCATACTTATTGGACTTCTGCTCATGTGATGGATATATTCACCCAGATGGTCCCTACTCTATAGTAACAAACATCTTCCCTAAAATTTACGTGCCTGAGTATTAAATACCTCTGGTTGCTTGTTTGCCTTCAACAAAATATCTTTATAAAAAACCTAAGTCCTTTAGGAAACGTCTTGCTCACCCTGCTGCCCCTGCGGCGTCTGTGAGATGATGAACTGTGCTGGTTGCAAGTTGGTTGTTGGATGCACCAACACAAACTGTTGCAGGTTGAGATTCTGTTGTTGGAGCTGCTGCAGGTGCTGCAAATCCTTGAAGAAGCAAAACGAAATTAAGAGTTTTTTAAACTTAAACAGTCATTCCCTCCCCTTCAAAAGCAAGACAAACCCATTAGGAAAAGAACTGTGATCCAAAATTCTTACTCTGCAAACACAGGGCATCTGAATTTAATAGCACATAAAAAAATGAACATATACTAATTCATAGAATCATAGAATGACCTGGAAAAAGTTGCTAACGCGAAGGAACAACAGCAAAGTATTGATTTAAGGATGTAGTCCTCCTCTTGAGGTTTTCAGCATATCATCAATTTCACTAATAGAAACAAAATTTTAGCATCAGCAAATGTTGAAGTTTTAGGCTGCCACGGAGCTCTGCTTGTCCCCAGGCTCCTTCAGTTTTTTTATCTGCCCTCCACAGGTGATGGGGGCTTTGGTAGGAAATGACTAGTGCAGCCATCAACAGCTCACCAGGCTCATCAACCCTGCTCATAAGGAGACCTGCTGGAATTTTATGCCAGCTGCATCATACAAGCAGAGGAATGCTACTGGAAATCTGCCTTTGCTTTCTCATACATCTGCTTCCAGGCAAGCAGCAGCTACAAAACAGTGGTGAGAGAAAGTACATACCATCTCCTTCCTCTTGGCCCTAGTCTGCCCCACCCACAGAAGTGAATCCCACAATGTTTATGTGGGGACATATTCATCATATGGGAGGGGGAGGGGAAGTAAACATGGAACAATATGGTGTCTGGGCAGTAATCAACCATGTTTCACACATCAGAGAATTAACTCTCGGAATCCTACTGACTTGATGGCTTTTGTAGGTCTGGTAAGAAGCCAACAGACTCAAAACACTAGCCCATTGTACCACCATGATAAAAAAAAGATAGCAAGAACTTGAGTGGTAAGAACATATTATGAAAAATGAAAAACAATTTCCTCACAGCATGCTGAATTGTGTTTTGTTATGTACATTATATCTATCAGGATGTGGTATAATTTATATTAGCTCTGTAAACTGCCTTACCAGTAGGTGAACAGAGAGCTATAAATACTACTATATAAATGTTAGGAAAAAACCCTGCTAGCATTTATTCCATTTATTCATATTCTCACAGAAGATTTCTTGCGATGATCGCAGCTAGAGTTGTGTGTGTAAGATCAGTTAAATATAATGATGTGTCTGAAACGGAGATCAGGTCAGTGAATCAATTATTCAAGAACAGGGCTATAAAAACAAACAATTATTTGGATAATGTATTTATAATAGTAATCCAAACAAGCTAAGCAGGGCTCTGTTGTAACCGATTGATGAAGTCCAGGTACTCCAATTTGCAGTGGAAAAAGTGAGGGACTCCATATATATCTATATCTATATATATCAGCAACCCTATAAGGTAGGTTAAGGTGACAGGTAAGGAAGCGGTCCTAAGTGACCCAATGAGTAGGTAACTGAACTCAGGTCTCCCAGGTTTAATTCTAATACTACACTGGCTCTCAACTTTCATTTTTGCTCCTTGTGACCATGTTCTACCAGAATTATTAACTGTACTTATAGGCCACTCAAAAGCAGAGTTCACATGGAGACTCGCAACTAGAAATAAAATAATTAAAAATTCATTGGCAATTTTGTATGTGTGTGTGTGTGTGTGTGTGTGTGTATGTATGCAGCATACAAACACAAGTCCAAGAAATTTAACTTTACATTGATTTCATATATTGTACATCTTAAAGTGATTGATACCATATACTAAAAATCACTGAGAATACACAATACACAAATCAACAATAAAACAATACACAAATCAACTAAAGATAGGCAAGAAACCTAGTTCCCATCCCTACACACACCTAGCTGGAAAACCTTGTTGAAACAAGAATGTCTTCAATTGTTTCTGGAAATTATGATGCTGTTACACAAACAGTAGCATTGAAAACCCTGCAGCATATTGTCATGGCTAGAACTCATATTTTTAGGGTTTCAAGAACAGCTCCTATTGCAAAGAAGTAACTTGCTGGGCATATGGAGGGTAAGGCAGTCTCTCAAATAACTTGGTCCAGAGATGCTTAGGGCCTTATACATTAGTATCAAAATCTGTATTGGCTGCCTGGACTGGAAGCAGCTTGGCAGCCAATGCAGATTCCAAAGACAAGGAGCTATATGCTGGCAGTAGTCTGCCCCCACGAATAGGAGCATACTTCCAAGCACCTTGTTTATGTTGGCAGGCTGCAAAAACTGAAACTGATCTCACAAAAAGGCTTAGTGGATGACTGGAAATCTCACTTGGAGCTGCATAAATCATGGAATCAAGTACATTATGGAGGTGAGTGACTTCATTCTCTAAAGTGTCTAGAAAGCAAAAGTCCCTGGGGGCTCCTGAGCTCCATTCACTAATATAGGGGTCCAGAGCCAACAGACCACTCTGAAGAACTCTGCTATGTACCGTATTTTTTGCTCTATAAGACTCACTTTTTCCCTCCTAAAAAGTAAGGGGAAATGTGTGTGCGTCTTATGGAGTGAATGCAGGCTGCGCAGCTATCCCAGAAGCCAGAACAGCAAGAGGGATTGCTGCTTTCACTGCACAGCGATCTCTCTTGCTGTTCTGGCTTCTGAGATTCAGAATATTTTTTTTCTTGTTTTCCTCCTCCAAAAACTAGGTGCGTCTTGTGGTCTGGTGCGTCTTATAGAGCGAAAAATACAGCAGTTATTCAACGGTGCAATGGAGACAGTGAAGTAGGCCCTCCTTGCTGCTTTCACTACTGCAAAGTAGGCATGATTATGTGCTCTAACACAACATTTGAGAGGATGCTCAGAAGGAACCATATCTATGGCCCTCCACATCTCACCATTCCCCAGTGAAACGAGGGCCTTGGCAGGTTTGCCTGTTTCACCCATCAGAAAATACCTATAGCATTCAGGAATCCCTAAGTGGTCTACCCTAACTGGTCCTCCACCCCTGCAGGGGGGAACTGGTGTCAGCTCAAGCTTCACCAGGAAGTGGTCTGATGATGACAAAAGGGGCACAGAAACACCTCCTTATTTCCAGGCATCCAACCTCACCACCAGGAGCAAAAACCAAATCAGGAGTGTGTTCTGCATTGTGTGTCAGGTCAACGATCACTTGAAACAGCCCCATGGTTGCCATGAAGTCCTGAGTTGGATCAAGAACCAAACTGCATATGCGAGTCTCGTTCAGATTTAACAGCCGAATCATGGTTTGATTCTTGTGAACAGCTTTGTGCCCACAACCTCCCTTCAATGTCCTCTCTCATTTCTGGGTTTGAAATACTACATGTTATTACTAAACCAGAATTAGAAACTCATTTCAAACCATGGTTGTCTCCAAACCAGAATGGGAAAATAATGGTTTGCATAAACTTTAATTTACCCACTTTGGATGTCACACCAAATTGTGGCTTGCAAAAATCAGGCAACGAGGAAAGCAAGTGGAGTGGAAAGAGCAAGCGCTCAAATGTAAAAACTGTTTATAAGAGCCAGATTATTTGACCTGAATGTTGCCATGCCTGCATTTTAAAAAAGGAAACTTGTAGCTTTCTGTAACAGGGATGTGTGGTCTTTGGAAATCAGAGGACCAAGCAGACTATGTTGCCAAGGTATTCAAAACACTGCCTTGTGAGCCCTTATTCAGTTGCACTGCGAACAAAAGAGTAACAAAAGAGACATATTAGGGCAGGCCAACATGATCAATGGTTCGAAAGACAAAGCTCACCTGTGCAATTTGTATCGGTTGAGATAGAGGGATTTGTGTCATGGGCGTTGCAGCAGAAGCTGAGATGGTGGCGCCTGCAGCATTGTGCTGCTGACTGGCTGAATGCTGCACTGCAGCTGCCAGCAACTGTGCCTGTGCCTGTTGTATCAATAATTGCTGCTGGGCTGGTGTTAACGTGAGCTAGGAACAAGTTTTAGGACAGTAGTTAATAGCACGAAACATCATGCCTTTTACAAACCATTGCTATTTATTTCTGACCAGTTGCCTTCAAACAAGCCACCATATACAGGGAGCAGATGTTTATTCCGGGTAAGATAAAAATCAAGCAATCTATCAACCTATATTTCACCTCATCTAAATGGTACTGGCATAAGCATTGTATCATTGTGACCACTGCATTATTGTGGCACTGCTTCAATATTAATGTGAAAAAGGTAATTAGCTAGCAATCAATGGAAAGAAACAGCACTGACAGGAAATAGCAAGCAAAAGAACAAGCCATCACTGACAGGCTTTGAAAGGAAATTTACACCCACCAGAAGCAGAAGCGATTAGCCAGATGAATGAGAAATAGCAATACTGGCTGTGGTTACCAAACAAACTGATAATACTCCAGCTGCTTCACATTAGCATGAATCCCTGGCATGTTTCATCATTTCCATTATGCCTTAAGATATAGCTGAGGAACATGTGCACCATTTGTTCCCCTCCAAGTCAACCCCCCTCTTCAGTCTGCCTTTTTGTTTTGATAGGATTGAGCTGGTAGGTTGACATCTCTGCAGGTTTCCAAACACACATTATCTCTATGAAACAGGTGGCGTTAGACTCCCTTCGATACATGAATATTCTTCCCTGTTTCTGTATAGAAAGAGCCCTTACCTTCAAAGACCTGGATCTAGTTTCAATGTAGCAAAGAGCAGTTAGGCAAAATGACATTTAATGTATTTGGACTAATTTTTACTGTATGCTTATACAAATGTGCTACAAGTAAAAGCCACGAAAAAACCTGTATTCAGATTACGGTAAAGGCCCACTACATATGGAAAACAGTCATTTGTAGAGCTTTATGGCGAAGGATCTGGCATAAATAGAAAATACTGCCAGTCAATATAGACAATACTAAGGTACACAGACCACTGCTCTGAGTTGGTATAAAGCAGTTTTCTATATGCCTATAAATAGAACTAAATTCAAAGCAGTGTCATTTGATTTACATGTTACATATACCTTTCAGAGATAAATAATATAGGGAGAAAAGTCTCTGATTAATTGCATGTCTCAAATTTTGAAAATAGCAGAAGTGATTTATCAGTTTTTAGTCTCCCAAGTTGTTGTAGCATACTTTTTTTTGCAATTGAAAGAAACACTAATAGCTTACATAAAGAGTTCTCCATCCAATGAGAACTGTTAATAGGTGGATCTAAACCTCATTTTGTGTATGGAAACGGAAATTTCAGCAAACTTAAGAGTGCGGTTATATCAACAATAGCACTTTGGTAATATGGTTGATCAAATAGTCATAAATATGACCAAGACATTGTCTGTAACAGCGATACTAACTTTTCCCCCCTCTTCACTGTGACTAGGAGGTCACAGAAGAAAGCAAATATGGAGCAAGACAGGGGTCAGCAACCTTTTTCAGCCGTGGGTCGGTCCACCATCCCTCAGACCATGTGGTGGGCCGGACTTTTTTTTGGGGGGGGGGAATGAACGAATTCCTGTGCCCCACAAATAACCCAGAGATGCATTTTAAATAAAAGCACACATTCTACTCATGTAAAAACACCAGTCAGCCCCCACAAATAATCCAGAGATGCATTTTAAATAAAAGACACATTCTACGCATGTAAAAACACACTGACTCCTGGACCGTCCGCAGGCCGGATTGAGAAGGCAATTGGGTCATATCCAGCCCATGGGCCTTAGGGTGCCTACCCCTGGAGCAAGACAAACAGTCCCCCCCCCCCAACTAATCTAAGAGAAGAAATTTGCTATAATTTGTTGCCTTCTTGAATCAATATACTGTGTTAAAAATCACCCATATGCTCATCAGCAAAGTAGAGAAATAGCATCTGATATGGTAGGTTTCATATTGTGTATATCAACTTTCCAGATTGATTACACAGCAATAACCACTATATCAAATATAAAATTACAGAATTTAAAAACTACTCCCCATCTACAATTGTATCAACTAATTTCTAATATATCAACCTGATTTCTAAAAGATAGTGGTGGCAGGATTAACAGAGCCTCCCTAGATAGAAAGTTCCAAGAAGGTAAGCTACAATGGAGAGGGTTCTACTTTTGCTCCAGAAGACAACTTTTCTCATGGCATGGGGACATAGCACAAGGTTTCCTCCTGCAAATCTCAAAGAGATGTGGCAATTTCTCCAGATAGGCTGAACTCAGACAATATAGGCCTAGAAGCAAATACCGTATTTTTCGTTCTAGAGGATGCACATTTCCCCCTCCAAAAATTAAGGGGAAATGTGTGTGAGTCTTATAGAGTGAATGCAGGCTGCGCCGCTAAGCCCAAAGCCAGAACAGGAAGACGGAGCACTGCGGAGCGCTCCGTCTCGCTGCTCTAGCTTGGGGACGGCTGCGCGCAAACCTCTGCAGGGCAGCGGGATGCCTTCACCCCGCTGTCCTGCAGAAGCTAGCAAGGCTGTTCCCAAGCCAGAACAGCGAGATGGAGGGCTCCGTCTCGCTGCTCTAGCTTGGGGACGGCTGCGTGCACAGCCTCTCCAGGGCAGCGGGTGCCTTCACCCCGCTGTCCTGCAGAAGCTAGCAAGGCTGTTCCCAAGCCAGAACAGCGAGACGGAGGGCTCTGTTTCGCTGCTCTAGCTTGGGGACGGCTGCGCGCAAACCTGTGCAGGGCAGCGGGGCGCTGCCCTCCAAAGGCTTCAGGGATCTTTGAGGCTGGCAGTGGGGGAAAGCAGCGCTTCCCCCCACTGCCAGCCCCACAAGCTCTGGTGAATGTACCTTGAACGCACCTTGTTTTAGAGGGGGAGAACAAGAAAAAAAAAATTTTCCCTGTTCTCCCCCTCCTATGATCCGGTGCGTCCTATGATCTGGTGCGTCCAATGGAGCAAAAAATACGGTAGATCCATGGACTGGGATACCATAATCCACAGCATCAAATGCCACTGAGAGACCCATAAAACCAAAAGGGAGATTTTCTCCAGCCACATTCGCCTGGAATGATAAAGCAACAATCTACTCTGTCTAATACAACAACATGAGTTGGTGGCTCATTACAATTCACTTGGACTCATCTTACCCCAGTGATCTGTCCTCCGGCCAGCATGAGCTGGGTCTGGGGTATGGCCGCCTGTACTGAAGGCTGCTGGGAAGGCTGGCTTGGCTGCTGACTGTCCCCAGATTCTTCATTAGGTTTAGACTAGGAAAGAAAATATACAAGCTTTTGTAGAACAGAATGGGTATCAATGTAGACACAGCCATTTTCATAGTTTATTGTAATATGAAGAGGGATGATATTAACAAGATTTTTGGTTATCAATAAGATAAAAAGCTGCTTATTTCAACAACTTGTTTTTATAGGTAACTGTAGATAACAGGTGGGGGGAAGAAATGCTAATTTGGTATTGTAGCCGTAAGCCAATATTTCCAGGTATCAGAATGGAAGAAAAAAATGCTGCTGTTACTTCAAATTATTAACAAAAACAGGGGCTCGATTGTAGTTGGAGAGAGAGACAGGGCCTCCAGATCTGCCCCCTCAAAACATATACACATATGTTCAAGAAAATTTCCTATTTAGTGCTTGATTTGAAGGCACGGCTTTTAAAGTTTCTAAGCTTTCCCAGTCATTGCCATACTACAGACAGATCTGCACAGACCTGTACCAAACTGCCCAATTCCTAGTCAATGTGAAACTCAGTAATCAGTAGCATGCAAGTTTTGGATTAGTGCAGTAGATTTTTCTTTTATACATTTTATAATAATTCATAAAAATAGTATTTCAAACTAAACAAGGTACTAGCTTGAAAAACCTTAGATGCTGAATTGCATCCAGGGACAAAAACAAACACTCACCATACATCTTGTCTCTAAGAAACAGAATTTGGTATTTATATAGGCAAACACAGTTCATTTATTTAAAACCATCTTATGAAAGATGAAATTACTGTAGCCATGAGGGGAAAATGCAAGTGAGAAAGCACATGAAAAGGAAAAACAAGGAGAGGGGGTTTATGGTAATTAAAACTGCTTATGCAGAACATTAAAATTCTGCATAGATTTGCATATTTTCTACCACCTGTTTTGGGGACTGCAGAGCAGGCTAATTAACATAGAGGCTCTGATTAATTCTGCCAGTCATTGAGAGATAATTACAGCACAGGACTGTAAACATTCTGCACTGGAGATATAGCCTGTTTGCCAACATCTCTCTCAGGGACTCAAAGTTTGCCATGGCAACCAAGGCAATTTTCAGCCTCTCTCTTTTAGAGAGGAAGGTCACTATCTCGCCTCCTTTCAAAATTATCATATGTAACTAGGTGCATGTTCTAGGGGGTTTCAAGAATGCCCTACCCTAGTTCCTTAGCACTCATAGAGAATGACGCCACTTCACAATAATACTATTTTCCTTCCCCTTTGATGCATTGCCTGAATATTTTAATGAAAGGCAGTAAGCAGTAGATTATAACGCTTTAAGGCATCCAGTCGGGATTCAGGCCTCATCATGGGACTGAAACTGCCTTGGTCGCACTGGTCGATGATCTCCGGCAAGCTAGGGACAAAGGTGAGAGCTGTTCCCTACTTCTGCTGGATCTCTCAGCAGCTTTTGATACCATCGACCATAACATCCTTCTGGACCGTCTAGAGGGGCTAGGAGCTGGGGGATGGATGGTAGCTAACAGATTGAGGTTGAATCCTGACAAGACAGAAGTACTGTTTTGGGGGGACAGGAGGCGGGCGGGTGTGGAGGACTCCCTGGTCCTGAATGGGGTAACTGTGCCCCTGAAGGACCAGGAGCGCAGCCTGGGAGTCATTTTGGACTTGCAGCTGTCCATGGAGGCACAGGTCAATTCTGTGTCCAGGGCAGCTGTTTACCAGCTCCATCTGGTACGCACGCTGAGACCCTACCTGCCTACGGACTGCTCACCAGAGTGGTGCATGCTCTGGTTATCTCCCGCTTGGACTACTGCAATGCGCTCTATGTGGGGCTACCTTTGAAGGTGACCTGGAAACTACAACTAATCCAGAATGCGGCAGCTAGATTGGTGACTGGGAGAGGCCGCCGAGACCACAAAACACCGGTCTTGAAAGACCTACAATGATTCCCAGTACATTTCTGACAGTTCCCTCACCGCGAGAAGCCAAGTTACAGGGAAGCAGGCAGAGGGCCTTCTCAGTAGTGGCACCTGCCCTGTGGAATGCCCTCCCACCAGATGTCAAAGAGAACAAGAACTATCAGACTTTTAGAAGATATCTGAAGGCAGCCCTGTTTAGGGAAGCTTTTAATGTTTGATGGATTACTGTATTTTAATATTTTGTTGGAAGCAGCCCAGAGTGGCTGGGGAAACCCAGCCAGATTGACAGGGTATACATTAATAATAATAATAATAATAATAATAATAATAATAATAATAAAGCTTAAGCAGCCAGCTGCATCTTGCAGAGAACAGAAGAGCAACCAGTTTCAGATTTTAACTATAAATCTTTATTATTATAAAGAAAAACCCGAAGTGATTAAAGTAAGGCCATGCTGACCATCTTATTTCAGCTCCAACTCTTGGGAGTTTTTCAAACATCTTTTAATGTCAAACAGGACTTCTGTATTGAGCAACATTTGTTAATGGCTGCCAAACTCTCCCACTGGTATTGCAAAAAGAAAAGTAGAAAGAAAAAAAGGTTGATGCAGACGCAAAAGCACTTACCTGTACATTTAAGGACTGGGCAGCAGCCTGTAAACTTGATCCAGGGAGCTGAACCTATAAAAATGATGTACTTTTAAAAACACAAAACTGGAGAGAAGTAAAATAGACGAAAAAGAAAGTTTCTCTAGTTTTTGAAACACCTAAGACCACTGAGATAATTAGAAGTTAAAAAAATAAAGCATTGATTCTGATCTAATGCCAGACCATGGTTTGCCATAACTATAGCTTATACTCTAAATGATAATTTGCATTCCAGAGGTTCAGACAAACAATGATTTGGGGTTACTTTCTCCTCCTGCCTTTCCCAAGAATCCCCAGATATTATCCAAACAGTGGTCTCTTCAAAGATCCTTTAGTAAAAGGCAAAGGATTTATACGATCTGAAGAGAAACCAGACTACATGAACTTTTCAAAAATCCTGGTATGGTGGACATTCACAAACCATGGATTGATGGCTGGTGGTGCTACAGGCATCATGACAAGCCATGTTTTGGCAAGGTATCTGAACTATCCTGCTCCATTTAAAATCTTTAGGTGGAATCTTAACTTTGAATGTCAGTTTTTTTACAAACAGAAAACTTTTGGGAGTAGCCACAGTTTATCCAGATTTTGAAGGTGCAAAGTCAAGTGAGAAAAAAAGAATGCAACTTTTATGAAAAGGTATTCCAAAACAGGTATGTTGTTAGCCTGCACTCCATGAGCTGTGACACAGTACTAATTCAACACTACCTTTTGCATAACCTAGGCAAAATAACAATACAAGGAAGAGTTATGCCGTGTCTTCAAATGGTTCCTACATTTCTGGGTTGGATTCTACAAGATTACAACATGCCATCTGTCACCAAGCAGGCAATTTGTCTCCAAAAAAGCTCCTATCTCCAGTGCCAACATCCAGTTTAATCTTCTGCCCTGTAGTATTCTGAGATAGCAACCATATTAATTAGAGAAAGGCTTCCAAAGCATCATCATGCACAGCTGTCTTAGAGAATTGGCTAGGTTAATAAACTACCAGTTTTTGGCCTTTTCAGCTCTTTTTGCAGCATAAGCTTATGAACAAAGGCCTCTTAGGTACTGATTGCAAAGGCCTAAAAGCCCATTTTAACCAAAGCCTGAGCTGAAGTTGCTCCAAAGCAAAAACTTTCTGCTGTAAATAGTGCCTTGCAAAAAAATAAAAAAAATAAAAAAAATACTGCACAGGGATGGAATGATAAGGTGACTCTGGCTCGTTTTACCATGGGAAACTGCCAATTCAGGATAAACATATAAACACAGTAGCCACTTCAAAGTTCAAGATTCATTATACCCTGGCACTTGAGATTTAAAAAATATAGCATGCTAAAGTCAAGGACAGCTGTATGTTATCTTTTAGAATTTTTTGATAAAGAGATGAACGAAGTATTAAATAAAAGCACATAATATACAGATCTGCAAGGAAGTAGTGGCTGAATCAGAGAAGCTTGAGAAAATAGAACAACTTTCAGTAAATATGTGTTGCTGCCTTTGAAAACTCTATAGCTATTGGCCATAAGGAGACTAGCTTCAGCTGCTCAACATGAACGCTGCTCAGGGTTTAGCTGCTCAGGGGTACAGAAGGTTTACAAACGGCCTTTTAAGTTTAAAAATTATTCAGCATGCAAGCATTAGGGACAGAGGGTGGTGTACACTTTTGACAGGCAGATGTTTGGTCGAGAGGGTCAAACCGTTGGGTCAACTGTTGGACTGTGCATGAGTGATAATGATATGTGAAAGGCATGCAAGAATAGTGTTATAGAATCAAAGAACTGCAGAGTTGGCAAGGACCCTGAGGTTCATCTCTTCCAACCCCCTGTGATGCAGGAATAATACATGACAGATGACCACCCAACTTCTGCTTAAAAATATCCAAGGAAGGAGAGTCAACCACCTCCTGGAAAAGTCTGTTCCACTGACCAACAGCTCCTACTGTCAGAAAGTTTATCCTGATGTTTAGTTGGAATCTCATTTCTTGTAACTTGAAGCCATTAGTTTGGGTCCTAACTACTTTAGCAGGGGAAAACAAGCTTACTCCATCTTCCTTTATATATTTGAAGATAGCTATCATATCTGTTCTCAGTCTCCTCTTTACCAGGCTAAACAGACCCAGCTCCCTCAATTGTTCCTCATAAAGCTAGGCTTCCAGACCATTTATCCTCTTGGTCTTCCTCTTCTGAACATGCTTGTGCGTATTATGGCCATCATGTCAGCATCACCATTCACCAGCCTATCTACTTTCCTCTTTCTACACACACACACACACACACACACACACACACACACAACAAACAAAATGCAAGCACACTCCACATTAAGGAACATTATAGGAACCAAGGCAAGTATAGAAAGATGAAAGAGTGAGACTATGCAAATATTTTCTTTTATTTATTTTTATTCCCCAAGGCTGCTAAGCAGCAGCAGCAACAATGGAAACAACATAATAAAGCACACAATTTATACAGCAGCATCAAGCAGCACAGCAAATAAATTTTAAATGATGCGGAGAAAAATATTTCACTACTCAAACCTAAGTGCAATGAAATTGCATTGGCTTTATTAGTAGCTCTTAATACAATAACCAGCACTTTTAAAATGGGCTTTGAAATGAACTGGAAGCCAATAAAGCAGAAGTTACCTGGGGCGGGGGGAAACCTTTGGTATTTTGCACCAACTGATTTCTGAATACTTTTTCAAAGGCAGCCCCATGCCAAATGCAAGTAACGCGATATGAAAGTGATTAAGGCACACCTGACATGTGCAGAACATAGCTAGATCTGCTTTCAAATGGTTCCTACTGACTTCAAATCAGGCAGATAAGCTGAAGTCTCTGTGTCTGTTAATAAGGGATCATATCTGACCTCTTAAGACACTGGAACCAGCAGGAGACATGTTTTATCTCTGTGGTGTTTCGCCTTCATGGTAACCATAAGTTCACACCCTTCTTTTCTACTGTATTTATTTATTTATTGCATTTATATACTGCCTTTTGACCAAGCTGCCCAGAGTGGTTTGCAATTTAAGATATTAAACATAAGCAAGCAGTACAAAATATTCACAGGCTGACTTTGGGAGCAGATGCAACTATCTTCTTGGCCTGAGTTTCCTGTCTGATGCTTTCTCTCAGGGCATAGTAGGTCCAATGTTCCCTAGTGGTTCTGTGCTACCTAGCCTGGGTATATAAGTAAACGGCTGCCATTCATTCCTATGAAGAAGAGTATAAACCAATTTGGGGACAACAAACCTGCCTACACCCACAACAGGAACTTATGGGAAGAATGGTATGCCCCTCCTTCAGGCAACTCCAAGGTTATGGTGGACCAATGTTTCTCATCATCACTAAAACAAAAACAAAAACCCAAAGGACCAGATTCAAAAGGGAAAGAGGCAACACAGAGCACTACTTAAGCTGCTCTTCCCTACTTCGAATGCAACACCTGAGATGGGTGGGGAATGGAAACATTTTTCATCTGCTTCTCAGAGCCTGGAAACAATGTTTTGTTTAGGGAGGAGAAGCAGCAGGACTTGGAAACCTAACTTGCCTCCACCAACTCAGTAGCTGCTATGATAGACAAAAAGAGTAGGCAGAGGAGGTGGACAAAGGGCTGGGATTCTCAGTTGCTTCCCTCTCCCCTCCCCAAGCTTGAAAGACTCTTATGGAGTCAAAATCTAAGACAGAAAACACATTAGTCACAGTCCTTTCAGATTAGATGGCTTTCAAGTTTTGTCAGGAAATCAGCAGGCAAGCATACTTCCAAGTACAGTGGTACCTCGGGTTACAAACACCTCGAGTTACAAACACTTCGGGTTACAGACTCCACTAATCCGGAAGTAGGACCTTGTGTTAAGAACTTTACCTCAGGATGAGAACAGAAATCGCCCGGCAATGGTGTGGTGGGCCCCATTAGCTAAAGTGGTACCTCAGGTTAAGAATGGTTTCAGGTTAAGAATGGACCTCCGGACAAATTAAGTTCGTAACCAGAGGTACCACTGTACTCTGAGGAAAGGACTCCCCGCCTGCAGAACTCTGCCCAGGCCACAAATACCCAAACCTACCTGTACAGCCTCCTGAACTGCTTTTGCCTGGCTATAATGTATAATGAAGTCTGTCCATGCCTCTTGCTTGCCAGAATGAATTATATTGGTGAATGGGTGGGGTGGGATGTGAAACCACAGGCTTTTGTGTGGCTGGAAAGTTGCCTGCTGTGTGAAGGTAAGAGTCCCATTAATTGCTCCACCCACTATGTCTCTACCCACATCTGCCTGTAGGCCTACTTGCCAATGACATGCAACCCCCATTAAGGGAACTTGGCCCTTGGGCTGAAAAACGTTTCTCACTCCTAGGTAAGAATATTCACATTTCTCAGAAGAAAATGGAAAGACAGACATAGAATGGTGAAAACAAGCTCTATTTCCAGATATGCCTACCATACAGGTTGACACATAGAATGATAGCTTTGATTCTTTGGAAACCCATTTGAAAGTAGCCTACTAGTCCCATACAGTCAACTGGTCCCATCTATTATCCAGTTGTACAAAAAATGTCCATGTACTGTGAAATTATGTTTTAGGTCACAAAGACCTCTAAATGGCCATATGAGACACTGTGCAATGTGGGCCTACTCAGAGGGCCTGTAAATCATCCTTTCTTATGTTGAGATAAAAGACACTGCTGTTCTTTCTAAAGCTTTGGTAGCCTCTATGCATACCTCCAAAAGAAGACACCAATCTTGCACTACTTTGTTGTTTCTGGTTTTGCCAACATAGTGCGGAGAGAGAGGAACCCTTTATATTACCTTCCAAATTTCAGAATAAAAAGAAACAAATATTTACCTGATGAAGGTGTCCAAGGAAGGCCTGGGCTGTAGATATTGCCCCCGCGGCAGGCACAGTCTGTTTCTGAAAGTCCAGGCCATTTGTCTGTGTGCCTGGGGATGCAAAGAAAGATATATTCTATTAAAATTCCCCTCAAAAGTCAAGTCTGAAAAATCTGTAGATTCATTCACACCTTTGTTGCCAATTTATCTACATGTCAGCAAGAGCAGTAATTCAGGGCCAATAAACCTAAGTCACCACCTTTTCACCTTATCGCCCCCCTGGGCTCAACAATCAACTGGCAGCACCCTCAAGACATGTAGAATCAAGTAGAATCAAGACACGTGTTATGTTGGGGGGGGGGGAGAAAAGGGGCTAAGGCTATATTAGAAAGATTTAGAAATGTTATAAAGATGAAAATGACAAGTTTAGCATGAGAGTAAATACTGGAAGAAAAGGATAAAACAAAATCTAACATGGCCACCCAAATTACGGGCTTGAAAAGAACATGAATACAAAATACCACTGGGGTTAAGGGAGAAAAGGATAAGAGGAATGAAAAGAGATTAAGAATTTAGCATTGCTGAGCTTAAGTTCAATATGATGCTGGGTCATCCAAAATGTGACAGGGAAAAGCTAAAAGGTTGGCTTATGTCTAACAATGTAAGACCGAGACAGCATGGAAGCAAAAATAGTATTGAATGTTGTCACTACATAAATTATATGGACTATAACAATATGTAAGCTCTGGTGTAATCCGACCTCATGCCTTCAGAAAGAAGAGGAGGGTGGGTTTTGTTCCAATACTGGTATTCCAATTCTAGAGGTTACCAGAGACAGAAGTTAAGCTATCCCTGTCCAGATAGGGGCACAGCTGAGCCACTAGCCAAAGTGGATAGAAAGCACTCTGCACCACCAAGGTCACCTGAGCCTCAAGTGACACAATGGATCCATATGTACACAAGAGCAAGTCACCTCCCACCCTCAAGTCTATGGAAGTGCCCACTAACAGTGCCTTAGTCTAATCCAGAAAGAGTTTCAGTTTATTGGCTCTCATCCACTCCATTATTGAGGCAATACAATGGTCCAGCACATCCACTACCACACCTGTAAAGAAGTACAGCTGTGTGTCATCAGCATATTGCTGACAATAAACTCCAAAACTTTGATGACCCCACTTGTGTAGATGTTAAACAGCATGGGGAATAAAATCGAAACCTGGAGAATCCTGCACTGAAGGCTCTTCAGGGCCAAAGGGCACTCCCCAAGGACTACCTTCTGGAAACACCATTCTAGTAGGACCCAAACCACCACAAAGTGGTGGTGCCATCCACCCCAAACTCACAGAGCTGCTCCAGAAGGATACCATGGTCGATATTAAAGCCACTGAGAGGATCAGAAGAATTAACAAGGACATATTTCCCTGTCTCTCTCCTGACATAGGTCATTACAGGGCAACCAAAGCTGTTTCTGTGTTGAAACTGGGCAGAAACCCCAACTGAAATGGAGCTAGAAAATCAGTTTCCTCCAAGAGTGCCTGGACCTGATCTATGACTACCTGATCAAGAACCTTGCCCAAGAAGGGGTAGTGGCAACTGGCCAGTAATTACCAGTAATTTCTGAATCCAGGGAGGGTTTCTGGAGAAGTGGTTTTACCACTGTCTCCCTCAAGTCGGCAGGGACCACACCCTCTTGAAGGGAGGCAAGAATCACCTCCCTGGCCCAGCGAGCTGTCCCCTCCCTGCTAGTTTTTATCAGCCAAGAGGGGCAAAGGTCCAGAGCGCAAGCGGTCGTGCTGACCAATCCATGCACTTTGTCCACATCCAGGTATGTTTATTTTAAAAAACCATGTTCACTGTATTATTCGGCTTCATACTGTACTTGTTTTGATAAAGGAAGAGTCAATATTATGTAAGTTGCTATGCCTTAAACTCAGGATACTAATAACATTTTTAAAAATTAAAAATCTGATTGTAATAATGTATTATAATAGCGATCTCAATTGTTGGAGTGTTGGACCTCATGCAACTATGCATAGGACGACTTACAGACTTGGGAGAACTCAAATTCCCCTGCCCCCTAAGACAGTGCAATGAGTTCTGAAAATGCACAGGATACTGCACAGGATACTGGCTGAATGGTGGGAGAACAGAAAATTGGGTGGTTGGTGGGATACAACAGGGTATCCTGGAAAGAGGCATAACTGGAATGCTGAATACAGCATTGCAAACTGCTGCAAACAACAATGCAACAAATTTTGTTGCAGGTCCACTTCCTCATTCCAAATATATGGCAATATATCGGAGCAACGAGCAGGGAATTTCCCTTAGGAACATTTGGCCAGAGCCTATAAAAAACTGCAATGATTTCAAGAATTAGGACATACTAGTGATGCTTGGTATTAATGTGCTAAATAATCAGTTTTTAAATTATGCTGATTTAGAAAGTACAACTCTGTGGAATTATTCTATGGAAACAAAGACTGGGGTAATAGCCAACCAAGTCATACATAGAGTAAACTTAATGAAAACAATGGGCTAAGGGTATCACCCTAAAAGTTTAATGTATCAGTCACTGGTATAGAATTTTAATTCTATCATTTGACCTACTAAAGAGGCAGGGAACTGGATCTAGCTGGAGGACCAGTAATAAGTATTAAGCCACAGCTTTTCACCTAACTTTGTGTTGCACAACGTTCTAAAAAGTTTCTTCCCCTCTGGAATCCCACAGGCTCTGAGACTGCTAGTTAGAAACCATGTGTGTGGTGGTTGTCCAATGATGTGGGGGTTCCTGCTCCATTGATGACTGCTGCTTTTAGGAGATAAAAAGAATAACCTACTTGGGGTTGTATTTAAACCTGACAGAATTAACTACCATTTCCTCCCACACACCCCATTTTGGGGGTTCTCCTGACTCTTCAGAGAAGATCTGGGGAAGGGGCAGGTGGAGGAGGGGGGTTCTGGTTATGCTAGAAGCATTGCTAGTGCAATTATTTAGTTGAATACAGCCCCAGGCTTTCCTAGCAGCAATCATAATCATGTGGATGCAACCTAAAAGGCAGTTAAATTGACATACTGCCAATCTTCCATCATGGCCACCAGAAGATAACTACAATTTATTGAATCATCTTGGCTCTTACAACCTTGATAAATAATATCAAACAGCTCTAGAAAACTGGCTGAAAACTCTCCTACAAAGTACACAGCTGTAAAAGCAACATTACAGTATATCCTGTGTTATTTCTCTAGAAAAAGAGCAACTCACCATGAACGCCTCCCTTGTTCTCTTATCATGACAATGGTGCCCACCTGAGAGGTGCCGGAACTGATTTCCGGTCAGTTTGGGCTGAAAAAAGGCCCTGTGTATACCTTCTCGCTTCGCCATTGAACTAGGGATTAGTAACTGAAGGCCCATGGGCAGAATTCAACCTGCATAATACTACCAGATAAATATTTTAAATAAATAAAATAGGCTATTACCAGTTCTTTATTGCCAAAGCCAACCCAGTATTGATTACATTAAAATCAGTGCAAAATACATATAGATAGAATGAACAACGATCTGGTGAAGAACTGAGTCTTCAGTTGGTGCAAAATCCTCAACAGAGTTTGCACAAACCTTATATGAGAAAGGAGGGAGTTTTATAATCAGGGCATTGCTACTGGTCCTAGAGATTGTGTCTATGTTCACACTTCAATTGGCACTTTAAATCAAAGAAGGATGCATAACAATTGTGTAACTTTCCAGCCGTGTTCGTACCAGTTAGGACAATAACAGGTAAACAGGTAAGGGAAAGAGGGGAAATAACATTTCCTAGTCCCATAATACTTCTACAGCTAATTTCAAGGAAAGACTTAGAAATGTTTCCACCTTTTCTCCCCACTCTCCTTTTGCAGCTTAACTCTTACTAGCCCAGTCTATTTGAGCCCAGTTAGAAAGTTATGAATCAGTCACAATTCAACTCAACGAGTAACATCAATGGTGGTGATACTTTCAAGGACTGAAGAGAGGAGAAAATATATTTCTCAGAGCTGAATAATCTGCTGACAATCAGGTTGCCTTACATTACACTAGACATGGGGTGGGGGACTTCAGCAGCCAAACCCAGCTCTTCCAGCTTCTATATCTGACAGGGAACTTCAGAGCCAGGGATCAAATATTGTCCCTCAGGCTCTGCCTGGCCCTTGGGACATTTCTTATGTCATGACCCCGCCCAATCCTTATTTTGCACTATCCTCAAGTACTTTCAAGTTGTCTGGAATGTAACCTTGATCTACGATAGTGAGTTTTGCATGCCTGGATGGAAAATGTCTGTGTTTATGTGCAAACCTCCAACTTTGTAAGGCTTGGACATAGGTAAAGGTAAAGGTAAAGGTACCCCTGCCCGTACGGGTCAGTCTTGACAGACTCTAGGGTTGTGCGCTCATCTCACTCTAGAGGCCGGGAGCCAGCGCTGTCCGCAGACACTTCCGGGTCACGTGGCCAGCGTGATGAAGCTGCTCCGGCAAACCGGCACCAGAGCAGCACACGGAAACGCCGTTTACCTTCCTGCTATAAAGCGGTACCTATTTATCTACTTGCACTTAAGGGTGCTTTCGAACTGCTAAGTGGGCAGGAGCTGGGACCGAACGACGGGAGCTCACCCCGCCGCGGGGATTCGAACCGCCGACCATGCAATCGGCAAGTCCTAGGCGCTGAGGTTTTACCCACAGCGCCACCCGCGTCCCTTAAGGCTTGGACATAGCCTACTGCAAAAAGGTAACAGTGGTATCTGGGCTCTTCTCACTTTTGCCTCTAGCTCTGTCCACCAGTGGTGTGTAGCCCCTAGAAAGCTGCCTACAACAGAATGCAATCCTCTAGCTGAAGGGCCCCCCTCCTCATCCCTGCACTGAATGCTTCAGAAGTAATATATAAACTATAACAGAGCAGAGGCAGCCGCACTAAGGGAGAAATTGGCTGCTGCCAAAACAGCAGAGCCAGGTTGAATCTTCCCTCCTACCTTGCATAACAAATACAACAACTTCTCTTGTTCTGAGGTTATTGCCCTGCATTTTTCTGTTCCTGCTCCACATTGTTAGTTAACATCCGTACAAAGATCACACACATCGTAATGACAAGAGGGCAAGGCATATGTTATACTATATCTTGGGGGGGGGGGGTGTTGTACTATATCTTGGGCAGCCTCATGACACTTATGACATGTAGTTCTTCCCTAAAAGAACCCCTATAGTGAGTACACTAATACAACTCTAGAATTAGATTGTAAATATTCATGTAGTTCACATTTAGGGCTGGTCATGTCTAGGTATGCATCTTCTATGTCATTCTCAATGAATGTAAAAAGTTGTCACAAATACAAAGTGAACGCTTTTTGTGTTTGTTGACAATTGTTCATCCAATCCTAGGATGATCAGGAGCAGCTGAATGTATGGACTACAAGGCTTTGTAATACTTTAAAAGGCTTTTCTCCACAATATTTATAAAATTGCTAACTTGGCCAGTGGGAAGGTTCAAATTGTAATCTCAAACAAATCTCAAAATATTTCAAGACAACAAAAGCAGAAAACCCAATGTACATTTGTTTGCCTTAAGCATATACTAAAAGAAACTCAAACCAAACCAGGAGAGCATTAGTAGATTGAATTCAAAACTACAATTTGCTTGAATTAAAATCATTCCAGAAAAATCTTCAAACAAATTTTCTCCTAACCAGTGCTGGTGGTGCATTTCGGGAAATCAATTCCAAACAATCAACATTTATTTCCCAATTCAATCACTCTTGCAGTTAAAAGTATTTCTGCAACACCAATGGCCTCATCATAAATATGTTTAAATTGTAATCCTAACACACAGGAAGAAAGTCCAACAGAATATTGTGAGACATATTTGTGAGTAAGCAGGTTAGAATGAGGTGGGAGCCTGCTTTCCTGGAATCATGGCTTCTTGTTCATTTTACTCACGATGTGAATATTGAAAAATAATGTTTATGATAATGAATGAAGGAGTACCAGTTGTTAACTACAGACAAAATTACTGCAAACTCATTTATAAAAGGATAACGTTTTCTCAATGAACCAACTACCTGTAAAGCCTGCTTCCAAATGTATCACAAAGAGATTAACTAATACTTATATCTTCTTGTAAACTGCTTTCAGGGTTTTTTACAATCAAGTGGTGCATAAATTTAATGAAATAAAAATAAAATATCTTTCTTATCTAGCCTGCATTGGTACAAAAAGATTAAAAATGCAAAACCCACATTGGAATGGAATTACTATGAAACGAGAAAGTGGCTGTCATCCAGAGAAAAATGGTATGCCGTATGCTCAACGGAAATAGGGGACACAGTTACAATGTGAGAAAGAACTGGAAGCATGGAGAGGACATACAAGAACAGATGGCTCTGCAAACTCAACGATGGTAACAGATGTGCACACAAAATTAGGGCCCCATCCAAATGTATGAAAATTGCAGGAAGTAGGTATTACCCTTTATGAACCCATATCACAACACCTCAATACTGTGTCAGTTTCTGTAAAAGCTAATCATTTTATATTTCAAAGGACACCAATGTCTTCAACAAACATTTTTGGGATGCACTGCTATCACTGGCAAAAACACTTCTGTGACAGGTTAAGGTCATAAGCAGCCACAGAATTTCGTATCACCATCTTGAATTCATTTAGGGTCAAGAGGCAGGGTATATTTATTCATATTTAGAAGGTTACATGATCCCCAGGGAAGAAGACGAAGGTATCCTGCTTAATGAATGAGCTGTGACAACTACAATATTGAAAAAAGGGCCAATTAAGAAGCCATAAGGAAAATAAAACATCAGGAGCTCTGACACAGATACACCAGTATGAGTACTTGGTAGCTGTACTAGGAAAAAAGATACTGGGAATATCTAGCCCTTAAGTCACAGCAGATCAGTAGCTCCTACTAGCTTCTACTCCATAGATAGTGGTGTTTTCATCCCTATCAGCAACACAAAAGTGCCAGGAAGTGGCTAACCAGTGTCACAGAATGCTGACTGCTTCCTAGATAGAACAGTCTCTCTAGTGCAAGAAGAAAATTCAGAGATGGGGATTTGATAAGAAAGAATATGAAAAGAGGATCTGCCAAGGCCAGCTCTTTGCTTGGAGGCTCCAGGACACAATATCTATGATAATTACTAGTCCACATTTACACAGTGCCAATGTATAGGTCCCATACAAAACAAACACTGAGTAAAGAACTAAGAAGTAAGTGCTGTTTCATATACTTAGAAAACACTGCTAAGTCTGCAACCCTAACCCAACTTACCCAGTGAATTCAATAGGACTTATTTCTGAATATACACGGTTAGGATTTTACTGTAACATACCATTCTTCAATGTATTATAAAACCAGACCAGAATAAAATTGCCCCTTCCAAATCCATGAATTCATTAGGAAATCACACCATTATTTTATTCTTACCTGTGTCCCCATCACCACTCTCCATTTTTACAGGTTTACTGGTTTCTGACGGAGTGTTCATTCTTGAGTCTGCATTAGAAGCAACAGAAAATATGGTTTTAAAAATCCTACTCACACTGTCCTCTTTACAGCACAAAACAGGACATTTTATATTGGTGAACGGGGGCACTATAAAATGACCAAACTCAACTGATGGGTATGGACCCTGAAATATCAAAAGGGACACAGCAATGTATCACTGTAAAATACTATATATTGGATATAGTCAAAAAGCTAATTGAAAAAGGCGTACTTGAGGTGCGTCATAAATACAGACCAATTATGTTTGCTACATTTAAAAAAAACAGTGTCCAAACCTGAAGGATTGTATTAAAATTTCATTTGGATTATTATCATAATTTTTGTCTGAATTCTTATAAAATTTCCCAAAGTTCTGCTTAGACATCTGATCTGCCTCTCCTCACCCACCCTTTAGGTGTTTCCAGTGGTGCTGCTAGATCCTTTTCTAAACAGTACACAGGCATGTTGCCATGAGACTTCCATGCTACCACTATGTGATTACATCACTATGCTAAACTGAATATGATGGTGCATGATGGTGTTCAGGGTATATATAATTCATTCTTTCAGACCAGGAACAACATGGTGATGTCATTGTGCAATGGCAATACAAAGGCAATGTAATAGCAATAAACTCTTTACAAGACGTAGTTCTGGCAAAAGGAGAGACGCAATTTATCTGTTAAGACTTCTGAAACAGGATTTAAAAATGGGGGCTGGGGGATGAAAGGCTGCTGATAATAAATGGCAAAAATAATCTAAACCACTGAGAACAATTTTGACAGGTCCTAGTCCTATCATTCACCGTGCTTTTGGTTATAGTCGTATCAAACTCCTTTTGCAACTAAACTGATGCTTGTTAGTATGGTGCTGAAAAAAAACCATTGCTGATGCCAACAGATTTATTCTCATTACAGAATACCACCCACTCTTGGTCTTCTCCAACTGGGATAAGCCTCTGAGTTTTTAATTACTACAACCCATGTGGACTCTTGTTGAATATTTTGTAAAAATAGGACACAAAATGTTCAACTCATTTTCTCCCTTGGAACACTGTAATGATTTTTTGTAAAATTCAATTTTTGTTGTAAAAGTTACCTTTCCAAGGGGGGGGGGGGCGTGTTTCATGAAAAGCACCACCTTCCTTTCTTTTGCAGCTATTTCCTGTATCTGTTCACAACCATTGTTCACCTGACCTCTTCCTGAGTGATTTGGGGGTGGGGTGGGGGTTAAGCATGAAAAAGAGGGCATCACAGTTGTGAAAGATGCCATCACACTGATATACACATCCTGTTGAAAGTAATGCAGAGGAATAACCACTGTCTTTGGATGCTCACTTGGATTGTGACTCAGTTTATGTGGGTTTTTTCACATCATGACTT
Organism: Podarcis pityusensis; assembly: GCF_964106645.2. Taxonomy (NCBI): domain Eukaryota; kingdom Metazoa; phylum Chordata; class Lepidosauria; order Squamata; family Lacertidae; genus Podarcis; species Podarcis pityusensis. Next base: position 41,013,949 of record NC_138027.1, read on the forward strand.
TTCACAAAGGTAATGGCTCCCAGTTTTGGTGCACTAGTTAACTATTCACATCAAAATGGATGACAAATCTCACAACACACAACCTTAAACTGGTTTGAACATTCTCCCAGACTTTTCTAAAAGGCTACTGAAGAAACTAGAGTTAAATAGTAGCTAGTTATAGAAAAAATCTATTAAGTTGCCATACTAAAAGAACAGCCATCGATAGAAACAAGGAAACGGGGTACTACATTAGAACTACAGCAAATATTCACTAGCAAGGCTGGCAGATCCAAAAATACAAAGGTGGTGAGACAGATGAATACATATATTGTGGCAGATGGCAACAAATCATGGGAATGAGCAAACCAATATGCCAAAAAATAAAATAAAATTGTGAGCAACGACCAGATCCAGAAAAGACTGGACTAAAAGAGAAAAGCGAAAGAAGAGGAAAGAAAGTAAAGCACCAGAGACCTGACTAAATTAATATAGTCAAAATAATTTGTTGCCTTTCCTAAACACACTATAGCCATAATCCAGGCAAGAAAGTACTTCAAATTTTTAGATATTCCCCCATGTAACAAGCAATCTAGGATTTCCCCAGCTCTGCTCATAATTAGCAATAGCAGAAAGAACCCCCTTCAACGTTTCCAATTGTCAGATTTCACCTGTTGAAACTAAATCACTGATGTTTACAGAAAAGCATTTAACAATGGAATTTGACAGTGAATAATACATTATTGCATTCTTTACAATTTAGCTGAAGCTAGAGTTAAAACATATGCCAGAGGTTAGGGTAACAGTATAGATGTGAAAGTATTATTAAGAAGTGCTGCAAAAGAAATCCATTTGTCATATCCTATTTCTTAAAGACATTTGCACCAGTCAAGCCTCAGAAATAATAGGCAGGTAGGAAAGATTACTTCAGCAGCTACTGCTCCACCAACAATGCAGAATCTTTTCCTGTTACATCATGCATGCAGTTATTTGCATAACAGGGAGTCATATCCCTGGATATCCCCCAGTATACAGCAGTTCTCCAACAGGAGAGCAAGGTTAATTTGAAGCTAATTAATTCCATTTCCTATACAATATCAGCTTCTTGATGATTACAACCTTGAAGAGTAATGAAGTAATCAATAGTTGTTTTTTTAAAAAATTGAGTACATATGTGCCATCAACTCTTAGTGAAAATACTTGCATTATAAATATGAAGGCTAAAAACCTCCGCAGCACCACAGCACACATTACAATTTCTTTTTAGAGTCCATTTGGCATCTTTCAAAAATGCTTTCTTCCATATCTGTCTGCTAAGAAATTGTACATAATAAGCATTGGTACATAACAACAGTATACTATGTTTAAAAACAGCAGCAATAATGAGCTGGTTTCACAAGGCTATACTAGAGCCTTTGTAAGTTAAAAGAAGTTGGATATATGTAAGGGATAGTCAGAAGTTCATAGAATTGTAGAGCTGGAAGGGACCATGAGGGTCATCTAGTCCAACCTCCTCCAATGCAGGAATCTTTTGCCAATGTGGGACTCGAACCCAGAACCGTGAGATTAAAAGTCTGATTTATTGACTTGAGCTATCCCTGTTGTAACCATAGAAGGGTTATACTCCATGGGTTGATATTTGGAAGCAAAATAAATTTAATGCATCTTTTGTTGTATCATTAAAGAGGGTATTGTTAAATATGCTAATCATGACTCAAAACAAGATAAACATTTCATCCCATTGCCAGGGACAGCCTTCCCAACCTGGTTGTCACCCAGATGTTTTGGACTACAGATCCCATCAGTCCCAGCCAGCATGCAATATGTCAGCCTGTCAGGAGTTTTTCACAACCACAAGATATAACGGCAACCTTTAGTTTAAGATGATATGAAGAGGAACTATACAAATTCATGGAAGACAGACTCATGAATTGCTATTAGTCACAACAGTGAAACTGAACCTCCATGACAGAGGCTGTATACCTGTGAATGTCATGTGCTAGGGACAAGCAGCAGCAGAGGCTATTACTCTGATGATCTGCTTGTCAACATCCAAACACATGTGGTTGACAATTGCTAAGAACAAAATACTAGATTAGCTGGAACTTGATCTGATCCAGTAAATTAATTTCAATGATCTGCACCACACACACACAAACACAAGCAGTGGATTAGTGATGAAATAGGCAAAATCTACTATCTACAAGTTAATTTGGCTAGTGGATGTTCAAATAAATTTTCTCTATAATTCTTACAGAGACTGCCATTTCCTCCTCCTTTCTTTCACAAGCAGCATAAGGCTTAATTTGTAACAATGACACTAAAACACTGCCATAATCTAAAGTACACACAGCAAACTGAAGCATAGATTGAAAGCACCAGGTGCAGTGCTGAGGTCACATCCTGATGAGTTTCTAGAATCTAGATTCATTCTTACTAGCATTTTAACAGATATCAAGGCCAGTCAGCAATAAAATTATCAGCATTTCAAAATATATAGGGGAAGGGTGGATTTCTTAGAACTGATAAACCCTTTAAATTCAGCTACTGTTCTTCACACTAAGATGAAGGTGTCATTTGCTAGGATTCCTCCATACAGCATTGTTAAAAACGGCATATATAGAGGGAAAAGCTGTGTATCTTGAAGCAAAAATCACATTAAATTTTACATTTCTAAGGTAAGCGTAGTCTAAATCCTTAGATTATGATTTTTATAATTCTAAGGCCTGAAGATAAAGGATAAAATTTGCAAAACCTTAAAAACATATTTGCAAAATATGTTTTTGAATGAAGCCTATACTTTAAAAGCATATTTTTCAACTGCCAGAACACTAGTAGCCATATGCATCACTTCTTGTAACGGTATCAGCAGTGGTATTAGCAGTGCTTACTTCCTATTAAACATTGAACAGTGTGGCTTTATATCACCTACACCCACACAAATATACCCAACTTAGAATGATCTGGTCAGGCCAGGAAGTTATGGCAGAAGACTCTCACCCCATGCAGTTTTACATAAACAGACACATTAAATGAAGTTCCTATTTCTTTCCAAAATCAAATGCTTTTAAGATTGAAATATCAGAAGCTTCTGCATTAAACGACACTGAAACTGAAGAGCAACTCCATTCTATCCAAAAATAAAGAACAAGATCTTCCTGAACACAGAAAAAAAATGAAGAACGGAGGAGGCACTTGCCACCACATCGCTGGTAGTCCTCAGCCTTTCAAATAAATGCCTCCCTTAGTCTTGCATATGCGATTAAGCCACTGCATAGTCAAACCAACAACCACTATTTCCATATTACACGCTTGCAAGAGTCAGTTGAACTGGTACCCACCTAGAATGTAGTCGCTGCAGTCCAGCATTGCTGTGCAGTCCTCTGCAGATTCAGATAGTCCAAGGAAAGGGGGGGGGGTTCTAAAATAAAAAACCTACACTACTACTTTTAACAGAAGAAAGGGAGGGGTAGGGATAGGAAATACAACTTCAGTTATACCATAGCAATCTTCAACTGAACAGAGAAACTTCAGTTGCTCTGTAGAGTTTTAGTCTCTCCTACTAGCTGTGTCTGACATTGTCAAGGCGACTGAAGCATGAAAAGTTCCCCTTTTTTTAATAAAATAGAAACAAAGATTGCAGCTGGCAGTTTCCATAATGAAGCTTAATCAGTATGCGCCTGATTAGGGCCTTATGCAAATCTCCCCTCGTTAAGCACAGCAGCCAGCACTTTGAAGTCCATGAACAATTCATTTGCAGAGTACACTGAAAGCGCTCCCTGCATAATTTAAATCATGATATAAATATTTATCAGCTCATTTGCATATTAATTGGCAGTGCATGAAGGGAAAAATTATCTCCCAAGTGCCAGCATAATAATTAGGGAACAAAATGAAATTTCTTCCAATAGCTTTGCTTCTCAGACCTAACTTGAGCACAGTACCATGGGGAAGTAGGGAGGGGAAAGAGGCAAGACAAAATTCTGTTAAAATGCCACTGAAATGACATATACAAATTAGAAACAACTCTACAGACTTAAGCACCTTTAATCTTATTCCTGCTGGCAACAATGACTTCAGTAATAAAGGAGATTTGGAAAAGCTTTCTACAGAATCCAAATAATCCCAAGAAAACAATTAGCAAGGTAGGAGCTGAACACAAACCTGTCTTAACTACTACTTGCACATTTATGTGATCTTTTCCAAATGTGTTATGCTATAATTTAACAGTCTCTCACACATAATTGTGTACAAGGAGAAGCCACATAACTTTAGGCAGCATATAGGAAGCAATTCATGTTTGCTGTTTTGCAAAGGCAGTCCAACACTGGTAGATGTAACAAGTAATATTTGACCATTCTCACTCCCTGTACCTCTAATAAAGTTGCTGTTATCTAGAGCTGCTGGCTCCTAATTTATATGTATCTGTATATGTACATAACATTAATTCCTAAATAAATAGTCTGACTTAATTATTGTATTTCTAAATAAACAGTCTTCCTAAACAAATAGTCTTTATAGTAAACTTTATTTTACAACTGTACTTCTTGAATCATCAGGGCCACTCAGAAACTCTTGTACAAAGATTGTATAAGAGTAATTTAAGACTCTGTGATTAGAAAGTAAATGTCAGAAGGGAAATGAATGGTCATGTGAAGACTTCTCCCCCACAAAAGGGCCCAACAAAATGATGAAATAAACTCTTCTAATGCTATCTGCTGCAATTTTTAAAAAGCATGGATCATTCAAAAGCAGAACACGGGACTGGAATGTTACACATTGCATAATCTAGTTGCACTTCAGAAATCAAAAGAGCTGTTGATTGTTGGTACTTAGTGGCTACTGGTGTGAAGGAAAGTCCCTTTTTTCAAAAAAAAAATTTAAATGTTTTCTCATCCATGGTGAAAAATCATTGCATCTAGAAAGGAAGTTGTAACAGTTGAATTTCATAGATTCTAAAATTCATTTTAACTAGAAGGCAACAAAAAAAGAATTGTCTGCTAGCTCAAATCCAGCACAAACCCAATATTTTCTTGATCCTTATAGCCCATTACAATTTTCAAGTCACAATGCCAGAGAGATAGCAAAAGTCATAGCCAGCAGAATACTCAGAGGTGATATAGCAGACCTGTCAAAGTCTAGACTCAAAAAATCCTGTGGCTTTCTAGTTCACAATTTGCAGGACCTACAAAATACGCTCAGCTTTCTACACGGTTTGCAGGATTCTGTTCATTACATGGGCCACTTTAACTGAAAAGAGGATATTTAATTGATTAAATACCACATAGTTTAAGCACAAGTAACAGAGAAAAGCTATGGATGCCTGTCACCACTTTAGGAGAGACATCAACTCTCTTCTCGATACAAGAAGGAAGGCATCTTTCAAAATGGTGCTTGCTGCTACATGTATGTTTGGTTGCCTTCTTTAAAATGCTTAATTCATATGCATATTTAATCAATTAAAACTTAAACCACCCAATACTTAACCACCCAATACTTAATAGTTTTAATCAGTGCGCTTATGTGTGTGTGTGTGTGTGTGTGTGTGTGTGTATTTGTTGTTCAGTCGTGTCCGACTCTTCGTGACCCCATGGACAAGAGCAAGCCAGGCACTCCCTTCTTCCACTGCCTCCTGCAGTTTGGTCAAACTCATGTTGGTAGCTTCGAGAACTAATATATAAGGTGCTGGTATGAAGTTGTTACAGTAAGTGCCACACTTTTAACATTTGAGGGAGGAAAGGTGCCAGTACTGTGTACCCTTGAGTACACCCTCCACCCAAAAGCAGTGTTTTCAATCTCTAAAACACCATCCCAAAGTGCTTCCCCGATGCACATTGTCACCATATCTGACATCCTCGTCAGCAGTCCGCTGACCTGCTTTACAACATCCTTACAAGACGATCCAGGTACTACTACAGTGGTACTGCTGCTTATGTACTTAATTTGTTCTGGAGGTCCGTTCTTAACCTGAAACTGTTATTAACCTGAAGCATCACTTTAGCTAATGGGGCCTCGCACTGCTGCCGCGCCTCTGCTGCACGATTTCTGTTCTCATCCTGAAGCAAAGTTCTTAACCCGAGGTACTATTTCTGGGTTAGCGGAGTCTGTAACCTGAAGCGTATGTAACCCGAGGTACCACCATACTACTGTTGGAACAATTTAAGAATATCTTACATTACTGTAGATTGGTTTATAGTGTTCTTTGTGTTTCGTTGCAGATTGTTTATTCTTTTCAGTGATTTCTCCTTTATAGATTTCAGGCCAACAAGACCTGTCATAAAATTTTCTTCTAACAAGTTATATAGCCTTTGAGAAGAGTTGCTTTTTGAGGAGGGGGAGGGGTCTTCCAGGTTTTAATCTCCTTGAACTTTCCTGGTAACAAAATTAAAGTTCATCTTTTTTAGATAATGGTTTGAGGGTCAAAAACAAACAAACAAGGGTGATAGAGAGCAACCTTCCTTTGTAATCCTGGAGATTTTGTATAGTTCTGAGCTGAAGTGATTCATAGGCACCACCACAGAGAAGGCTGTATAAAGTGCAATGACTTGAGAGAAAAGGGCACCCATTCGAAACTTCTAAACACTCACACAAGAAAAGCCATTCAATGCAATCAAATGCTTTCTATGTATCCAAAGCAAAAATACACAAGGGGGTTCTGGACATCTACTATGTATTATTCAATCTATACTTTCCTTGATTGGATATGATATTTATCTCTCTTTTATAAATCTTGCCTGGTCTGAGTTTGAAATAATATTATTGAGATGAGTTGCCGTTAATTGCAGTAAATATTTTGCAGTCAAGTTTTTAAATAAAAAGCTGAAGTTATAAAGGAACATCATTCAAATCCTTCTGTAGTTCTGGAATTACAATAATCCACAAATAGAACCAGGAATAAGGGATTTTGTATAATATGTTGTTCTTGAATCTTTTAAAAAAACACCAATCACTTCAGAGACCATCAGATCCTGGAGATTTGTGGGCTTTAAAACTGGCTATTGCTTGTTTAACCTCATTCATCTGTATTTTACTGTCCATGTATTTCCTATAGTCTTTCATGACAAAATATTACTGAAAGGCTTGTGGCTGTTATTCATGAACTTTGGTCAAAAGGGAAGTATTGAACTTACAGAGATTTGAATAAATCAGACGCAGATGTTCTTGGAACTGCAATAGCACAGGAGTGTGGTCTGATATTTTCCAGGGTCCTATAACATCTAGCACTACTGTGCTAGCCTGGGGTTTGGTAGGCAAGACATAATAAACCATAAAGTATGAGGAATGATGGGCCAAAAAATGAAAGAGGCAAAATCAGAGGACCTGCAGTACAGCATTCTTAAACCATCCTCAACGCATGTTTCTTAATCAAAATGGCAAATGTGCACTGTACTAAAGCTTTGGCCTCCTTGTATGTTCTTCCCAGTAGATATTAAGCTGTGAAACAACCCCCCCACACACAAATAATCCAATACAGTACTGCATTTGAGCTGGTCTCCTAGCCCTTTGAGGACACGGGTCACGACTGGACCTAATGGTCAGGGGTCCCTTTACCTTTACCTAGCCCTTTAAAGTTCTAATACATAACCATTAGGTTGTGCCATTCCTGTATCATTTGTAATGACATAGCTATGTAACTACTACCAGTATGTCCTGTTCACCAACTGTACAGATCAGCCTAGCTTCAACAAGTTCAGCATAAACAAAAACTTAAAACACAATCTATGAAACTTCCATGTTTCATAATACCTGGGTGCCATTCTAATGAACTTGCAGGTGTTAGACAACACAAACATATATTGGTAGAGGGGAGGCAACATCATCTTGCATTCCTGTCATCAGCTAAGATCACCTCTTGAACAATTAAGCCATTGAGAGCCTGCAGCTCTTCAGATGAACAAGGATGTGTGAGACCAATTTTTAAATTTGAAATGTGTGATTTGGATCTTCAGTTTGCCAATATTTTGACTTCCTGTTTCTAGAAAAATCTTCAGGAGCTTGGTATTGGACCACTCCTGGTTTGCTCCTTTCCCGATCTCAAGTATTTTTGTGAAAATTTTACTTTAGTCAAAATGACAACTTTCACTTTCTTCAGAAATGCAAACAGAAATGTTCCAATTGGAACAATGATATATTTTCTGTTGCCCCACACCTATTCTGCTAACCGAAGCCAGAAGCTTCACTGACACAAGCCCACAACAGATACAGTACTTGTGATGCAACTGCTTCTTAGCAATTCAGTACCACTTCAAACATTGTACTTTTCTAATAGTCCACAGACACATGCACACCTAGCATACAGTTTCAGCCATCTTCATGCTTCCCTATATAGTTCATAAAAATGAGCAAGTAAATGCCATTTCTGAAGCTCCCCTTATTGTTGCTCTCATATTTCTTCATCAGACCAAATCTGGCAGAAATCTACTTCCCAGCTAAACCACCTACTCAAAGATGTCTACCTTCTCAATCTCGGGCAATTCTATTCTTTCTTTGAACTCATAAGTAAACAGTCTTTGTGTAAAAAAAAGGGGGAGGGAGAATCCATGTGAAGAAATCACTTTTTATTCTTAGGTAATGTTTTGTGTCAAAGGAATGTATAAGGGAATTCACACTGTTGAATGTAAAGGGTTAATCGGCTATAACTATCTTGATTTACTGCTGTGAGCTGTGACAAACACAAAGTCTCAGAGGGAGCCTGCAGGTGGCTGCAATGTTCAGTTAACTGCCACTTTACTTTGTGGCAGATAAGAGCTCTGAGACTGAGGTTTCTGGTTTTATAGACAGACACTGTGGACTGAAAATTTGCAAGTTCTAACTGGTTTAGTAAGTGGACATTCTGTCTCAACCCGCTGAACCAGAGTTGTGGCATGATGAAGGAGGTGAATTTCACCCAAATTTGAAATGACTGGTGGGAGGGAGACCCTGTTTGGACATAAATGGGAAGTCTCCAGCCAATAGTGTGCCTTGAGAGTGGAAGAGAAGCAGCAGAAGACGGCAACAGAAGATTCAAGAAGAAGCTGAGAAGAAGCTGCAGCCAGGTGGAGGACACTGAGGCTTAGAAGTTCTGGGATACCTGGGACAAACCAAGAGCTGAAGAACTCTGAAGGCAAGAGTCAGTGGGGTTGCTGAGTGCCTGAAGTAAGAGAAGTTGCTATACCTAGGCAAAGACTTCAGCAGAACTCAAGCTTGAGAGACTCCAGAGGCAAAAGGGCATAGGCAGTGAAAAGGGTCTAGTTGATGAGTGCAAACTGGGTGTGAGTCCTTTAGGAAAATTTAGGTTTAAATACCGGGGGGGGGGGGGGGGATGGAATAACTCAAAGTACTGTATCTTCTTTAAAAAAGAGTACTTTATTGTGTAATCATTCTGAGTTAAAGGAACAGTAAGTAAGTAAGTAAAATTCAATATACAGTAACCATACAAACTAACATCACCATTGGTTCATAGTGTTATTTTAAAATAAAATGTAATTTATTTAGTTTTACACATTACATGTGGTCTGTGCCATTTGCTTACCCACAGCTATGGTATGTAAACTGAGGTGTATAATTGACCTGGTATCTCTTTATACTGTATTTGTCCTAGTCCATCATCTCTTTGCTTTCACTGGCTGTTTCTCAAAGGCAGGGGCAGGAAGAAAAGGGAGCAGACTCATGTCTGTAGTAAATGATTTGTGGGAGTGGGGAGAAGGGTCTCTCTCTCTCTCTCTCTGAGTGAGAGTGTTTTTATGCTCTGGTATGGGGGAGAGAAAAGAGAAATTGGGGAAGGGCAGGGTGGAGTTGGGGTAGAGGTGGCATTTGGAGGAATGTGGGGTAGTAGTAGTAGTAGCAGTGGTAATTTTATTAGTAATGCCCTGTTCATCTGGCTGGGTCCCCCTTCCAGCAGAATATAAAAACATAATAAAACGTCAAACGTTCCCAATACAGGGCTGCCTTCAGATGTCTTCTAAAAGTTGTGTAATTCTTTATTGCCTTGACATCTGATGTAGGAGGGCGCTACCGACAAGAAGGCCCTCTGCCTGGTTCCCTGTAGGAGGAGATGGTGAAGTTCTGTTGCATAAGCAGAAGTACACGATGCTCATACAAGACACCTCTAGCTTTTACCCTAAACATTAAACATTTATAAATTGTCAACTAGCCATCACCTGTCATAATCCATGTCATAACTTCAAACTAGGGTGGCTTACCATGTCATTTTTTTATTTTAAACATGTAAAAAATAAATATACAAAATATCAGGGGTATAATTACAAATAGTATCAAATCAAAGATGAATCCTTGTAACTATTCACGGCTAATTTATTTTATAAATTCAGTAAGGAGGAAACAGTTTACTTCAAAAGTCTCTGATTTATTTGCCAACTCAAAAAATACATGTCTCCTGACACAAAACCCCACATATATTAAGTAAAATAGAAACATCACCACCCAACCCCAACCCCACTCATCTCCCCCCACCTCTTTCCCCCTATTCTTCCTAATGTCTCAACAAATGAAACCGATTTGGTTTTTTTGTTTTTTAAATGTTACATGGAAAAAAATTACGAGAGAGAGACATTGCACATACCTTTGTAAATCAAGAAAATCTTTAATAAAAATACATTAAAAAATACATGTCTCAATTAATTTGGACATGTCAGCTATCTTTCAAATATTTGCCACACCTTTTGAGAAGAGACAAGTAGATTGAATATTGTTGCTATGTAAGTACATTCCTCCATTCTGAGTGTCTCCCAAGATTATTGGTTCAAACGTCTCTATATTGCTAGAAAAGTGATCTAGCACAGGACTAGTCATGTTAACACAGACTACCTAAGCATTCCACCCTATATTCAGTAGGTGTGGGGGTCTATGGAATGTATATACACCCTGCTCTCTGCCCAGTTCCAATTTAATTAAGCTTTGCAGCACACCTAGTGATTGACTTCCTAGGGTACTGAAGGGGGAAAGAACTATACAGGAAGCACTGAGCATCCTCCTGGGATAAATTAAATGCATTAGCACCCATTAGCACTAGGAACCCCCAAGCTAAAAGGTTGCAGCAAGACTCCTTTTGCACTTCCCCTGCACTTTATCACTGACCACCCATAGTGGGAAAATGAAAATTCCACTATGTTCCACAGTGACCTTCCCCTCTATTGACTTAGGGAAAACTCTCCATGGCTTAACAATAACTTTAACAGGAATCCAAAACTAGAAGTATGGTTCTGTTTCGGTCAATTTTTGCTTGAAGCCTTCACTTATTGCTAGATATCTGCTCCCCACTGTTTTTGTAATTTTTGAACTCAATTTTGCAAGGGCTTCAAGGGATCTCATTGTCTGTCAATGCCTGGGTTTTCCTATCATAGCCTTAACCCAGGAAACTAATACAACTCTTGTGCAATAGTTTGCAACAGACCCTTAAGAGTCTTTTTTAATTCCCATAATCTTGGAAAACTTAATAGCCATGCTTTGATCTCTGCCTTTTTTCTTTCTCATATCTATCATTCCAAGAAAGTTATCCACACTGAATGCTGTTGTTTACATTTACATTTGGCTCTTTTGCAGAGCTACCGGGGCGGGGGGCATGCTAACCCAGGTGTTTTGTCCCGGATGAAGCCTCCAGAGGGGCACCATTGAGGCTCCCAGCCTGTGTGTGTATGCAAATACGTTTGGGGGGGGGGTTGTTCCAAACTGGGTCACCTACAAACCCCACAATTTGAGTGGTGTAATGCAGAATATCCTGAAAGACTGGATTTTTTGTTCCTAAAGGGGGATAGAGCTGCTCTTGAACTGTTCCTGACTGCCTTGTGGGCAAAGGGAGAAATGGAAATTTTGCTTTATCTGCAAAATTTCTGTCGTGATGGATGTAGAAGAGTTTAGGCAACTACTCAGTAACATGTCCTCTCTTTTCACTGATTGATGGGGGATTATGAATGGTACAAAAAGGGCTGTCTCTGTCACCTTCTCTGTCTTTTCTTGGTTCCTAAGTTTGCACATTCAAGTTGGTGTATTAATATTTCAAAAAGTTGGGACCCTACCCTGTTCAGACTGGGTACCTAGAGAGTCTCTTCTTCTAGAGGAATAAATTCGTTAGAGAAGGATTCTCACTGTGGCCAGAAGTAGGCACAATCCCAGTGAGTAGACTGCTCTGCTGGAAGCAAAAATGTAAAAAGTACAGCGATGTTTATTCCTATTTTTCTGACCAAAACATACATAAAAGCTATAGCCACAGATATCTGCTATTAAATTTGGCAACCACTCTCTGAAAGACACCAGGATATATTGAAGTCAGTGTAGCATAGTGGTTAGAAGGCTTGTCTAGGACTGGGGAGATCCAGGTTCTGAGCTCAAAAGGTAGGTTATAAAGGAAATAATTAACATATAGGTTATGTAAACTCGCCCTTCAAAACAGGTAATTAATTAATATTTTTAGAGATTACCTCAGATTAGACTGCTAAACTACAGTAAAAAAAATTGTAAAACCTGCTCTTCTACCCCACAAGGCTCTGGAGGCAACTCACAATAAAAACAAAATGCAGGCAACACCTGTTTTAGGTGCAAGTCGTTTGTACGTGATCACGCAAAGCGCCAAACCCTGAAGTGACCTGGAGACGTAATAAAACAATGTCACTAAATGGGCAGAGCAGGGCGTTTCAACTGCAAGCGATTTCACATATGCGCACTGTGACCCAGAGCACAAGCCCCATGCAAATCAGTGCTTACTTGTCCAAAATAACATTTAACACAATCAAAAGAAAACAGCAATTTCAGAACAAACAAACAAAAACAATTCACAATCAGAATATAGAATTATACATAATTTCAGTTGCAATTATGTAATTCGTAAACCAAATTTCAGTAGACTCTCTTGAAGTGGGACAGGAAATCTTACTATTTCACGCACTACATTTTTAGGGCATGTAGCTAACATGTTTTGATATAAAACGTGAATGTAGGAACTACATGTCTATCATACAGGTACACTCATCAGGGAGTCATGACTGGCAGCCATGACTGGCGGCCACTCCCTCTAAACTAGAGGGGGGATCTCTAGATGCTGTTGGATTCCAGCTCCCATCAGCCCCAGCCCACATAGCCACTGATCAGGAATAATAAGTTGTAGTCAAATGACATCTGGAGGGCCATTCGTTTCCCACTGCTGTTTTAGGCAATGTTCAACAGTAAACCTGGGTTTGCCTCTGCATAATCTGTGAAATGTCCTTGAGTAAACAATTTTAGCCACCTGTCTTTTATTACCTAAGTGGCCATAGGGCTCACTGGGATCCCCACCTCCACCCCTAAAAATCAAGAGCACAAACTCACTGACTTCCCAGTTTCATTGAGACACAAGCTTCACAGAGAACTGAACTGGGATTAACAAGACTTCAGACATCTGTCTGTGCTATGGACTAAATTCACATAGTTTAAATCTGCATATATACGTAGCCTAATTTTAAAGCACAAAAATGAATCAGCTCTGTGTTATTCTTGTAAATCTGCACTGTATTCTAGCATATGATTGTATCTATTCCATTATTTGAATTTTAGAAGCTGTGAAGTCTCTTGAATTCTAAATGAAACTTTTTTGAAATAGCTATTTAGTCCCTACTCCTTTCATCACATGGTTTGAAGAAGAAAAAAACATGAGAGAAAATGACATGAATACTGTTACTTAGCAGTATGCTTTCTGCACTGTCAAGCACTCACACTGGGAAGACACTAGTTGTATCCAGTTGAATTCCACTCAGAATAGATCTATTGAAATGAATGGACCTAAGTTAATCATGTACACTAATATGAATGAGTCTACTTTGAGTATATCTAACACTGCATATAATCCTATGTTTGTAACTGACCACAGCCAACAGAGTCCTGTTCTTTCTCCAGCTCTGCAGCACGAACAAGAACAACTCTTTAATCAGAATTCTTTCCCTGCTCTTGCTCTCCCCTCCTTGCTGCTGTGAGAATATGGCTGTCACATCCCAACTCCCCTAAAGCCAGAATAAGAATTTGCATATTATGCAAAACAGCTGTGCTAATCATGCAAATAAGGTGTGCTAAATTAGCATGCCTCGTTTGCATAATTCCCATCTGGTACTTCATCTCTGTTTTTACCAAATTCTAGAGGCAGAAAGGGGAGCTGTAATATAAGGTCTTCTTACCTGACCATTTGCAGCTGTCAGAAATGAGGTGCATTTTCTCCCCACAGCCCTACCACTCCACTACAAGAGCACAGCCATGCTAGAAAATAAGTGTGGGGTTTTCCCCTAGTGACCACACTTTAATAAAATAGGGACAAATTTATTGATGTTTAAGGCCCTATTCTCTCTCCAATTAACATTACATTCAATTTCAGAGATCAGGTAGGAGGGGTTCTGTCCCCCCCCCCAAGGAAATAGATTTCATCAGCAACTGCTTTTAAAAGGAAGAGAACTTTGACAAGGGGGTAGAGGGTGATGGCCTAGGCTGGCCAGGGTGCCACTAAGAACCCACTGAAATGAACAGTTAGCAATCCCATAGATGCAGCCACTACCCTCTGCACCAGGAGACTACCAACCTGGCACTCATGAAGGCCTTCTCTGGCGTCAGACAGGGGCCCCAGGCTCTGAGCTTTCATTTAATAATAATGAAAGAAAGTCTCTAACGCTCTTAGAAATAAAGTTATTAAGCAAAATGTGCAGGTATCAGTCTATGTAATTTCTGTAAAATGAGTCATGATGGCTGCTCCTGCCTATCAGTGTTTTTAGCCAGTGAGAATTCACAGTACAATGGTTTACATTTCCATTCAGAAGAAACTCTGTGTTTAACAGAGGTAAGTGGGTACAGTATGCAGCATAGGCTTAGGTTTAGGATTGGAATGGGAAAAACAAGGTTGCCATGCCTTTATGGCTGCATCTCTCTTTTTTTAAAAAAAATAATATTTATTACTTTTCCAACAATTTAAACACTACAAAAAAAGAAATAAACAATACAATACAATACAAAAACAATACCTAACACTAACACATTAAACTAACAAAACAAAACAAAAACAGTTTAAAACACATCAAACAGTTTCAATATCTTATCTTTCATTCACTTATTTCAATGACCTCCTCACACCTCCCTTTTTGTATTCCACTTCTATTAATTGTTTCAGCAATTCCTTTCCATCTTCCTCTGCTTTCTATCCTTTAATTATCTTAACACATTCTAACCTTATTTTTCCCTTTAATACTCTATTAGTCTATTTATACTTAATTCCTTATAACATTTCTACTAAAGCCATATAACTTCATTCCAACATTTTCCTAACATTCATTAATTTTACAGTATTTCTGTAAATAGTCTTTAAACTTTTTCCAGTCTTCTTCCACCGACTCTTCTCCCTGGTCTCGGATTCTGCCAGTCATTTCCGCCAATTCCATATAGTCCATCAACTTCATCTGCCATTCTTCCCGGGTGGGTAAATCTTGTGTCTTCCAATACTTCGCGATGAGTATTCTTGCTGCTGTTGTTGCATACATTAAAAAAATTCTATCCTTCTTTGACACCAATTGGCCAACCATGCCCAGGAGAAAGGCCTCTGGTTTCTTCAGAAAGGTATATTTGAGTACCTTTTTCATTTCGTTATAGATCATCTCCCAGAATGTCTTAATCTTTGGGCATGTCCACCAAAGGTGAAAGAATGTACCTTCAGTCTCATTACATTTCCAACATTTATTGTCGGCCAAATGATAAATTTTTGCAAGCTTGACTGGTGTCATGTACCACCTATAAATCATTTTCATTAAATTTTCTCTTAGGGCATTGTATGCCGTAAATTTCATACCTGTGGTCCATAACTGTTCCCAGTCAGCCATCATTATGTTATGTCCAACATCTTGTGCCCATTTAATCATAACTGATTTCACCATTTCATCCTCAGTGTTCCATTTCAACAGCAAGTTATACATTCTTGACAAATTCTTGATTTTTGGATCTAACAATTCTGTTTCCAATTTTGATTTTTCCACCTGGAAACCAACTTTTTTGTCCAGATTGTATGCCTCCATTATTTGATAATAATGGAGCCAATCTCGCACTCTGTTTTTCAATTTTTCAAAGCTCTGCAATTTTAATCTGTCTCCATCTTGTTCCAGAATTTCCCAATATTTCGGCCATTTGGCCTCCATATTGAGTTTTTTCTGTGCCTTCGCTTCCATTGGTGACAACCATCTTGGGTTTTCTTTTCTAACAAATCCTTATATCTTATCCAGACATTAAACAATGCTTTTCTAACAATATGGTTTTTAAACGCTTTATGTGCTTTTACCTTATCGTACCACAAGTATGCATGCCAACCGAATACATTATTGAAACCTTCTAGTTCCAACACGTCAGTACTTTCAAGAAGCAGCCATTCTCTCAGCCAGCAAAAAGCAGCTGATTCATAATAAAGTTTAAGGTCTGGCAGGGCAAATCCACCTCTTTCTTTTTTTTTTTTTTTAAAAAATGATATTTATTGAAAAAAGAATTTTTTGAAAATTACACAAAATAAAAAAAATAAAAAAAAATAAAACCATCATTCTCCAATTTTCCACTTTCAATACTTTCTTTCCTTGACCTCCTCCTCCTCCCTTTTCCTGTATCCTGTTTTATAACAATCACAGCAAATCCTTTCCATAATTCATATTATTCTGTCATCACATTACCTTGATCTATTTTCGTCTTATCTTATAGAAAACCTTAAATTTTAAAACTTAAATCTTAATTTTTACCAACTTCTCCTAAACCTTAACATTCTTACCTAATTCTTTAGACATTTTTATAAGAGCCAAATAGTTTCATTTCAACATTTTCCTAACATTCATCAATTTTATAAGACAGTCCTAATGATAAAAATAAAAGAAAAAAGCAATCCAGTCTTCATCCAACGTCCCTTCCTCCTGGTCCCGGGTTTTGTCAGTCCTTTTTATCCTATTAATCTAGCACATTAACCTGGCAATCTTATATCCGAGGCCCTCAAGTCACTTCTATGTCCCTTCCGTAGCTCTTCTTTATATTTCCCTTTTATTCGTGGGAACTCCAGCTTGGTAGTGTTTTTGAGCCTTTTCAGCAAAACAATCCCTTTTCCATAGTCCAAGCTAGGCTCAATGTAATATTTACAAACATGTTCCAGATTCCCTTCAAAGTTGAGAGCCCCCACAGCTCCAGACATCTGACAGCCCCTTTCCAGACTTGAAAAGTCCAAATCTCCCTGTAATGGGGGGTCTATCCAACCCCCCATTTCCAAACCAAACCAGATTTTATCTTTCCAAGTCTGATTTTTTCCAAGTTCATTTATCAAATCCAAAAGTTTATATTCCTGCTGGGCCGCAGCTCTCTCCGTCTCTGGTGCCCAAGATTCAGCAAGGTCCTCTTCTCTCAGTTGTTCTGTCATGGCACGCTCCTGTTTTGATTCCTGGGTGGGCTCCATATAGTTTCCCACTGCCTGTTCAAAGGTTCTGGCCGCATTAGTCATGAGATCCACCTTCTGGCTTAACTGATCCAATAGGGCATTTATTTTACAGAAAGCACCCAACAGTGCTTCTGAAGACATTGTCACAAATCCTTTCCCACAGTTGTAATCAGTGACAGCTGCAAGTTCCCAGGAATTAGTTACAATTTCATAGTTCCCCTCTAGGGGGAAAAACTTTTGGTTGTTCTTTCTCTTGAAAACAATAGCAACAAAGTTTCTTTTTAAAGATATTTTGTCCATATTTATTCTTTTAAAAGACGAAAGGAAACAATGGAGTCACTATGTTTCTCTTCTTTTAACTATCTGTCAAAGACATTTGTTTCTGGTCAATGAGCTTCAAACGTCAATTCTGACACCACGCTCCAGGGTCAGGACGGTGGAAAATTACTTTGCTTTAGATTCACTTCTGCAGGTTTAAACAGCTCAGAAAAGATCCCCCTTCTTCTCCTGCTACCGAAGGGGGGTTCAGCGATTTTAAATTATGAAAGTCGATCCTTTAAAAGTGATTTTTAAGGCTCTAGTTTGCGTTGTCTTTGCTTTGTTCTAACTACAAGGAAACGGAAGGGTGACTTCCTGTTTAAACCTTCCCGTTTCAGTACCAAATTAGGGTGAATTTTTAAGTCCAAATTCCTTTTTATTTCGCCAATTCTTATTTGAAGTCCAAATATTCAATGTTCCAGCACTCACGGTTGGTTGTTTTAAATGCCAAATTGTCCCAGGAAAAAGGCAGCGCTCTCCGGCAACGGCTATGCGGCTTCGCTCCGCAGAAAAAGCAATTGACTCACAGCACCGCGCCACTTCCCCCTCTTCACTTCGGAGCCCGTTTGTGGGTTCCTTTGCGGGTTGGGGGGGCGCTAAGGGTGCCCGCCGAGTCCCACGGTCACAGGCTTCATCCGCCTGTGATTTCCAGAAGGGTCCCTGCTACGCCACAGCGGAACAGACCCGTTTCATGCGGAGCAAGTCCCTCCAGTTCAGAGGGAGTCCGCCATTGCCGGTGGCGCCACCCCGGAAGTCCAAACCCACCTCTTTCTTTGGCATCAGTTAGTATCTTAAATTTTATTTGAGGCTTCTTGCCCTGCCAAACAAATCTGGAAATATCTTTCTGCCACTTCTTGAAACAATCCATCTTATCCAAAATTTGCAATGTTTGAAACAAAAACAACATCCTTGGCAGCACATTCATTTTTATCACAGCAATTCGGCCTAACAATGATAACTTCAAATTTGTCCATATTTCTAAATCCTTTTTCACTTCAATCCTACATTTTTCATAATTATCCTTAAATAAATTCACATTTTTAGCAGTCATGTTAACCCCTAAATATGGCTGCATCTCTACTATTAGGACCAGCAGGACATGCCAAGCATTGGGGGTAGGGTGGGGATAAGCAGCAATGACTGTATCTCAATTTTATACTACACATGCCTCCCACACCATCCATGTTGTGTTATACCATCCCCTCGCATGAACACAATTTTGTGATTGGTATCCACAGAATTCTCTCTAAATCTGAAATGTGCCTACAATTCCCAAAAGTTCCACGTCCCTCTTGCTCTTGGGCTGAAGACTGGGATTTGGCTCAGAAGAATGTTGTTGAATCTGGCAGGGATAAAAAATAGCTCCAGAGGACCTATAACAAGGAAAACTTGCAAATCAACAAGCGCACCCACTCTAAAGTTAGTGAGAGTCACATACTAGAGTTTGGTCTGTTAATGCAGACCCACTCTTGCAAATATTCTCCCAACAACCATCACAGAATAGACCATTCTGCACCATTTAAAGGTGTGTGTGTGTGTGTGTGTGTGTGTGTGTGAAAACAGAACTCTTAACTTTTCCTTGATTTGACTGGACTCTTATGGACTGCAAGTCATGAGACCCCATTATGCTCAAACAACTGTAGTGCTGAGCTATACCAAATTATTTTTAAAAGGCACAGTTAATATTCAATAATAGCCTTGAACTGGAACCCTGTGCTTCTCAAGTATCTCTCAATGTATTTAATTTGATTCACAGAAGCAATTACTCATACTAATAAAGAAGTGAAGGCTTTCTGGTACCTTTTCAAGAAGACCACCAGCTGCTTGCTAGAAAACTGCAGCACAGGAGCCCAGAAATAAAGCATATGCTTTGTATGCAAAAGGTCCAGGTCAATCTCTAGCATTTCCAGATAAGGCAGGAAAGAGATTTGCCTGAAACCCCCAAGACAGCTGCAACCAATGAGGGCAGACCACAAACAGCTGGGTGTACCACTGATCTGCCTCAGTATAAAGGAAATCATATGTTGCTATGAGCAATACAGCAGGTACCTGCTTGTGAAGTGTCTCTTTTTATCACTCGTGATAGTTTTAAGAGTCAAAAATCCATGTATTTCCCTCCCCCAGTGACCTAAGCAACTGTCTGGGAAAGGAACTGGTAAGACAGGAGGAGAATGTCAAGAGAAAAAATGGATATGATTCCTAGTAGAAGCAGGCAGTGCAGCACCTGTTGATGCAAGCACAATGTTTTTTGTCAAAATTCACTCACACTAATGAGATTGTAAGCAACAGCAGATACACCTGGGGAATGATGATAGTGGACTAGGTAGCCAAGTGCAAAGAGGGAACTGGATGTACTTAGAACTGTAATTCCAAGGTCCACAATAATTTGTTTTAAATGTCATCATTTCCTAGTTGTGAATGTCCAACAAGTAGCTCTGGAGTCTTATTTAAAAGGGATAGGTGGCATTTGCTGCTTAAGAATCTTTTTTTTGTTTTGTTCATATATATCTTTTTGGGTGCATATATATTTTTTGTACGCTGCTTTAAGGTTTTTTCCTACAATCAAGAGGTATATAAATTTTATGAAATAAATACAAAATTGACATCAGAAAACAAGCTGCAGTTCCTTAAACTACAAAAAGTATTGTTGTATAAACCTGTGGATACCACACAGCTTTTATTATTATTATTATTTATTATTTTTATTTAACCTTCATTAACACTGTACGGACAAAATTAACTTACAATATTTGTCTGAAGGTGCTGTATCCTACTCTAGTGTTACATGTGAAAAATTAAGGCTCTGCACTCTTTAAATTGGGGGGGGGATTGGGGGGGGGATTATCGGGGGGGGGGGTAGGGCAGACTGCCACACCCTTAGTATACAATCCTGGGCTCTTATGGGGGGTGGATAGTCTGCTAGTTCTCAAGGACGGCAACATTAAAAAACAATGTAATTTTCAAATATACATTAAACATCCAAACAAATAATCAAAATTGAAATCTGCTCCATTACCTGAGTAGCAGGAAGATCAAAATAGACCCAGCTGTACTGCCAGATTGCCTAAGAGGAAAAATATGAACAACCTAACAAATTGGCTATTTCTCTTGAAAAGACAAAACAGAACTGATAGTTGGACTGAACTGAAGAGCCATTTAATTGAAAGAGGAAAATGGTCAGATAAGAGAACATCACACGGTCCTTTTCCAGGCTGCCATCAGTATGCTGGAAGAGCATATGTAAAATAATAGCATTGCAGAGTTGAAAGGGACCCATAGGGTCATCTAGTCAAGCCCCATGCAATGCAACTATCTCAACATGTGGTCCATAACACCTGCTGGAAATTATACAGGCCAGATGCTAATGTGGTGAACTGCATTTGCATCGTCAGGAGATATGCTATGCACAATATACATTTAAGCTACCCAGATTTGGGAATCCTGCATATGGAAAACCTAGCATGGAGTTATGCACTATGGGTTTTGAAATATTTGTGCTTTATTTCAGTATTTAATACTTTGTGGAAGCAAGTTCATAATTCTGTACATGTGTGAATCTCACATTGCAGAGAAATAAAATACAGTGGTACCTCAGGTTACATACGCTTCAGGTTACAGACTCTGCTAACGCAGAAATAGTGCTTCAGCTTAAGAACTTTGCTTCAGGATGAGAACAGAAATCGGGCTCCAGTGGCGCAGCAGCAGCAGGAGGCCCCATTAGCTAAAGTGGTGCTTCAGGTTAAGCACGGACCTCCGGAAAGAATTAAGTACTTAACCCGAGGTACCACTGTATTAGACATGGCTAACATTCTGGCTCTCAATATATGAGCAAGAATCTGTGAAAACAGCTCCTCCTTCACCAATATCTGTGTCCAGACAAACATTACACTGGCTTACTAAGCAGCCATATACAAGCTTGTGGCACACACAAGCAGCCCTTTCACAATGAGCCACAATTAAACTGTAGCTTCTCATTTTGTCTGAACCAAGAATCTACCATTACTACCTTCAGAGCAAGCAAAGATCTGAAGCCAGCTTAAAAAGAAAAGGGGGGGGGGGAGATTTAAGAACTTGACTTGTTCAGAAACTGGTAACCAGGAGAAAAGGGGCTCTGTGCATGAGCAAAAATATCATGCACAGCTCCTCTTAATAAACCAAGGTAAAATAACCTGAAGTGGTCCATTCTTTCATAACCCTCCTACTGTTTGAAATGTAAGAGGTAAAAATGGAAGTTCTCCCTATGATTTCAACCTTTGCTTAATGCAAGATGAAATTTCTCAAGAACAAAAATCTGTTCAGCATTCTCCCTGCATAACATATATCACTTTAATCAGACAATATATTATAGATGCAGTACAGTGCAATGAAATTTGCTGGATTGAGGTAATAAGAGACAACGATGCAAGAGAATTTGAAGTAGCATCAAGATTGAACCAACAACCCATTTCCAAAATATCTACAAAATTCCAAACGATGTGTGGGTCTGCCAAGAAGTCTGATGAATAAGAAAACAGCTTTTGTCGTCCAAACTGGCAGCCTCAAAATGACAAGCCTTTTCTGGCTGCCCACTGGCTAATCTAAGCTCCCCTTTTCTTCTTTTGAAATTTCCCCAACTTAAATTGAATGCAAATAAGCCAGGTGTGGTCCTTAGAACAGTAATCAGCAGCTAGTCCCTACTGAGTTCCCATAGCAACATGCACAGCTGGCAATGAAGCAGAGGTTGTATTTGCCTCAGATTGGTTAGAAAGTTTAAACACTTAGTGAATGAAATGCCAATTATGGCATCACACAAGGGTTTTTTAAATTTTTTTAAAAGAAATCTGTACTTCCTTGTCTAATATAGAAAATAAAGCAAGAGGCATACCGCTGGACCTACTGCAGTTCACAGCCTGACAATGAAAAGCAATTATCTGTTGTTTGCAGAAGAGGAAACAGTCTGGTAGCAAGATAGTATGCACTACTTTTTGTAAAAATGAAGGGACAAAAGAAACGGGTTACATTTCATATGACCACAAACAACTCTATGCAAAGGCCTAAAAAAGAAATTAGTGAACCAAGGACAACCAAACTTTTGGACCTCTTGTATGTATTTCCTCATTGGGACAGGCATTTCTGATTTTTATTTTACTTATGTTATATACCAGTTTTCATAGCAGATATGGATGTTCATACAATGAATCTGAGATTAAGAAACAGAGATGAATTAGGCCATTTTCAAAAGGGATGCTTAAGTTAGTTTTTGACAGATGAAAGAACTACATTAGCTGGAATGTACATTCAATTTCAAATGGGTCTCTGCTAGTTTCTATACCACATTAACACCCACAAGTGACACATTCTAGTCTAAAGGAATTCTTAACACTTGTGAAACTGTTTTCAGTCACACTGTGCTATTTATTACAAAGTAACTGTACAAAGACCACCAGCAGTGATTGAAACCAGTTTCGGAAATGCATACTTTAAAAAGGTCCCTCAATGTCACAGGCAGAGCAAGACTTTTCTAGCCTTGTTTTTGAGGGACAACTCTCGTCTTCTGTACAGGCAGAGCAAGCCTATAAAGCAAAATGAGCCAACTGTCAGCATTTACGGACCACCATGAAATCCTTGCAACTTATCTATAACATACATAAAGGTAAATCCTTATAATTTCAATTACACTTATTTCCAAAACTTGATTAGTTTAAAATAAGGAAATTTAAATCACTAAAAAGGAAATGCTCTAAAACGTATTTCCAATTTTGTGTTTTATTTTATTTTTCTGAATGAGCATACACTCCAGTGAATTGCAAACCAAAACATTTTGCTGTATCAAATAAATAGAGCTTATTTCACCACCCAATAACATTATTCAAAACCTCTAGTCATACAGGCCTCTTGTCTTTTGCACTGCAGAATTATAACCCTTACAGACTTGGAGTGCAATCAACAACAACACTGTTGTGATACTGTGCCATGCCTACATTTTACCAGGACTTGGGCAGAACTTCCCAGGTTGTTGTATCAAAGAGGGAAATGGGAAGGAACGCCTGGAGAAAGACCTCCAAAGATGATCTCAGAGATCAGGTCAGTACATTTGGAAGGACTGTCTCCTCTAATATGTAGCTAATTCCTATCTTGATATATTCAGAGGCCTTTTTCTGGGTGCTCCTAAGTGGGGGCTTTTTCTATGATGGCACCCTGGTTATGGAATACCCTTCCTAGAGACACTCACCTGGCACCTTTCTTATATGCTTTTCAGTACCAGGTGAACATCTTATTTTTGCAGGGTTTTCAGATTTGTTCATTTTAGATTCTGCTTTTAGCAATGCTGTGTATATTATTATACTGTTTTACTTGCTGCTTTTGACATGTTTGTATTTCTGATTATTGTTTTATTGAAGGTTGATTAATTACTACTGTATTTTAATGTTTTCTTGTTGTAAGTTGCCCAGAGAACAAAGTTACTGGACAGCATAAAATACTGTAAATTATTAAACTGTGAAATTTATCTGGCTCTTACATATAAATGCAACCAGAAGCATTGCTTGACATCCCAGCGGTTAAGTCACTGCTGCTCCCCGAGGTGGAGGGACGAGGAGGGTGGTGCAGTGCAAACACAGTAGCAGAAGCACCAGACTAAATCTGTTGTGCATTTGCACAGCACCGACATTGCCACTGTCTTGCCCCTCACCCTCCTGGTAAGCAGCAGCAACTCACCTGCTGGGACACCTCTACCACACCAAGTCATCCACTACTGCATGCAACAGCATTAGAAAATCACTTACTTGAAGACCAAATCCAGAGCTTTCTAAAAGCAATGGCCGATTGTTACAGTGCAAAGAAGTGTTTCTTCATGACCACAACAAGAATTGTTTATTCAGTTTGGTTGACAAAATATGAATACTTTGCCACAAGAATATATGTAAGCATATACTTTAGCAACTATGCTTTAAATTTCAGATTTTCTGTTAGGATATATTTCATACAACTGAAATAAAAAAACTGAAATTGGATTTAAATCCTAGGTGGCACTTCCCCACTGCTGCCCTTTTCCAACTACCCAGCATTCCATGACTACTACACATGCTCAGCCCTCACTGAGCTGTTTAGGGATTATTTTGCCCCATAGGTTTTAACTTCTACAAATCTTGGGTCTGCCCTGAGCTTGCCAATATCTCCCTCAGTTTCTCAGGGTTTAGTTTTCGCTCTAGTCCTGGTGGCACTCGCCACTTGAGTTCACAATTAGAGTGATCACGTGTTCCAGAGTTATTTAAGTAGCTAGTAAAAGTTTTTGGAAGGTGCAGCAGCAAGAAGAAGAAGAAGTTACCATTGCTAGTGGGGCCTGGGGCCTGAGGGTGCTGTTCTTCCTTCTCACCACCTACCCATCAGCAGCTTCCAGTGGGATAAGGTATTTAGCATGAAGCCACAGAGAGAGGCTGTAGGCAAGGGAGTGATCAAGGAGCTTTCAAGTTAATGCATTCTAGAAATGAAAAATGGCAGCTGCTGGGTTAAGGGAAGCGGCAACACGACTACCAATGGTGACTAAAATGGCAAATTTCTCTTTTGAGTCCACAGCCATTTTGCCTGTGGGTAACAAAAACCTGTGAGCCAGATCTACTTTTATACAATATACTGTTGTTATTTTTTTACTAATCATATCAATTTTAATGTCACTGGATTAACAGAATCCTCAAACTGATAATGTAAGGGTGCTGTAGCCCTTAATATTGCCATTTAGGAATATTTCTTCCAAAGCAGGTGTTGCAGTTTGAAGTTACAACACCAAGTCATGTTTAGCATGCCCAAGTGCCTTCTTTCCTCATTACCCACCACCCAAAATGTGACTGTGACTTTCAATCAAATCCTGCTTGTAACATACCAGGTGGAAGAAGAGGAAGCCAAATGGAACAAAGATCAGGTAGACTTGAAAGGACAATAAAGTACTGGGCCAGGGCCTTCAGGCGTATTACAGAGTGGAAGTCGGCCAACAGATAATTAAACAGGGAACTCGCTAACAGAGAACTGAACAGCAGATGGCCAGGGTCTTTGGGCTCAAAGCCAGGAGTGGTTGGTACACTCAATACCAGACCTGCTATGGATGATAAGCAGAATATGGCCAACTGGGGAAGGGTAGCCTAGCCAAAATCCAAGCTAATGGATGATATCAAAAATCTAACCGCCAACAACTGCAATTGGATACAATCCTTTTTCATTTATCTTTTTTTTTTTTTTTTTTTTTTTTGCTCTTCCTTCTACACAGATGGGATATATTTGCTAAGAGCCAAATACTGTCACAGGGAAAATACTGCAGTATTTCATATTTATACTATTCATATCTTCAAAAATTCCCAGGATGATGAATCCTCGGAGTAGATGCTAGGTAAAAAAAATTCAAACACTCAATATTTTTAGTCAAGTCACTGGCCCTTCATATTTTTGAACTTAGTTCTCTGATCTTGCTCAGCTACAGACATTCATAAACTGGAAGCATTTAATACAAGCTCTGATTGTTAGGATATTTCCGTTCCACCTTAAAAGGGAGCAGGCTTTGTGAGTCACAGAGTCTGCGCATTTCCTGTTCACAGGAAGTTTATGTTTTCTATTGCTTTCGGTTCTCTCTCTGTGTCGTAGACACTGAAGCAGGCAGTCATGTTTTTCTTTGTTCTGATCAACACTGAATAAAACTTGTAAATAATGCTCTCCTGAGTGCGACTTTGGCTGTGCATTATCTGCTGATAGAGTGTGCATGAGCTCTGGAATGTGGCAAGCTATTTCTGAAAGCTCATGTCACTAATTGCTGATACTGCGTGACTACGGGAGATCGATGGATCGTCCGGCAGCCAGCTTGGGGGCCATGATGGACTTTATCTCCCTGGCAGGATCCCAACACTGATAACTTTGGATTTCTAATACAAGTTTCTCATTGGGTCCTATATTATAACATTATTGCAAACAGGATTTATGTGTTCATAACTCAGATATATAAGCTCAGATATATAAGCTAATTGCCAAATGACATCTTAAACCTGGGCTACAGTTGCCACAACGGAATGTCCTAGACTCCATTTCTCCCCAAGTGGTGGGATTTATTTATTTTTAATTTTCATTTCTATACCACTTTATATATTTTTAAACAAAATATCAAAGCAGTTTGCAACACATTAAAACATCTGATAAAACAATCCAGAGTAAAACAAATGCAAGCTTCAAGGAAAGCATTTCACATCCTTCTCTAACTGACATTTTGTTTTCCCCATATTTACCTAATTAATTTATATAGCTGCCCAATAGCAGTTTATTTTTGGGAAGACCTACTTTCTTCCAAACACACCTGTAATCTCTGTGATGATGCCTTTGCCCCATGTGGCCCAGATCATTTAATAAAACATCAATCAAATTGTTATATTGATTAGTATGATAAGGCTGTGGGTATAGTTACTCTATTTCCTGGTGGGGTTTTTTTGTGCAACTGTCAGTATCTACTGCCAACACCTGAAAAACCAAAATTCCTACCAAAATTTCAAAGAGCTCAGGTTGCATATTATTGGTGTGCCTTCATCACTAGATCAGAAATGGAGCACCAGGGACTATTTATGCAGCTGCTGAGGCACCAAGACATAAGTGTAGGCAGATGGTAGGCAGAGTAAAGAGGCATGAAAGCAAGAAGGAAGCCAGAATGGCTCACTGGAACAGAAGCAAAACTCAGAA